>NC_022016.1:43662696-43664006 GCF_000317375.1 Microtus ochrogaster | reverse complement strand
GACCTCAGCAAAGAGTGTTAGAAGGGAGAGGTCAGCAATTCACTCATCGGTATTTTGAGACAAGGTCTCACTCTGTAGCCCTGTCTAGCCTCAAACTCACACTAATCCAGCTTCCTTTGCCCACAAGTGCTGAGGAAGACCTGTGCTACCATGGCTGGGAAAATTAGGAAAAAAAAAATTATTTGTCTGTTTCCCTCTGCAGAGCAGTTTCTCTAGGATTCTCCAGATGCAGCCTTTGAAAGAAGTGTGGTTTGTTAAGGAGAAGCTTGCCGTCTGGGAGGGAGCCTAGGGGGGAGCGGCGGACTCTCCTGAGGCCGACTGTCCAGGGCTTGTTTCACTCTACCTTGTCCTTGCTTCTCTGAAAACACAGGAAGCTGCGGAAGGGAAGAGGGCCAGCCTCCTGACTTTCCTTGCCTGGTGGCATGGGTGGACCTCCCAAGCCAGCTCCAGCGCCCTCATCGGAGGGGATACCAGCGAGGTGTCTAGGCGACAGGAAAGCCCACCTCTCCAGCAGCCCCCACACCGGGATAAAAAGCCCTGCAAGAACTTCTGGAAAACCTTCTCCTCTTGCAAATAACCCCGCCCTGGCCACCCCTGGAAATGCATCCATAATCTGAATAAAGAGTGTCGGGTAGCATGGAGCTTTCCTAAGTCAACTTTTCTTCCCAGGCCATGTGAAAATTACTAAATTTCAGTAATGGCCATTACAAATATTGGTGAAATAAGAAACTGGAAACCCATAGGGAACCCTCCAACTCAAAATTTGGTGGTGCTTGCCAGAGTGTATCCAGCAGGACCACTGGGCTTCCATCCTGCTTCTGTTCTCTCAATTGAAAACAGCTAAAATTGTGTGTGTGTGTATGTGTGTGTGTGTGTGTGTGTGTGTGTGTGTACAGCACACAATTTTTTCAACAAGGTCTATGTAAGCTCAGGCTAACTTCAAACTTCCAGTGTAGCCAAGAATGACCTTGAAATGACCCTCCTGCCTCTACTCCTCAAGGGCTCAAGGTAGCATGTTTAAGAGTTCCAAACAGCACCTTCGGTTTATTTTTGGCTTTTGGAGATTGGGTCTCACATATAGCCCACTTGGTCTTGAACTCACAGCCTGTCTTGATCTCTTGAGTGCTGGGATTACTGATGCACCCTTGCAGCCAGCTCTATTCCAGTCTGTTTTAATATGAGGTGTCTCATTTAAAGTCTCCCCAGACCTGAGGCAGAGTGCGTGCCCACAGCCACAGGGTCTCCCCTGCTCCTCAGCACTGAAGTTCACAAGCCAGTGAGCAACACTGCTCAACCAGCACCCTGGTTAT
>NC_022016.1:43645260-43660368 GCF_000317375.1 Microtus ochrogaster | reverse complement strand
AGAGTTGCTGTGCCAGGCAGTGGTAGTGCACGCTTTTAACCTCAGCACTTGGAGGCAGAGGCAGGCAGATCTGTGACTTCAAGATCAGCCTGGTCTACAGAATGAGTTCCAGGACAGACTCCAAAGCTACAAAGAAACCCTGTCTCAGAAAAAAAAAAACAACAACAACAACAACAAAACAAAACCCTAACTGAGGATGGATCGTTTCTACTTGGTCTTGTCCTTTACCAAACCCTGACCACGACACACCCCTTTTACCTTGACTTCTCAGAGGGCAGGGGAAGGGTCTCTGCCCTGGAGAGCTAGTTTCACCTGCTTCACAGGACCGGTGCAGTGCAGGCAGGCGGAGGCACAGCCCCCTAAAGTTATCTAGAGCTCCTGCCCTACCCACTACAAGGTCGGAGCCCTCTGGTTTCCAGCGAGAGGAGTACAGGGTTGTTTCACTTGGGCGGATGAGAAGGTTGGAGATTTTCTCCACCTTTTTCCTGCTCTCGGTGGGATGTTGACTTAACCCTATCTCCCCTCACCTACTTTGGTCAGCGTCTTCTTGAAGTGTAACGGTGCTCAGGGAGGGCAAAGTAGAGAGGAGGAGGAGAGGACTCCACTATGGATTTAAAGTCATCAATAAGAGGCTAAAGAACCCACTCCCAAGAAGAGTTCCCTGGGATCTGGGCATACAGGTTTGGCATGCAAGAGAGTCTGAGTTCAACCCCCAGCACTCAAAAAGGTAGAGGCGGGAAGCTCAACACGCTAAGATCCTCCTCCTCTACATACCAAGTTTGAAAAAAAGAAGTCAGCTATCAGCTAGGCATCTCCCAATACACAGTCAGTGGGTAAGGATGTAGGCTCGGGGCGGGGTCAGACAGACCTGGGTCTCAATACTGGCTATTCTTTTCTTTTTTAATTTATTTATTGTGTACACTATAGTCTGCCCACATGCATGCCCGCAGGCCAGAAGAGGGCACCAGATCTCATTACAGATGGTTGTAAGCCACCATGTGGTTGCTGAGAATTGAATTCAGGACCTTTAGACAAGTAGGCAGTGCTCTTAACCACTGAGCCATCTCTCCAGCCTCTTTCTTTTTTTTTAAGATTTATTCATTTTTACTTTTTATGTGTATGAGTGCTTCGCCTGCGTGTATGTAACTGTGTGCACCCTGTACACGCCTAGCGCCCATGAAAGCCAGAAGAAGGTGTCAGATAATCTGAAACTGGAATGACACACGGTGTGAGCCACCCTGTGAACGCTAGGGACTGAGTCTAGCTCCTCTGCAAGAGCAGCACAGACTCTTAACCACTGAGCCATCTCTCCAGCCCCTGGCTGTTCTTGTTAATGAAGTCCCTAGAACCTCAGTGTCACCGTCTGTAAAGGGTGCGTGTGGAGGGGAAACCGCACAGATGGGACAGTGCTCATGTGTAGGGGCACAAGCCTTGTGTACTCACTCCCCTGCTACATGGTAGCAGCCACGGTAGGGGCTTCACAGGGTCCTGACAGACGGTAAGTGAATCCATGCACGTGAAGTGCTTGGCATGCAGGAAGCGTACCGGTTATTAACCCCATGGGCATCATCTTCATACCTACCCTACATACGCCTCTGAATAGTGCCCAATTGGCAATTTCAAGGTGCTCACACAAATGGTCGGTACACTGGGAGATAGGAAGCAGCTCTACGTTTTCCACAGATTTGGCAAAGTTGTGTGCCTGGCACGGAGCATGGACCCTCCCCACCCCCACCCCTCCAACCTCTTATGGAGGCTGCCTTGGCTTCGGCTGTTTCCTTGGCTTTACTGAGAACTCTCTCCGGGTAGGCGTCTGGACTCTGGGAAGATTCCACTGGGGAGGCAGCTGCTAGAGACCCAGAGGCTGGTTATTCCAGCAGACAGGGATCAGTGGTGAGGAGTGGCCATGCTGGAGGGGCCATCCAGAAAGGGCCCTCCAGAAGATAACTAGCTTCCAAGATTGACTTCTGTCTCCCAGGCATGGGAGACAGTCATGTGTCCCCAATTTTCAGAGGTGGGACAGGTTCAGAGAGGGGCAGAGGAGGTCTCAGAATCCCTGAGGGGGATTCCAGGTTTGGAGGTTCCTTTGCAACCCTTCCAGGATGTCCTTCACTCCTACAAAATCCCCACCTCTCCCCAGTACTTGGAAAGCTCCAAAGAGGGGTGTCTTACCTCTTAGGAGCAGAACCCTGCTAACCCCATCTTTAGGCAGCTGTCTGGGGTCCCTCAGAGCCTTTGGGAGGCATAGGACTCCCATTGTTCCAGCCCCCTCTTGTACCCGACTGGCCAAACCGGTTCTGGGGAAGGGGGGCGGGGAGCAGGCACGTCGAGACAGCCGCCTGCCTCTGCGAGGCTCCCTCACCCTCGCTTCCCCCCTCCCTGCCCCACACAATACCCAGGAGCTTGCATTGTCCAGCATTGGAGCCATGCTGGCATGGTCCTTTGAGGACTTGGCTACAACCCCATTGCCCCCAGGGTGGCCTGGAGCCCTGGACTGTACCAGCCGCTGGACGGAGGAGCTCCCTGGCTGAGGTAGGGCCCTGGGTCAACAGCCCAACCTCCTCTTGCTGTGTCCCGAGGGAGTCCTTTGTGCTGTGCCGCCCGCCCGCTGCTTCTGGCTTCAACCCGTTCTTGGCCTCCTGGGGCTCTGCTTGACTTGGAACCCCCTTTCCAGACAAGACTGCCATCTAGATTTTGTCCCTTAAGGAGAAAGGGAGTCTGGCAGGTCTGTTCTCTGAGCAGGGAGTCAAGGGGTACTAAGAAGGGAAGGAAAAGCTGGGTACCGCGGGGCCAGAGGTGCTGTCCCGGACAACGGCAATGCTTTGGGATGCTCTGACACCTTGCTAGATAGACCTGTTGCCCTCTCTAACTAATAGTGCCTCTGCAGAGACCACTCCCTGGCCTCTGCCAATCCTTCTTAGCCTGCAGAGACACCTTTGACACAGGCTTCATAGAGGAGAGTTCTGGGGGACCTCAGGGTCACTTGACACACAAGGATACCAAGGCCCAAGGAAGGGCTTATAATTTGCCTAGAGCCTCACAGGACTGGCCAGTGTCAACACAGGACCTTGAACCTGGTTTCCAGAGTGACCCTTGCCTTGTGAGCACTCCTCTGTCTTGGGGTCACATCTAGAGCCAGCCACTTGAAGCCAGTCCTTCCTGACCTTTTATTTTAATGGAAAAGTGGTACACAGTCTTAAACCCGGCTTGGACCCAAATTACCAACATCAAGGCTAGGTGGGCTGTTGCCTGAAAAGCTACTTGAATGGTGTCTCGGCTTGACGGGCCATTGCCACAGCCACTGGGTCAGGGGCACAGTAGGGCTGACCCACTCCCACACTTCCTGCCACCCTTTTTATAATTTTTTTTTTTAAATTTTGTATTCCAGAAAGCCCTGCACATTCCCTTAGCACCCTGGCCTTCTCCTCTGAGGTCTTAACTGAAGTTGCTCCGGCCTTAAGTTCCAGTGTTTTGGTGATTTACCTTATAAATCACCGGAGAGGGGCTCATTTCCTGTTCTCCAGGGGCTTCTAGGGCAGGGTGTGTTCTTATGCCTAAGAGAGACCCGTGTGGTGAACAGAGACTAACTGTGTCCCCTCCCACTTGTTACTACCACTGGCTGCTGGCCCAAGCCATTCCCTGCACCCCAAAGACTGAGAAAATGACCCCACTGGGGGACTGGCTATCGATGACAAGCCTCCCACCGTGCCCTGTGCCCGAGGCACCTCCTGTGCTCTGCCATTAATTCTTGTATTAGCAGTGAGGAAGTTGGTGCTAGCTCTCCTACAGTGCTGGCTGAGGAAACCGAGGTTCACTGTGGCTTACCCAGCTTGAGGGGCGAAGGCTAAATCAGGGAGTGAGTGAGGTACGGCTGTTGTTTTTGTTTGGGGAAGGGCCTCTGAGGACCAGCCAGTCTTCACCTCAGGCCTCCTAAGGCAGGGGTACGGGGAGAAGCAGGTGAGATACAAAGCAGGAGACTCAACCGTCCTCTGCTAGGCCTATCCAGATGCTGTCTCTGGTTCAGGCTGGAAATTACTGCCCCATCTTTGTACAGGGTCCTTGCGGGTTTTTAGCCTTGCAACCTTGAGCTGAGACCTACACCAGGAAGCCTTCCTGTTGTACTCAGATTGGGCTGGGCCCAGCCCCCTACTGTGTTAGTGCCTGTGGCTTGTTTCTTGCCAACTCAGATTATAACCGCTTTTGTTTTTTGGCTCTCCCACCAGACTGGCAACCCCACTGGGCATGAGCTATTATTTGTTCATCTGTCTTCCTGTTTTTTGTTTGTTTGTATTTTTCCTGGATTTCCCATCGGCCTGGGCATCTGGTCACATCGGAAATCCTCGGTGTCTCCTGGTGTCTCAGGCTCTGGGCCTCAAGCGACTCAGCCTCTGTGGTTTCTCTTCTTCAGTCTCCCAGAGTCGCTTCCCGAGCTGTTGTCTCCAAGGCCGCTATTTCTCTGGGTCTCCCTCTCGTTTCTGTCAGACTGGGCACTGCTCCTTTGGCCCAAGGGGCCTCTGCAAGGGTCCTTGCTGCCCAGACTGCCCGCAACGCAGCCAGGCAAGTGTAGGCCCCCGCCCAGCCCCAGCCCGCTGCCTCCTCCCTCCCTCTCCTTGCCTCACCACAGGGTTTGATGAATCAAACCCTTTGTCTGGGTGGGATCTCCCCCAGCCAGCAGGGCAGAGAGAGGGCTTCCCCTGCCGGAGCAGGCGGGCAGCATCAGCAGCAGGCTTCGGTCTCTGCTGAAGAGGTGAGGGGCGAGAGGGAGGCCACAGAGGGCTCTGGGGCAGAGGCGGAAGGGGCTTGTACCTCTGGGCTCATCATTTTGTCCTGGGGTACTGGCAGACTGCCTGAGGATGGCATCCTGCCCAGAAACGGCCCATTCTGCCTGGTTTGATCTAGTGTCTGGGAGCTGGGACGGGGATAAGCCCCTCTGTCATCCCAAACTGGGGATTGGGCATCTCCTTGCTCTTCCCTGGGAGGGACTAATCTGGGTGGTGGCCTGCCTGCCAGTCTGGGACCCTCCCAGCCAGCCTGGCAAGGGTGTAGGCATCACTCAGCAAGAAGGCCTCAAGTCTGGGTATGGAAGGGGGTGGATAACTTCAGAACAAGGACATTGGGCCCGTATGTATCTGCATCCTGGTGTGTGTGTATGTGTGTGTGTGTGTGTCTGCCTGGAGCCGTGTGAGGAAGCTTGTGTGTGTGTGTGTGTGTGCGCGTGTGTGTGTGTCACTGAAAATTTCTAAGCCTATGTTACAAATCAAAACAAAAAAAACTATGTGTCTATCCGCATTTGAGATGTCTCAAGTTATCTATGAAAGGATGTGTGCCGGAAGAGAATGTGTGGCTGTGTGTTGGAACATGAATTTGTGTGACAACGTATGTTATCTATATGTCTGGTCACATGTCAATGTGCATTAGAAATTGTACAAGGTGACTGTGACAACGCAGATGTGGAAGTCGTGATGCCTGTGTGGCAATCCTGGCTCTACTAGTCGGTAGATAACCACTGTGCCTCACTCTCTTCTATCAAATGGGGGTAACAGCATCGGTGCTGAAGGCTGGTGGAGATTAACTGAGGGGCTACACGGGTGTTGCTCATTTAATAAGTACTGACTAACACTGACGGTTACTAAAAGGGCATGTGAGTGTGTTTGTGTAGCTGCGTACACATGTGCCTGCCAGAGGGGTTGCCCGGGCCCCCAGGACATGATGGCTCACCAGCACTGCCTGTTGTACTATCTCTGGATCTCATCCCTTCTCCCCTCCAGGCCCAGGAGGGTGGCAGAGCAAAGGAGGAATGGACTGTGGGCCACCCGCAACCCTCCAGCCTCACCTGGCTGGACCACCTGGCACTGCCCGTCGCCCGGTAGCCGTGTGCCAGCAGGAAAGCCTGTCTTTCGTGGAACTGCCCTCTCTGCAGCCCCCAAGCCCAGTGTGTGTGGATCTTTTCCCCATTGCGCCTGAGGAGCTACAAGCTCCTGGTAGTCGTTGGTCCCTGGCGACCCCTGCCCCTCTCCAAGGACTGTCATGGCCACCTTCCCCAGGAAGCCCAGATTCCCATATCTCCAGCAGTGGAGGAATGAGACCCAGCAGGGCTGGCAGCTGGCCCCACTGTCCTGGTGCCCAGCCCCCAACTCTGGTGGGACCCTGGAGCTCCCAACACATGCAGCCCCAGCGCAGAGCCAGCCATGGTGGCTCAGAGAAGAAGTCAGCCTGTGAGTCACCCTGGTGGGGGGTGGGTCTTTGGGGGCAGCTAGGGGAGGGACTGGGAGGCTCTTTTTGAACTCTCTAAACTTCAGAATGTCCCAAAAGACAGGACAAGTTTTACCGACAAGGGAAAGATGGCTCATAGGGTCCAAATGACTTGCCAACATTACATAACCAGTTTGGCCGCCGCTGTTCCAGTTCCCTTGCTCTCTGTGGTCAGGACCTCTGATATCCTGTTGCCCTGGGGCATCTCATTTTGGTGCTCAGGGTCATGCCACCACAACAAGAAGGAAGACGGGACAGACTACAGTGGAGGGCAGCTGTTATTTTACCCCACCCCTAGGGCGCAAGATCCAGGTATATCATAATGAAGAGGCCACTGGTGGCACCGAGACCCCCATGGGTCTTCTGGAGACTGGCCAGGCTGCACATGAGCAGGCTCTATGTGCGGAAGAGCCCAGGCCACAGGAACTTTCCAGAAGCACCAGAGTGGGCCTTGAGGCTCAGGAGCGAAGGCGCTTCTCAGCTTCCGAACTGATGACGAGGCTTCACTCATCTCTGCGCCTGGGTCGCACGGCCACCAGGGCCCTGACCTCGGGGTCAGGTGCTGGAATCACCCGAGAAGGTACTCAGCTATTTTGCTATTTTTCCGGGCACTGAGGGCAGCCTGAGCCAGGCGTGCAGGGTGCAGCCCACCTACCCGTGTTAACATCGGGTGATCGGCCCCACGCACGTCGTTCTCTAGATCGCCCACTCCCAGCTCTTGCTTTCTCTAGGGAAACTGTCTGTGAGGGAATACGGTAGAGCGGAGATGAGGGTGGACAGTGTGTCGCTGCCAGCACCTGCTGACCCAAATGAGGTCCACGGTGGTCTACTGGAGCCCAGGTACCTACCTCTCTCTTGGGGTTCGGGTTGGGGAGGGATGCAAAGAGGTCCTGACACTCTTTCCTAGGCTGGACACGCATGAAAATCCCTCTCAGGATCCCAGCAGCGCCACCGAGCGGCGCCAGTCCCGCTTCCTCCTTAACTGTATGTGCAGAGTTGCTGCGAAGGCGAGGGGGGGGGTGGACGTGGGGGGCGGAGGAGGAGATGGGGCCGGGGCTTTGGAATCTGGGGAGCCTGCTTTTGGGAAATTGAGGTGGGTTAGCATGCAGTTGGTGCTCAGTTAGTGTTTCTAGCTTGGGTAAATGAGATCCTGAGATCCCGTCTTCCCCCCCGCCCAGCTGTCCTCTACCAGGAGTACAGCGACGTGGCCAGCGCGCGCGAGTTGCGGCGGCAGCAGCGCGAGGAGGAGGGCCCTGGGGACGGGGCGGAGGGCGCGGAGGAGGGGCCCGGGCCACCGCGCGCCAACCTTTCCCCGAGCAGCTCCTTTCGCGCGCAGCGCTCTGCCCGAGGCTCCACCTTCTCGCTGTGGCAGGACATCCCCGACGTGCGCGGCAGCGGCGTCCTGGCCACGCTGAGCCTGCGCGACTGCAAACTGCAGGAGGTGAGGGGCGGGGCTAGAGGCAGGAGATGGGGACCCACGGGGAATTAGGGACTGTCCAAGTGGAGAAGGGGTGGGAGGACCTGGGAAAAGACTCGAGAGCCTGGCCTGGAAGCCAGGAAAAGGGGTGGGCGGAGTGGAGCCTCGTATGGGGGCGAGGCCAGAAGCAGGTGATGGGGACCTTAGGGAGATGAAGGGCTGTCGACTAGCAGTGGAAAGGGGGGGGGGGGGGCATCTGTGCAGCTAGGAGAAGAGCCCGGAGGGTCTAAAACAGGGAGAAGCCTATGTCAGGAGCGGGACCAGAAGTAGTTGATCAGGAGACTCAGCTGGACCCAGGGACTGTCAAAGCGAAGGGGGGGGGGGAGACCTGGGAAGGTAAGGATCCTAGAAGTCAGCTGGGAAGCCAGGAGTGGGATCGGAGGGGCGGAGCCTAGGACGGGGCGGGGCCAAGGTCAGGAGCTGGGGACTTAGTAGGGGGTGAGGCGTGTCAGCGCAGAGAGTGGGTGGGAGGACCAGGGTCCTCGGACGCCGTGGGGAAAGCCAGGAAAGAGCGCTAGGTCAGGGACAGAAAACACAGGAGAGGGCCGTTGGAGAGCGCCCTCCCCGGTTGGGGGCGTGGCCAAGGGCAGGTGCTGGGTGTAGCCGAGCGCCACAGGCAGCGCTTGCTCTTGGGAAAGACTTCAAGTAGCGGAGCTCGTCAGCTGGCAGCTTTGGGTGCGCCCAGGCCCCACCTGGCGCCAGATTATCCGTAGGGCTGGGAAGGGGCAGGGCAGTGGTGTCTATTAAGGTCTCTTCCTGTTGGGAGAGTTGAGACCCTGATCCTTGGCGGCCTGACTTTGCTCCCGGGCTCCACCCTCCCTTAGGCCAAATTTGAGCTGATCACCTCGGAGGCCTCCTACATCCATAGCCTGTCGGTGGCTGTGGGCCACTTCTTAGGCTCCGCGGAGCTGAGCGAGTGTCTGGGGACTCAGGACAAGCAGTGGCTATTTTCCAAACTGCCCGAGGTCAAGAGCACCAGTGAGAGGTGAGCGAGTGGCCCGGCCTGGCTAAGGGTGGGCACAGAGGTCTGTAGTGGCGCTGTCCTTGACCTTGGCTCGCCTGGCAGGTTTCTCCACGACCTGGAACAGCGTCTAGAGGCCGACGTGCTGCGCTTCAGCGTGTGCGATGTCGTTCTGCAGCACTGCCCTGCCTTCCGCCGGGTCTACCTGCCCTATGTCACCAACCAAGCCTATCAGGAGCGCACCTATCAGCGCCTCCTGTAGGAGGGGCTCTGCGGTGGGGGGGCTTGGGTGGGTGTAGGTGCAGAGGATCGGGTAGGGCAGGTCCATCTGTGAGGCGTGGGGCATATGTGCAGAGAGCCACCTGTGACAGCACCTTCCTGCCCACTGTTCAGCCTAGAGAACCCCAAGTTTCCCGGCATCCTGGCCCGCCTAGAAGAGTCTCCCGTGTGCCAGCGGCTGCCTCTCACCTCCTTCCTCATCCTACCCTTCCAGAGGGTCACCCGCCTCAAGATGCTGGTAGAGGTAGCTCACTTCAGGAAGGGTGGGGAGGGAGAGGCTGGCCTGCCACCCGTGGTTATGTTTTCGTTGTTATATCACGTTTGTCTTCCATTTTATCATATGCTAATTATGCATATTAGGGTTCATTGTGACATTTCCATACACACATACCCATCTCCCTCTTCCCTTGGGTCCCCTCCCACTGGTCTTCTTCCTCTTCCCCAGTGACCCCTCCTTCTTCTCTCATGTCTGTTTTGTGTGTGACCCAGTGAGTTTCAATAGGGCAAGTGAGAACATGGGTGCCTTACTAGTGACCACCATACCCAAGAACGTCTCTCTCTCTCTCTCTCTCTCTCTCCCTCTCCTCTCTCGCTCTCTCTCTCTCTCTCTCCTCTTTCGCGCTCTCTCTCTCTCTCTCGCTCTCGCTCTCGCTCTCGCTCTCGCTCTTGCCCAACAGAACATTTTGAAGCGGACAGCACCAGGCTCCCAAGATGAGGACATGGCCACCAAGGCTTTCAGTGCACTCAAGGAGGTGAGCTCAGGGATTGGAGCTGTGGGCTCCTGAGGCCTCCCCTTCTCCTGGTGGGATCCCAGATAACTCCCCACCCATCCCATCCCCAGCTGGTGCAGGAATGCAATGCCAGCGTGCAGTCCATGAAGAGGACTGAGGAACTCATTCACCTGAGTAAGAAGATCCACTTCGAGGGCAAGGTAAGGGAAAGCCCTTGCTGGGCTGGAGAGATGGCTCAGGGCTTAGAGCACTGGCTACTTTTCCAGAGGTCCTGAGTTCAATTTCCAGCACCCACATGGTGGCTCACAACCATCTATAATAGGATCTGATGCCCTCTTCTAACATGCTGGTATACATGCAGAGCCTCCATTCATAGAATATAAATACATTATAAAAAAAATTTAAAAGAGGAAAGCTCTTGCTTTCTCCTTCCTCTGGGGCCAGGGGGCCGGTAGTCACTGCCCATGATCTCCCTGGTCTGGACTCACCCAGCACCGCTGCCTCACCTGCCCTCCCTAATTGTCTATCTTTCTCCAGATCTTTCCACTGATCTCACAGGCCCGCTGGCTGGTGAGGCACGGGGAGCTGGTGGAATTGGCCCCCCTGCCGGCCGCACCGCCTGCCAAGCTGAAGCTGTCCAGCAAACCCGTGTACCTTCACCTCTTCAATGACTGCCTGCTTCTGTCCCGGAGGAAAGAGTAGGTGCTGGGAATATTTTTTTAAATTAATATTTGTTTTATACGCATGGGTGTTTTGCCCACATGTATGTCTGTCTGTGCACTACCATGTGCATTCAAGCCCCAAAGGAGGGTATCAGATTCCCTGGAACTAGAGCTAGGGACAGTGGTGAGCTGCCTTGTGGGTGCTGGCTTCTGAACTCATCACCTCAGAGGAGCATCAGGTGCTCTTAACCCCTGAGCCATCTCTCTAGCCCTTAGGATGGGCTTTGAAGAGTAGGAGTTTTGCGTTGAGAAGTGGTTTGGAAAAGACAGAAAAACTGTGGCAGAAAAGAGTGTGGCTGGGGCATGGAGAAGCCAGGCAGTGGACCAGAGGAGAAAGAGCAGAAAGCCAGGATGGTGGCGCATGCCTTTAGTCCTGGCACTCAGGAAGCAGAGACAGAGATGGAGGGCAGCCATCCAAGTTCCAGGCCACAAGGGCTCTATAGTGAGGGCCTGTCTCCGGATAAATACACAAACAAATCAAAGAGAGGGGCAAGAAAAGGGAGCGGAGATTTTGAAGTCGCCGTGGAGGCTGGGCTCGTTCTGAGGGCAGGAGTGGGGTGTGCAGAGGAGCCGCATTCTGCTTCTGGCGGATTTGAAGGGTGGAGGAGTGGGAGGGACCAGAAACTCTTTTCCAGGTGAGCACAGATGGCCTAGAGGTGGCAGGTGCTTCAGGATGGGCAGATGCAGGAACGGGATGGCAGAGGACTGACCTGCTCCCTCTAGTGCGTGTATGGGGGGAGGTAGACATGATGGTGGGGACTCGTGCACAGCGCAGTGTTGCTGGAGGGGAGCTGGGCCCTGTTTCTGTGCTAGGGTAACAAGCCCAGGATCCTGCCCTGCCTCCCAGCCTCTTTCCCTGCAAGGCCAGCAGCACTTGGTTCTGACTTCAGAATGGAGAAGCAGCTTCTGCTGGCTTGGTGCAAGTCACATGGGAGTCCATTTGGAGGCAGGGAAGGGTGCAAAAACAAGTATACCTGGGCTGGGGGCCTGGCTTCTGTTATCTTCTGCCAGCAGAAACCCAGGCAGTTGCACTCACAGCAATCCTGTCTTAGCACTCTGAGCTCTGTTTAGATACCCTGATGGGAACCTTACTGGTTGTTGAGAGAGGGCGCCCAGTGAAGCCAGGCCTAGAGAAGTAAATGATCTTTCCTCCTCTTCCCTTCAGCTCACCTGGTCCTGGCGTGGCTCTGAGGGTAGGACCCAGCCTCTGTTGACCCTCCCTGCCCTGTTGTCTGTCCTCCAGGCTCGGGAAGTTTGCTGTTTTCGTCCATGCCAATATGGCTGAGCTGCAGGTTCGAGACCTGAGCCTGAAGCTGCAGGGCATCCCAGGTCATGTGTTCCTGCTCCGGCTGCTGCATGGGCAGCGTGCCAGGCACCAGCTGCTGCTGAGAGCGCGTACTGAGTAAGCACTCCAAACCCTGAGCAAGGGTTGTGCTGAACCCCTGGGACAGAGAGCAAGTCTGGATGGCGGGAGCAGTCCCTAAATTATGGCAGGTGGCATCGGCCACTGTGCCCCTCTATCAGGGAGGTAGCATGAGGCTGGAGTGGCCAGAGCTGGCATGCAGAAGCAGTGGGGTAGGAACATAGGCCTGGAGACTTGCGTGTAGCCCAGGATATCTGGACCTAACCCTAGCTCTGCCAGCTCAGGTTCCCAACCCCGCTCTGAGTCACTGTACTTTGCCTGTTATGACCACACCTCCCCCTCTGTAGAAGTGAGAAGCAACGATGGATCTCAGCCTTGCGCCCATCCAGCCCCCAGGAGGACAAGGAGGTCACCTGTGATGGAGAAGGTAGGACCCAGAACTCTCTGGGGTGGCTCTGAAGGCCACTGGGGGCAGGGTAGGATACACCCCATATGAACAGACAACCCATTTTGCAGACTATGAAAGAGAGATTCAGAGAGGCCGAGGGCCTCTTCTGGGTCCTCCCAGCTAGACAGAGCTGGATCTGGAGCCCACTGCTGTCTGTCTGTCTGTCTGCATTGGTTGTGAAGCAGATAGGCCTGGTGTGTACAGGGTGTGGGATGCAGGGTGAAAATGACAGGGTTAGCAGGGTGAAGGATGCTCAGCTCCCTTGGGTGTGATGTGAGGCTGGCAAGGCAGACTCCATCTATTGGGAAAGGATCTTGGTGGTGGGTAGGAGGTAGCCATAGACAGTGTTTGAACAGAGGCACGGTGTTGGATTATAGGTCTATGGAGCGGGGGTGGGGGCCGGGGAGAGACCTACTCCCAACAAGTACTTGCTGTGGGTGCTCCCAACAAGTACTTGCTGTGGGTGAGGCCAGGGACTGGACTCTGTAATTTCATTCATTTTATTTAATCCCAGTAGTGATCCTGTTAGCTAGATTCACCGTCTTCAGTTTTATTACACCTCTGAAAACTGACGTTCAAAAAAGTTAAATAATTTACCCAAGGTCACATAGTCAGCAGCTGAGCTGGGAATGGGGCTGAGTCTGGTCCCTCTCCCTCCCTCCCTCCCTTCCTTCTTTCTTCCCTTTTTGAGACAAAGTCTTGCTGTGTAGCCCAGGCTGGCCTTGAATTCAGAGCTAACGTCCTACCTCAGTTTCCCCGTGTACTGGTATTACAAGGATGAGCCGCCGCACCCAGCTCAAAATTGTTTGCGACGCTCAAGCCCATCTACTCTTCACAAAAAATAAAGCAGGGCAGATTCTCTGTCTTGGGCTTAGAGTCCCACTAAGGCTGAGGACAAGCCCCCTACTCCAAACAGAGGCCACTGGGAAATGGCCCTGGGGGGTGGAGAAAGGACCTCTGGGCAGAAGGCTCTGAGACAAAAGGCGCCAGTTGCTCAGAGACCACAGGAGCCCCCTGTGGCTGGAGCTGCATGAACCTGAGCAGAAAGAGGGTGGGAAGAAGAGGTGAGCCCAAGTGGGCAGTGTCCGCGCGCGCGTGAAGTCTGTGGGGCCTGAAGAGGTCTTTAGATTTGAACTTTAGACACCCAGAGGACTGTCGAGGGGTACGTGGTGGGCATCTGGGGTTTGTATGGGGAGTCTAGAGATCAACACAAGATGTTGCAGCAAGCTGGGGAGGTCAGCATCCATGGCCGAGAGCCTCAGGTTGGGGAAACTCATGCCTAGGATGGGCAGAGGAACAAATGTGGCTCCTTCCCCTGACCTGGGGTCTCCTGGACCCCCCTCTTGGCTCTCAGACCGCCCCCAGGTCCAGTGTGTGAGGACCTATAAGGCCCTGCAGCCGGATGAATTGACCTTGGAGAAGACAGACATCCTGGCAGTGAAGACCCGGACCAGTGATGGTGAGAGCCAGGCCTTCCCAACAGCCCTTTGGAGGGGCAGAAGGAGGGGCAAGTGACCAACCTATCACAGGGACAGGTTGTGCAAATGGTGATCAGCCACAGCATTTGGGAATCCGGTTAGACCAAAGAAGGAACTTCCTGCTGGAGAAGGGAGAATGATGGGGGAGAGTGGGAAATAGCCTCCTCAGAGAGGTGGAGTCCTTCCCGGGAGCTGGTAACGCTAGGGTAATGTCACCTGGCCCCAGACTGGCGTCAGGCCCAGTTATTCCTTCCCAGGCCTGCCTAGGAGCCCTTCCGTGTCCCTGACACTGACTGCTGTGTTCCTAGGCTGGCTGGAGGGTGTGCGCCTGGCAGACGGTGAAAAGGGGTGGGTGCCGCAGGCCCATGTGGAGGAGATCAGCAGCCTCAGCGCTCGACTTCGCAACCTCCGAGAGAACAAGCGGGTGACCAGTGCCAGCAGCAAGCGGGAGGACCCGCCTGCCTGACGCTCCCCTGGGGCCCGACTGGGTCCCTTTCCCTGCTGTGGGCTTCTGTGTGTCTGGGGGCTTCTCTATCGGTACTGGGTGATAACAGTTCTGTAAATAAGCCCTGGCTGCCTCTGCTTGATGTCTGACCCCAGGGCCTTTGCACTGACTTCTCTGCCTGGGGAGCTCTGTCCCATCAGGAGGGTGTTGCCTGTTCTCGCTGTCACCTGTCTCCAGGTGCCCCGAGGGCAGAGGAGCCTGTGTCAACCTGCTACTTTTCCCTCCGAGTAGCAAAGTGTCAAATCCAAGCAGGCTTGAATATTAAAATGACTCCATGAGTTTTTGTACTTGCCTCTTGCCGCTTGTGCTAAGAAAGAACCAACAGCTGGGCGGGCCTTGACCACTGCAGCTCGGAGGCCGGGGTTTAAAGTCCACCTGGAGGTTGCGCTGGGCCCCATGGGGTCCCAGGAGAGAGTTGCTCTTTGCCTCTGTGTGCTTGGTGGTTGCAGTGAACTGCACCAGCAGCCGGACCCCAGGCCCACTCCATGTCCTCTGCCTCCTGCTGGAGTCCACCTGGACCATTTTGCCATTGCGGTCTTGGCAAAACCATCTAACCACACACTCCTCCCATGTTCTTCTGTTTAAAAACATTTTTTAAAGATTTATTTTATTTATCGATTTGGGGTTTTGTTTGTTTAGTTTTGATACAGGGTTTCTCTGTGTGACAGCCAACCCTGGCTGTCTTGGAACTCGCACTGTAGACCAGGTTGGCCTCGAACTCAGAGATCTGCCTGCCTCTGCCTCCCAACTGCTGAGATTCAAGGCGTGTGATTTATTTTATTTTATGTGTATAGATTTTTTACCTGCATATAGGTATGTACACCATTTGCATGCAGTTCCTGGGAAGGCCAGAAGAGGGCAACAAATCCCTTGAAATTGTAGTTAGGTTGTG
>NC_022016.1:43640710-43645160 GCF_000317375.1 Microtus ochrogaster | reverse complement strand
GTAGACCAAGCTGGTCTCGAACTCACAGAGATCCGCCTGCCTCTGCCTCCCGAGTGCTGGGATTAAAGGCGTGTGCCACCACCGCCCGGCTTTAAAAACATTTTTTAAAGATTTATTTTATTTATCGATTTGGAGTTTTGTTTGTTTAGTTTTGATACAGGGTTTCTCTGTGTGACAGCCAGTCCTGGCTGTCTTGGAACTCGCACTGTAGACCAGGTTGGCCTCGAACTCAGAGATCTGCCTGCCTTTGCCTCCCAACTGCTGAGATTCAAGGCGTGTGATTTATTTTATTTTATGTGTATAGATGTTTTACCTGCATATAGGTATGTACACCATTTGCATGCAGTTCCTGGGAAGGCCAGAAGAGGGCAACAAATCCCTTGAAATTGTAGTTAGGTTGTGAGACACCATGTGAGGGCTGGGGACCAAACCCAGGTCCTAGCCAGTGCACTTAACCCCTGAGCCACCTCTCCAGTCCCCAACATACACTTTAAAGTATGAAACATTTGCCAGGTGGTAGTTGCACACACCTTTGATCCCAGCACTCGGGAGGCAGAGGCAGGGGGGTCTCTGAGTTTGAGGCCAGCCTGGTCTACAAAGCTAATTCCAGGATAGCCGAGGCTACACAGAGAAACTGTCTCAAAAGAAAAAAAAAATCAAAACACAAAAACAAAAAGATGTGACATTCATAAGTCCTGGGAATAAGGACATAAACATATATTATAGATATTTTTCAGTCCGTCACAGATCTCAATAAAAGGGAGAGAGGAAACTGAGCCTGAGTCAAGGCTGGATCAAGTGGGTCGTTGCTGTCACCAAAGACCCAGCTATTCCTGTCCCTCCACTCTGCTCTTCCAATGCAGCTTCCTCCACAGGCTTCTACAGACCCTGCATGGAAGAAAACTGTCAGAATTTCCAGGTGGAGTCCTAGAATTCTCTGTGATTGGACCAGCTTGGATCCCATGGTTTCTTCTGGTCTCATCTAGGCCGACTGTGTGATGTTAGGCCCTACTAAGTGTGGTAGCTTTCTGTCATTGCAACCAAGAGCCTGAAACAGTCAGCTTAAGAAGAAAAGTTTCTTTTAAATCCCCAGAGGTTTCGGTCCAGAGTCAGCTGGCCCTGGTGCTTTGGGCCTGTGGGTAGCCCAGAAGTTCATAGTGGGCATACTTGGCAGACAGTGAGATGTGGGGGTCTCTGTATCCCTCCAAGTCCATACTCCCAATGACCCAATACCTCCCAGGTAGACTCGCCATTGTCCACCACCTCTAACACTGCCTCAGGATGCTACACTTCAGTACCTTGGCTTCTGGGTACACTCAGATGCCAACAGTAACCCTAGGTAACCCTAGACTGTGTGCACAGGCTTGAGAGGCAAGCCGCACAGGGTCTACCCTGGAGTCCCATGGGTCTCTTGAGTGAAAACCACTGCTGGGGCACCCCTGCTGATCCAGAGGGTGAAACAGCTGGGAATAATGGCTGTGAGCAGTTGGGGTTTGGGGCCTTCTTCAGGTCTTAGAAAATAAGGGGACCCAGGCATGGTGGTGCACACCTGGAACCCCAGCACTAGAGAGACAGAGGCAGGTGGCTTTCTGTGAGTTCCAGGACAGCCAGAGCTACATAGTGAAACTCTGTTCTGTAGTGAGGTTTTGTTTGTGCTCTAGCAAATAAAGCTTGCCTGAAGATCAGAGGGCGGAGCTAACCACTAGCTAATCATAGAGGTCTGGAGGTCTGTACAGACAGACAGGAAGTGATATGGCTGGGCAGGGAGAGGAATATAAGGCAGGAGGAGTTAGCAAGGTCAGAGTTGGCTGTGGCTTGCTCCTTTGTCTCTGATCTTTCAGCATTTACCCCGATATCTGGATCCAGGTTTTTATTATTAAGACCAATTAGAACTGTTCCCCAAAAGAGGGGGGGGAACAGAAGGCATTAGTAGCCCTCGCCATGGGTGGCCAGGAAGGAATGCTGAGTAGGGCTTTAGGACGATGTAGGATAGATCTTTCTCTTTCTCCTGCTTGTCCTGATAGGCTCTACCTCTGACCCCGCATCCCAGTCGCTCTTTGGTTTTCTTGGTGTTTTTAGATAGGGCCATGTAGTCCAGGCTAGCTCAAACTCCCAGTGTAACCTAGGATGACGCTGCACAGGAGTCCTTCCTTTTGCCTGCACCTCCCGGCGCTGGGAACTGACTCAGGTTCCTGTGGTGATGAGGAGGGGACCCGGCTTTGTGTAGGAGGCAAGCCTCCTAACTGAGAAGCATCCTTGGCTGCAGAACTGGCTTCTGTGTTTATGGTTTCGGACCCTCCCTAAAACCCAGGTGGGCCTCCTTCCTTTCCACTCTCCCCACAAGACTGCGAGTTGCCCGCGTTTCACGCTGGCTACTCTGCCATCTCCTGTCCACCCTTTCACTTCCCTGTCTGCCGGACTCAGCTTCTCAGTTTTCCCTTGTTTTTCCTGACCTGGGCAATTTTGAGGCATTCTGGTCGGTATTTTGTAGACGATCCTGCAATTTGGGTGTATCTGATGTTTTTCTCATGACGAAGCAGGAGTTACTGCGGCTTTGGGCAAAAACCCCACAGAGGTAAACAGAGTCCTCTGCTCATGAGGTCAGGAGGCACGTGATGGCCGCGTGGCTCACCACCAGGGTTGATTTTTTTTCCTTTCCTCCCCACCCTCTCTCTTTTAGCGTGGTAGCCCAGGCTAGCTTCAAACTCAAGGTGATCCTCAGACATCTTCTTCCCTTCCCAAGTGCTGTCATGACAGGGATGAACCTCCAAGCCTAGATGATGTTGATTTAAAAAGAAAAGCTTAAGAGAGTGTCTCAGTGTGGCCTGATCCTCCGGCCTCCCCCTCTGGAGTGCTCAGATAACAGACACAGCCCGTGACACCCCACGTTCAAAAACCATTTTGAGGGGAGATGCTAGAGATGTTTGGCTCACCTTCTCTCCCTTCCTCTTTCCCTCCTTCCCTCCCCCTCCCTCCCTCTCTTCCTTCCTTGCTAGGTTGGGGATGGAACCCAGAGCCCCACACAAGCCTGGCAAACCTGTAGCACTGGCCTAGACCCAAAGCCCTGCTGGATCAGGCGTCTCCAGTGTCCTTTGTGTTCTTCCACAAGGCAGGTCCACCCCTTCACCTCTTTCATCCTGTCTGCCTGGCCTGTCTGTCACCAGGACTCCTTAATCTTTGGATTGTGCTCCATTGTCATAGTGTTGACTTTCATTTGAGCTGTTCTAGCTGACTGGGTGTGGCAGTGCACACCTACAACCCCAGCGTTCCCTTGGAAGGGTGAGGGGCTCAGTCAGGATGGCAGCAAGGAGGCCAGTCTGAGCTACATAGTAAACTCCTTATGTCCTAAAAGATGGGGAGGGCGGGGTTGGAGCTGTGGAGGGTCATAACTGAGTCGAGCGCTTGCCAGCATTGAAGGGGCCTGGAGCCGGATCCGTGTACTACATAAAGCGGGGTGCAGGGGGAGTGGTACCTGCAACCCCAGCACTCAGGAGAGGGAGAGGACAAGGAACTCAAGGTCATTATTGACCACATTGTGATTCAAGGCCAGCCATGGGCTGTAGGAGAGACACCAACCCTGAGCTCTCTGGGGTTCATCCTGGCCTATGTTTGTAGCACCCATTCAGAGCTCGCACTCCAGGGTGCTGCAGACTCGAGTTCTGCCCAGGAGGAATGCAGCTCTTTCCACATTTTGCACAGTAAAGTTATCTATTCCTGCTGAGACACTACGGCCTCTGGTCCTCAGGCAGAGGGGAAATTCATCTATACGTTACACGTATTTGTTCTATATTTTTTACTTATGGGGAGGGGCTGTGTGTGCCACAGTGCTTGTGTGGGGATCAGAGGGCAGCAGAGAGAAACAGAGCAGTTTCTCTCCTTCCACCTGTGGGTTTCTGTGGACTGAACTCAGGTCATCAAGCTTGGTGGCAAGCACCTTTGCCACCTTGCTGAGCCAACTTGCTGGCCAAAATTCATATATTTTATATCCACATACCATGAATCTAAGAAGACATCAAGCCCCTTTAAGGCTTTCTGCTTCAGGGGTGACAATGGCAGAGCCCAGAGGGATAAAGTTGGTGCAGGAGACAGGCCATGCTCTGGAAGACAACCCAGACAAAGGTGGTTTTGTGGGCAGAGCTTCTGGCTTTCCTCCGTCCAGCCCCGAGGACTCCAGACACTCAGGCCAAGAGTAGGAGTCCCGAGTGGAGTGTGGACCAGGCCTCTGAGATCCTCCAGTGCTGAGTCTCACTGCACAGGGGCAGCCGAGGCTGGCACCTTTCATGGAGTAGAGGCAGAAGGAGCTGCATGAATAATTCCTGCACTCAGGAGTGAGCACGGACAGGTGAGCTCTGAGTTCTTGGCCAGTCTGGTCTACATAGTGAGTACCATGCCAGCCAAAACCATGCAGTGAGATCCTGTAAGGACCTGACTTTGCAAACTCCATTTTATA
>NC_022016.1:43638205-43639883 GCF_000317375.1 Microtus ochrogaster | reverse complement strand
CTGGTCTACAAAGGGAGTTCCAGGACAGGCTCCAAAGCTACAGAGAAACCCTGTCTCGAAAAACAAAAAGAAACAAACAAACAACAACAACAAAAAAATCAAAGGAGAGGGACTGGAGAGATGGCTCAGAGGTTAAGAGCACTGGCTGCTCTTCAGAGGTCCTGAGCTCAATTCCCAGCAACCACACAGTGGCTCGCACCCATCTGGTAATGAGATCTGGTGCCCTCTTCTAGTATGCAGGCAGAACACTGTATACATAATAAACAAATAAATATTTTAAAAAAGAAAAAGACTAAAAATAAAACAAAACCAAATAAACAAATGAGAATATGGGGCAGTGGTGGCGCACACCACCACATACCTTTAATCCCAGCATTGGGGAGGCAGAGCAGAGGGAGGTGGATCTCTGAGTTGAAAGCTAGCCTGGTCTACAAAGCAAGTTCCAGGACAGCTAAGACTGTTACATAGAGAAACCCTGTCTCCAGGGGGAAAATAAATAAATAATAAAAGGAGAAAAATAGAGGAAGGAAGCTCCCTGGCATCTGGGTTTCCTGGCACCTCTGGACTCAGCTGGCAGAGGGTCCAGGCTACTCTGGCAGCCTGAACTGATCTGGCACATGCAGTCAGGCAGCAACCAATGTTACCAGAAGCTCTCCAAGGGGCCCACACCCCACTTTCCACCTGCCCCCTCCAGGGTATACCTCTCTCTGAGATGTGAACCCAGGGCCCTGCCTCTGCCTGCTGCAGGAGGGGAACAGGCTGTCTGCAGGTCAGGACATGGGCACGGCAGGGTGGGGACAGAGGTCTGGTTCCACTACCATCTGTCTAGCTGGTCTCCAGGCCTTGGCTCTCAGGAGTTGGCTTGGAAGGCTGCTGGTACTTCCTCTCCACCAATATTATTTATTCCTGCCTTTGCCTAAGGCCCTGCTGCCCTGACCCTTCCCCTGGTCACCAAACTCAGCCATTGTTTGGAAAGCTTTGTCCTGATGTGAGGCTGTTTGGAAAGACCTTTACTAAAATTAGAGTTCAGCTCACACGTTTAGCACAAGGAAGCCCCGATCACATCTCTGCTCCACACCCAAACAAAGGGGGGGGGGGCACATAAAAACTTTCCATTTTGGCCAGGCTTGTGAGTACATGCCTGTAATCCCAGCACTCAGGAGGCAGAGGCAGGAAGATTGTCAATCTAGTGAGTTCCAAGTCAGCCAAAACTACACAGATCCTACCTCAAAGAGGGCCTAGGGAGATAGCCCAGTGACAGGAGGGGACCAGTGTGGGTCTCAGCACCCATGTGCTGTGAGTCACGATCACCTGTGTGATAGTTTAAATGAGATGCCTCTCATAGGCTCAGATATTGGAACACTTGGTCCCAGGTTGGTAGTACTATCTGGGCAGGTTTAGTATGTGTGGCTTTGCTTGAGGAGGTGTGTCACTGGGGGTGGGCATTTCAAACTGTGCGCCAGTGTCAGTGCTCTCTCTGGTTTGTGCCTAAGGTTCACCTCCCTCATCTGCTCCAGCCGCCATGACTGCTGCCTCTGCTCCATTATCTTGGACTCTAGCCCTCTGGGACCATAAGCCCCAAATCCTTCCTTCTCAAATGCCATCGTCATGATGTTTTATATCCCAGGGATAGAAAAGTAACCGAAGTGACCTGTAAATCCAGCTCCAGTGGATCTGA
>NC_022016.1:43636315-43637090 GCF_000317375.1 Microtus ochrogaster | reverse complement strand
TAAAGTGTCACAGCTTTAAAAAAGGTTGAGGACCACTGCCCTAGAGCATCGGGCAGCACAGGGCCCTCTGCACTGTGTTCTTGGTTGGTTCTCTCATGCCATCCCTCTCTCTTCCTCTTGCTGTCTTTCCAATCCCCCTTATTCTCTCTATGTTTCTACTTCTGTGTCTCTGTCTCTTTGTGTCTGTCTCTCTCTGTGTGTCTCTGTCTGTCAGTCTCTCTCTGTATGTCTCTGACTGTGTCTCTGTATGTCTCTGTCTTTCTCTCTGTTTTTCTGAACTCTACGGATTTGTGTATTCTACTGGAAAGGGAGCTCAATTCTTAACCTCAGCCTGTGTGACTCCCCCTGCTGGGTTCACAGGGAGGTGCAGGGGTTCCGGGCTCTCAGGAGGATTTGAGAGGCAGTGGGATATTCCTAAACGGGCTGTGAGAGGCTGGCTCTCAGAACAGCTCCCTGCATCCGCTGGGCTGCTCCTCCCCATGAGTCAGCGGCTGCTGCCCTCCTTGGCGCGCGTACCCAACGGAAAGGGTCAGGATGTCCCCACAGAGCTGTTCACAGTGCTAACCACTGACTGTCAAAATAGCAGAAACCACCAGATGCTTGTCAATGTTAAAATGACAATTATGGTGTCACACAGCAAAACACTTACAGAGATGAGAATAAAACACAGCGCTAGACTTAGATGGGACACGAGAGAGTCAGACCACAGAGAGGCATTCTCTGGAGTTCAGGAAACTGTCTGAGCAACACAGCAAGGTCCTATCTAAAGAAGAAA
>NC_022016.1:43630741-43632199 GCF_000317375.1 Microtus ochrogaster | reverse complement strand
CTTTCTGCAAGCCTCCCTGCAGACCTTCAAGGCTTTCTCCTCACAGTTCAGGTATCAAGCGCTACTTACTTGCAGCCCGATGACTGCTGCGCATGCGCTCTCCCTGCTTCCCCCTCCTCCCCAGCCCCCAACACCATGGTTCGCTGTTGCCTCATTTGTAGGTTCATTTACTGTCATTTTCCCTTTTGGGTTGTGAGGTCTATGAGGGCAGGGACTTCGGCTGCCCTCCAGTGCTGTGGTAGACGAGAGCTGGTGGGTCAGGGTTACATCCAAACTGGCAGAATCCCAGGACTGAGCCACTCACCACCCCCAGGGCCTCTGCTCCCCACTTCCCGAAGCAGCTCCACTTCCCGCATGGAGCACCGTGGTGCCAGTGTGGCAAGAGTATCCTCGGGCTGTGGGAGAGGTTGAGCAGCCCTGGGCACGGAGAGACCAGCTTGGCCACTCTTGCCACTTTGGCCTGGGTTTGAACTTGGGCTGAGCTCTCACTTCCTGTTCCTGAGTGTCTCTTTCCTGTTCCAAGGTACCGGTCTCAAGTGTCCTCCCCAGGTCAGATTTCTGACACTCCTAGGAGAAAGAACAAAAGGAAACGGGTGACATGGCCGCGGGAGGGACCCTAGTCTGACACCAGCGGGGTTTACCTACTGTGGGGACTGTCACAAACAGCTGGGTGGGTGGAGGAAGTGGAACTGAATCCTCGCCACTGAACACCGGGATGTACAGTCATCTGCTTGGGCGGGGCTCAGGGGGAAGAGCAGGATGGCCATTGCAAGATGCTGTCTGCTGTGGGCCCCTGAGTTGAGAATGGTCGCTGGCCTGGCCTGGTGGTCCTATGCTGGTGTGAGCACGGGTGGCAAGGCTGGGGCTCTGGGTGGTGGTGGCAGGGGCTCCAGGTTGGGTTATAAAAGGGTTGCTTGGGGTGTGGGACAATGGGCCAGGGCTGGAGACCAGTTCTGAGCCCTGACTTTCATATTAGATGGGGATAACAATGTGGATTGAAGGTAGAGTTTAATCCAGCCAAGAGTTGTGACGGTGCACGCCTGTAATCCCGGCCCATGGGAAGCTGGAACTCAAAGATGGAGGGTTTGAGGGCAGCCTGGGCTACACAGCAAGAGAGGCCATGTCTCAAAATACAAAAACAAAACAACAACAACAAAAACAACCTGTTAATAAAGCCAGGTGTGGTGGTAGATGCCTGTAGTACCTGGGCCATTAAGAGGATCAGGAATTCAAGGTCACCCTTGGCTGTCCCCCAGAAAAGTCAAGAGAAGGATGGAAAGATGCCTCAGCAATGAAGGGCACTTGTGCTTTTCAGAGGACAGAGGTTCAGTTCCCAGCATCTGACTCCCTCTCCTGTCCTTTGTCCTAAACACACACGTCTACACACATGCATAGACACACAAAAAAATTTTTTTGTTGTTGTTTTTTTTTTGTTTTGTTTTTCAAGACAGGGTTTCT
>NC_022016.1:43629816-43630641 GCF_000317375.1 Microtus ochrogaster | reverse complement strand
TATATATATGTGTATATATATGTGTATATATGTATGTATATGTGTATATGTATATGTATGTATATGTACACACACACACACACACACACATATATATATATATATATGGCTGTGGCTGGTTTAATAAGGAGCTCAATGGTCAGTAACTAGGCAGGAGGTGTAAGCGGGACTTCTGGGCAGAGAGAGAGGACCTAGATGAATCTAGGCTCAAAAGACACCATGGAGACGTGGGATGAGTGGGACACACAGAACGGGATAGAGGTAAAAGCCATATCACCATGTTATAAGTTATATATGACTAAGTTACAAGTGCTACCGGGACAAGCCCAAGCTAAGTCTGAGCTTTCATAATTAATAAGAATTCTCCATGTCCTTATTTGGGAGCTGGCTGGCGGAGCAGAGGAAGACTCGTTACACAGTGGCCCACCTGTGCCTGTCCTTAACACATGTCATACACACATGTATATATACGTATATATATGATAAGACCTGGAGAAAGCGGTGTGCAAATGGTGGGTGTCAGGGTCTTACAACAGGATTCTTAGGTACTATGCCCATCATGTTGTCTGCCATCCAACCTCGGCTCCAGGCATCGGGTCTCTTAGTTCTTCCTACCCCCCATTTTTGTTATCCTGTTCTACAGCTGGGACCGTTAAGAGACGGTCACCTGCCAAGACCGCCTTCGGCTCTGATTACAGCCCCTCTGAGGGCTGAGGGGGTGGTCCGCATGTAGAGACACTTGCCACCAAGCCTGACCGCCTGAGTTCGGTTGCTGGGACCCGCATGGTGGAGAGAACAGACTCCTAGAGACACTTGCCACCAAGC
>NC_022016.1:43628615-43629716 GCF_000317375.1 Microtus ochrogaster | reverse complement strand
CCAAGCCTGACCGCCTGAGTTCGGTTGCTGGGACCCGCATGGTGGAGAGAACAGACTCCTAGAGACACTTGCCACCAAGCCTGACCGCCTGAGTTTGGTTCCTGGGACCCGCATGGACAGAGAGAACACACTCCCAAAGTTGCCGTCTAACCTCCACAAGTGTGCGTCCCCTGCCACAAAACAACACCGAAGTGGTCCCGTCTGGTTTCAGCCGGAAGCTGTCCTCAGTTCTGTGCATCCTAAGACTGATGGAGGGTATGTTCCACAAACGATAAGACCACAACATCCTACCAGGCAACAAAGGTTTGCATCTCCTTAGGAGCAGCAGTTCTCCTAGGTAGCCACCAGGGGGAAGCAGAAGCTCGGGTTGAGCTGGAGGACCTGCACGCCACACCCTGTGGTCTCCCGTGCTGGTGGTTGGAGTTGGCATGATGCTGAATTGGGTCGTGGGGATAGAGGAAGCTGCAGCAGGCTGGACGGGGGCTAAGGGAAGGCAATGTCTCTGAGATCAGAGCTGTAAGTCTGGAAGAAGCTTTTCCTAAAGGCTCATGACCCGTGGGGCCTGGGCTGCCCAAGCAGCTTGCCCAAGTTCTTGGCAGAGCAGTTGCCAACATGGACAGTGGTTTACCCGCATATCAGGCTGTTTACCAAAGCGCCTCCTTTAGCAGCAACCCCAAGAGCCAGTTCTATTTGCATCGTCTCAATCTGACCAAGCAGGAAACCAGATCTCAGAAAGAGGCTGTGGCTAGCCTGAGCTCACACAGCAAGCAACTCCTACCTGACCAATGGTCTCCCTCTGAAGCTTTTTGTGTGAGTGTGTGCTATGACGTGTGTATGGGGTGTGTGTGTGATGTATGTATGGGGTTTAGGGTGTGTGTGTGTGTGTGTGTGTGTGTATGAGAGAGAGAGAGAGAGAGAGAGAGAGAGAGAGAGAGAGAGAACAGAAAGTGTGTAATGTGGTGTGTGTGTGAGAGAGAGAGAACAGGAAATGTATAGTGGTGTGTGGGTGTGTGTGGGTGTGTGTGGGTGTGTGTGTGTGTGTGAGAGAGAGAGAGAGAGAGAGAGAACAGAAAGTGTGTAGTGGTGTGTGTGAGAGAGAGA
>NC_022016.1:43620949-43628450 GCF_000317375.1 Microtus ochrogaster | reverse complement strand
GAGAGAGAACAGGAAATGTATAGTGGTGTGTGTGTGTGTATGTGTGTGAGAGAGAGAGAGAGAGAACAGAAAGTGTACAATGGTGTGTGCGTGTGTGTGTGTGCATGGTAGGTGTATATATGGGGTTTAGGGTGTGTGTGAGAGAGAACAGATAGTGTCTAGTGGGGTGTGTGTGTGTGTGTGTGTGTGTGTGTGTGTGAGGTATACAGAGAGTTGAGAGTATGGAGGCCACAGACGTCCTGAGTGATTGTCCACCTTATCCCTTTGATAAGGGTCTCACTAAACCTGGAGCCCCCATTTCAGTTTGTCTGCCTTGCCAGAATCCCGTGAGAGTCTCCTGCCTCAGCCCCTCGTAGGTCTATGGTTACAGGTATGTGCTTAGCTACACCCGGCATTTTACATGAGCCCGGGCAACCAGGTTCAGGTCTTCATGCTCACCCAGCGAGCATTCCTACCCAGTGAGCCACCATCTCCCAGCCAGGGAGCTTGCCCCTACCTCCCCACATCCCAGCTCTTGAAGCCCATGTGTGCGGTTCTCACACCAGCTTTGAAGGTTGGCAGCTGGGGATGGGGGGGACCTGCCAGTGCTGAGGCCCCCTCAGATGGGCTATCAAGAGTAGCCTCCCCCCCGACTGTGTCCCTTTCTGGGGAGCTACATGATGCTGCTGACTAGCCGCAGTGGGAATATTACTCCAGGGAAATCAGCTTCTCCCCCGCACCTGCCAGTCAGCTCTCCATGCTCTCCCAGCCCTGTCTAGAGGTTTCCGTGTTTGCCATCACTGTCCCGTGAACAGTAGCCTGCTGAGGCTGAGAGCCACCTTGAATAGTACACGGAAGCCCGCCCACCCCCTCCCACCCCCGCTTCAGTCCCTCCGCTTTGCCCCCCTCTGCCCATGCCCCAACTGGGTGTGAGGACCTTTGTAATCTGCAGCAGGCCACAGTCCCTGATCCCATTATCCCCTCCTGGGTGTGACAAATGACTGTGACTGGCCCGCCAGGTGCCTGAGGACTGGGATGCTCCTGAACTCCATCCCTCTGTGACCCAGCTGGCCAGTGGGATGTCTCAGGGCCTAATCCCGTGGAGTCCTTTGAGTCCCTGAAGTTGGTCCCCACTGCAGAGTAGCTCTGAGGTCCCTAAGGACTTGGCACGGAAGACAGTCCTACAGATTCCTTCCACACTGCCCCTCAGGGTGGGGCCAGATGAGTCTCTGCAGAAGGCAAGTGGGGGCATGTCCCAGAGGCTGTGCGGTGTGGGTAAGGTGGGCATTCAGGCCCTGCCCCGCCCTTATAGGTCCAGAGTGGCTCAGGACCTAGGCATGCAGATGAGGCGCCAGCATGCTCATAGCGTGTGGGAAAGTAAGGGGAATTGAACTCGGGGCTATGTGTATGCCCAGCAAGCACTCTGTCAACTTCACGGGGCAAGAGGGGTGTCCACACCTCCCTCTCCCCAAACAGGTGCCTCCCTCCCCAGTGCCGCCCACCCCCACCCCCTGTGGCTGCTGTTTTCCAGGAAAAAGCCAGTGTAATCCCTGAGTCAGCCATATAGTTGGTATTGCCCTAGTGGCCCCACAGGACAAGCCTGCTGCTTCTAGGGCCTGCCCAGGGGCCCTGGCCTGGCCAGATTCCCGTTACCCGCCCTGTACTATGGCTCCTGACGGTGCCCAGCCCTGCCTCCCTGTCTCTGGTCCCACCCTGTGGCCCCAGCATCACCTCATGCCCAGCCCAGCTTCTCTCCAATTCCACAGGCCAATCCTGTTGTCTCTGGGTAGGCTCAGGTGTCAAATCTGGATTTGAGTGCGCGGCCATTTGCTGTACAGTCTTGGGTTAGCCCCCTGGCTTCTCTGAGCCACAGTTTCCATGGGAACGAGAAGATAACCACCATGTGATGCTGTCGAAAGTATATTAAGTGTCCCGGATGGTGCTGGGCATGAGGAGGGGACTCAGGAAATGGCTCTTACAGAATCCTGGCGGGTTCTTCCCCAGCCTAACCTGTTCTCCAAGGGCCTGTGAGGAAGGAGGAAGCAGAGCGTGGGACTTTCTGCTCGGTGCTGCTAGCTGTCAGTCAGTTCCCTTCGAAGCTCAACTGTGTCCTGGGCTCTCCCTCAACAGGCGCTGGGCCTCTAGCTGCAGGCAAGCTTGAGCCCCAGGTCTGGGGCCTTGGCATTCTAGAGCCCGAGGTATGGTAAATAGGATTGGAACTTCGGAGAATCCAGAAGAGGAGAGAAGCGGGGATGTAGCTCAGTTAGCAGAGTGCTTGCTTGGCATACCCAGAATCTTGAGTTCAATTCCCAGCATCTCATGAATGGCTCTGACTGTGGCCCAGGGTATAAGCCAGTGTCTGAAGAATTTCCACTCAGGACATCGTGGATGAGGGGCCAGGAGGGGACCTCCTCCCACCAAATCTCAGAACATTTTGGAGAGAGGGAAGGGAAAGGGCCAGGAGCAGAGAGTATCAAGAGAGCTATGATGAGACCCAACAAGGGATGCCCTGCACTCAGAGGTGAAGTCAATAGTTTGATGTCAGCCAGGCAGTGGTGGTGCACGCCTTTAATCTCAGCACTCAGGAGGCAGAGAGGCAGGTGGATCTCTTGGTTGGAGGCCAACCTGGTCTACAGAGAGAGTTCCAGGATATCCAGGGCTATACAGAGAAACCCTGCCTCAAAAACAAACAAACAAACAAACAAAAAAACCCAACACAACAAAAGGAGTTCAGTGTCATCTCAGCTACATACTGAGGTCAAGGCCAGCCTGGGCTACGCGAGACTCTGTTGAAGATTAATGATAAAGGTGGTGTCGGTGGTGAAGGATGTGGTGGCAGCGGTGGTAGGGGTGGAACTGGACCTGGTGGCACAAATTTGTAGCTTTAGCTCCTGGGAATCTGAGGAAGGATGATCAAAAATTCAGGGCTAGCCTGGACAACGTAGTGAGGACTTGTCCCAAACTCAAAGTGAAAAGAGACTTGAGGGTGTGTAGCTCCAAGGTAGGGGTAGGGTGCCTACCCAGTATGCTGGAGGCCTGGGTTCAGTCGTTCTTAGGGCTCCGGTGCTGGCCCTGGCCAAGGAGCCGTCTAAGGGGCTTAGAGCCCACACCCTGGTTCTGGTCTCAGCATGTCGTCCTGATACAGGCAGCTCCTTTACTGTTTGAGGTTTGGAGGAATTAAAGAATTGGAAGAGTCATTAGCAGCTTGGTGGCATAGTCTGGGAACGGGAGAGTGGCTTGGGAGGCGGGAACCGGCTAGGTACCTGGGGATTACCCAACGTATGACTGGTGAGGACGGAGGACTACGGGAGTGGTCTGCTGAATGAGGAAGTGAATCAGTGAATGAGTGAATGAATGAATGTGAATGTGTGAGCTAGTGCTTAAATGATGACATCATCGGAGGCTTTTATGGCTCTTACTAAGCACCTGGGATTGTCTCAAGCTCTTGTGTGAATTTACTGATCTGGAGAAAGAACGATTACTGTCTTCGTTTCAGGGATGGGAGCACAGAGAGGTTCAGTAATCTGCCCACAGCCACACAGTTTGTATGTGTCTTTGTGAGGAGGGCTGGACCCAGGCTCCTAAGTCTCCAAGCGGGACCGTGAGGAACAGACACCCACATCCACAAGGGATGGAAAGATGGGTGTAGGCTTCAGACTCCAGTCCTTCAGTCCTCATCCAGTCTCCATGTCTCCAGGCACCTGCTAAGTCATCCCCTCACCGTTACGGCTACGGGACTACAGAGGGTAACGTTAAATAAATCCCATCCTGCTTGGCTACAGTTAGTCCTTCAGGGCTCATCTCAGATGCTGCCTCCTCTGGGAAGCCTTGTCCAGGTTCTGAGGAGAAGCCCCCATGCCTGACTCCCTGCTATCTCTTCCCTCGGGCTTCCTTTCCCAGCCATGAGTTTTTGGGATACACTGGGTAATCACTAAGTACTCAGTGGCCCTCCCATTGGTGCTGCGCCTTCCAGCTCTCTTGATCCTCTCTGCTTCCCTGGCCCTTTCTCTTCTCTCACTCCAGCCAGGATGTTCTGGGATTTGGTGGAAGAGGGGCTGACATCCCCTACTGCACCCCTTCCCATGCCGTGATCTGTTGGAATGGAAACTCCCCAGACACAATCTCCTGCCCTGGGCCACAGTCAGCAGGGTTGAAATTCACGCTGCCCCGGAGAAGGGCTGGTCAGCCCTGGCTCAGCAGCCAGGGGCAGCCTCTTCCTTCCCTGGCCTAGTGTTTGTTTTCAAATTCCTGAGGCCTGTGTCAGCCTTGCCAACAGCAGAGTCCGCTGGCCCCGGGCTTGCCTTCACTTCCTTCCTTTCCTTGCTTGACCAGGCTGGTCTGCAGGGTGGGGCACCAGGCCAAGCCTCTCCCTCTCACTGTCCAGCAGTAAGAGCCAGAGAGCTGGCGAGCTGGGGAGATGGAAAACTGGTGGGACACGGGAGAGGGAGCCCAGCAGCCTTTCAGACCTCCTAAAGATAGCATTTGCTGCGTGGGAACAGTGCAGACTTGCAGGACCAGAATTCTGGGGGTCAGAATTAGTTATCTTCAAGCCTGTGTGTGCTGGGCTGGGCTGGGGAAGCCTTGGGAGGGGGCATTGTCCCCCAGCTTCTATGCATGACCCGGTCAGGACTAGGAGCCCCAGTATAAGAAAAAAGGATCATACACAGTTCCTTCCTGTCAGGGATCTGGGAGCAGCTAGGTGGTGGGTCTCAGACAGTACCTCTCATGTCAGCGTTGCTGGGGGAGCTAGACAGAAACAGAGTCCGGAGCCCTAGTCCCCGATGCTGACTCTATGGGTCTAAGCCAGGCCTAGGAATCTGCATCTTACCTGGAGACTTTAATGTGGGATGCCCAAGAAGCTGAAGGGCAATAACTGGAAGCTTGAAAGGCAAACGCACACACCTTTAACCCCAGCACTAGGGACACAGAGGCAGAGGGATCTGTGAGTTCAAGGCCAGCCTGGTCTATAGACGGAGTTCCAGAACATCCAGGGCTACACAGAGAAGCCTGTCTCAAAAGAAAGAAAGAAAGAAAGAAAGAAAGAAAGAAAGAAAGAAAGAAAGAAAGAAAGAAAGAAAGAAAGAAAGAAAGAAAGAAAGAAAGAAAGAAAGAAGGAAGGAAGGAAGGAAGGAAGGAAGGAAGGAAGGAAGGAAGGAAGGAAGGAAAATGCTACATAGTTGAGGATGACCTTGAATTCCTGGTACCCCTGCTGCTTCAAGCCGGTGCTGGGATGGTGGGCGTGTGCCTCACACCCGGTTTGTGCGTCGTTGTGGATGGAATCCATGGCTGTGTCTTCTAGGCGGTTATTCTACCAACCAAATTACCTACAGCTCAGCTCCTCAACATTTATTTGTTTATCTATTTGTTCATCTGTTTATTTATTTAATGACACTGCCTTGCTGTGTAGACCTGGCCAGCCCCGTGTGACAATCCTGTTTCTGCCTCCTGAGTGCCGGGATTCCAGGCGTGTACCAACACATCTCGCTGCTGCCTGAGTCCACGACAGTGGACAAAATTAAAGGCAGTTTTTCTTTGTTTGCGGTAGCCGCCTTCGGAGCGTTAACGGGCCTGGAAGTGAGAGGCCAGCGGATTGTGCAAAGCAGTTACAGAACACGCCCACCCACCTGGCCTTCCACCCAGCATGAACTCTGCACAGTACTGCTCCAGAATGTCAACAAAGCCAGGGATGTCCGCCCCGCGACTTGATTGTCGCTGTGCTGTGGCACCCAGTGAAACACTCAAAATAAAACTAGAAATCAGTTAACAGCCTTTTCTCTCTCTCTTATTATTTGAGGGAGGCGCAGGGCACTGGGTCTTATTATGTCACCCTGGCTGGCCTGGAACTAGTTATAGAAACAAGAACTTGGTTTGTAGACCAGGCTGACCTTGAACACGCTGAGATCTTCCTGCCTCTGCCTCCCTGAGTGCTGGAACTAAGGGGGTATGCCACCAAGTCCAGCTTTACATTTCTTCACTTCATTTTTTTCTCTTTTTCCTTCTCGGGAGACAGGGTTTCTCTGTGTAACAGCTCTCGTTTTGTAGACCAGGCTGGCCTTGAACTCACAGAGATCCGCCTGCCTCTGCCTCCCGAGTGCTGGGATTAAAGGCGTGCGCCACCAACGCCCGGCATGACTACATTTCTTTTTTTTTTTTTTTTTTTTTTTTTTTTTTTTTTTTTTTTTTTTCGAGACAGGGTTTCTCTGTGGTTTTGGAGCCTGTCCTGGAACTAGCTCTGTAGAGCAGGCTGGTCTCGAATTTACAGAGATCCACCTGCCTCTGCCTCCCGAGTGCTGGGATTAAAGGCGTGCGCCACCACCGCCCGGCATGACTACATTTCTTAATGTTTAAAAAAATCCGTTTATTACATGTTTGTATGTGTGTATATCTCTGTGTGCATGGCTGCAAGTCATGGCAGGTGTGGAGGTCAGAGGACTCGGTTCTCCCCTTCCACCGTGTGGGGGAACTGAGATCCCACTCCATCAGGCTTGGCAGAAAGTTCCTTTACTCACTGAGCCATCCACCAGTCCAGCTTGGGTCTTTATTGTGGTAGAATAAACACAGTATAAAACTGATTATTTTCATCCTTCGTTTCGGTTTTTCTCTTTGGAGACAAGGCCTTGCTATGTAGCCCAGGATGGTCTTGAACCTGCCATCCTCCTGCCTCAGCATCCTGAGGGCTAAGGTTACTGGCATGCGCCGCCATGCCCAGTCAGTCATTCTCCTCAAGTTCAAATGTGCAGGTCAGTGGTTTTCCATGTGGCAGAAGGTGACCAGCCATGGTGGACGTCCCATGCTTTGTTCCCGGGGTGTGAGCTGCTGACTTATTGAGTTCTGGCTGGACTGACGGGTCCAGTGTCCTCTGCTGGGGCCTCGTTACATTGGTAGATGGGGAGAGACACTGGAAACCCCCCTTTCATGATGCCATTTTATAGGCAGAAAGGCTGAGGGCTCGAGAACACAGGAAGGCAGGGCCGGGACTGAAGCAGGGCGCAAAGCATAATCCAGATGACATTGTCCTCCCGGACACTTCACTTAGGGGCTACGCAGCAGGAATGAATGGCTGAGTGAATGAGTGATGGAATAGCCCAGTGAGCCCCATGGAGCAGGCGAAGCAGCAGACCCAGAGGTTAAGTGAGGTACCCGGCAAATATTTACATAGGTGATGACACAGTATCACAGGGCAGGGCTTGCTGTCCGTCCTGGGGCTCTGAACCTGCCAGCCCTTTCATCTCTGCCCCAGAGGGACAGTCAGGACCATTCCTTACCCCGGACAGGAAATGGTCTTTTGACAGAGTCAAAAGAGAAGAAAATTCTCAGTGACAAGGACGTGGAAGGCATTCCCTTGCTTTTTCAGGCCACGGGCTCATTTTTGTCACCTGGCCTGAGACCAGGGATCAGTGTGTCTGAGCTTAAACTTTTGAAGGCAGGGATCCCTCTGGGACACTTGCAAAAGGGGTGGCCTCCAGCCAGGGCTTGGTAAATGTTTAACACCAGGCTCTCCAGAAGAGAAGCAGAGAGGGAG
>NC_022016.1:43618581-43620546 GCF_000317375.1 Microtus ochrogaster | reverse complement strand
GGAAGGAAGGAAGAAAGAGAGAGAGGAGGAGGGAGGGAGGGAGGGAAGGAAGGAGGGGAGCTCCATCAGATGTGTCCATGTGGCTCCCCCACTTTCCCGCCCCACCATGGCTATGTTCAGAGATTAAGCAGAGATCAGGGATAGGCTGTGCTGCTGGCTGCCCTGAACCGATCTCCCCCCACCCACCCCCGGGAGGGGAGAAGTCCCCTCTACCACCAGGCACCCCTCCCACCCCTGAGACCTGGCATGACTCCAGGGCTCCAAGGAATTCAGCCTTGACAGTAGAGTGTCCACTTGTGGGGCTCCCCACACACTGTGCGCCTCTCCTCTAGATGGTGGCATCCAAGGTCCTTGCAAATGCTGGAGGGGGGACGGGCCTGAGTATCTCAAGTCTGGGGGGGTTGAGGTCAGGCTGAGGGGGTGCCTCTTCACTTTGGGAGACAGGCTGCATTCCTGACTAGTGGCTCAGAGTTTCCTTCCGCAGAAGGAGATGGGAACAGGAGGATGGCACTCCACGCGGGGCAAGCCTTACTTACACCGATGGGGAAGCTGCAGCCAGGAAGGACGAAGGTCACGTCCGAAGTCACAGGAGGACCTGTGACTCAGCCCCTGAATTGTCCGGCTCTCTCCCCACTGCCTGGCACAAGAAACAAGAAGGAGTGGGAGAGGCTACCGTGTGGCTGTCCTGTTGGGAGGGGTGACCAGCAGGCCTGGTATTTCCATGGAGTTCCTTGTGCTAGGTGACCACCTCAGGAAGAGGGTGTCAACCTCTTGGAAAGCTCAGCTTTCTGTTGGAAGACCCAGGGACCCAAGAAGCACAGAGATGAACATGACCCTGAGTCCCGGTTGGGAAGCCCTCTGTCCCCTTTGTGATGAGAGGGCTGTGTCCACCTGATTTTGCCTCTCACTCCCATGTAGCCCAAGGCAGCCATGGGTCCCTGGTATCCCTCTTTGATGGCAGAATGGGAAGCAATACCACACCAGACACTGTATCTGTTTGGTGCCGGGATGATCCGCACGGCCCTCCTTCCTCTGTGATAGGCAAGCCCTCTGTTTTGTTTTAAAACTATTTCCAGCTTCAGAGCTGCATTCTAGATGATCAGTGTAGACCAAAGAAATGGGGAAGCAAATTTGACTGGGAGCTGGGGTGCAGACAGTCAGAGCCAGGACACCCTCCTGGGGCTGAAGTCTGGGCTGCACCAGAGTTTCCCAAGCTGGCGAGGTTGTCGCATTTACCACCTGGAAGCAAGGAAGAAAGATAGGAAAAGAGAGGAAAAAAATCCAGAGACAGAATGAGATAGAGAGAGAAGAGAGAGACACAGAAAGGGAGGCCCAGAGGCTGGCAGAGGAGGCTGTGATAGAGAACATGGGGGTGGGTGGGGAAGCAATGCTCCATTCAGGGTTCTTTTTGTTAAATACCGCTGACCCTAAAGTCTGCTATTGATAGCTGGCCGCAGCCCAGGAGTCTGACCTTGGGGGCTCCTGTCCCCTTGCCTGGAAATGAAGTTATGGCTGTCTGCCTTAGCCTCCTCTACATGGGGACCTTGTCCCCTGACACTGGCTCCGGCCTGAGGGATCCTGGAGAGGGGACTCCCCCAACAAAGAAGACCCCGATGTTCTCAGATGCCCCCCAGGTGACCCACAGCTCATCATTCCTGGTTGGGAGAAGCCGGCCTGAGAAAGCCTAGGGCTGAAGCCAGGCAAAGGCTGCAGCTGGAAGCCTCTGAGAGGCACAGGCTGGCCTCTCCATTTTAACTTGGGGTCTGATCAGCAGGGTCCGGACAATTCAAGCAGGCAAGGGCTCCCCGTTTCTCCCTAGGAACACAGCCCCCAACACTGTAACATGGGGGCCCTTGGCTGGAAGTGAGGTGCATGTTCCCAGGCTGTGGAGGTGTTGGGAGGCAGAGGGGTGGCAGCAGGTTGACTCTAGCACCAGATCTGCTTGATCTGAGTCACCCACCACCA
>NC_022016.1:43609514-43618381 GCF_000317375.1 Microtus ochrogaster | reverse complement strand
CACACCACACCTGCACACCAAGGCACACCACACCTGCACACCAAGGCACACGTGTTCGCATTCAGACCCAACCTTTGCTAGGGTCTAAGTCCCACTCACTGAACTTCAGAGAATCCTCAATCAGCCCTTGGTGGCATCCATTGCCATGTTTCCTTTAGTTGCATTTAGTGTGTGTGTGTGTGTGTGCATGTGTGTGTATGTGTGTGCAAGTGTGTCTGTGTATATGTTTATGCATGTGTGTATGTGTATATGTCTCTGTGTGTGCTTGTGTGTGTGCATGTGTGTTTGTGCATGCCTCTGTATGTGTCTGTATGTGTATGTGTGTACGTGTGTCTGTGTGCATATGTGTGTATATCTGTGTGTGTATGTTTGTGTGCCTGTGTGCATGTGTATGTCTGTGTGTATTTCCCATGAAGCATACATATGTGCACATGTACTCCTTTGTGGATGGACTCAGTTCTCTCCTTCCACCTACCCTGTGGGGCCCAGAGATTAAACCCAAGCCACCAGACTTTTGCAGCTTCACCCAGTGAGCCATCTCACCAGGCCTCCAGGTCCCATTTCAGTGAGCAGTGAGTCAGGGACTCAGCGGCATTAAAACAGGCCTGGCAGAAATGACAATATTCCAAAGAGACGCCTGCGTCTCTCAAAGTGACTATCAGACTATTGAAACAGTGGACTCCAAATAAATAGGAATTTCCTCAGGAATCTCATAATGGGAGAAGGCAGAGGCCCCGTCTGCACTGGGAGGGAGCTTGTCTCCTGGAAAGAGATTCGAGTTCTACCAACTTGCTGGACCACCGTAGAGGGTGAGGCTAAAGCCCAGACAATGATGGACTGGTGGTGGCGGGCAGGACGCACCTCAACCCAGACTGCTTAGCTGTGTATCCTTGGCCCTCCCTCCAACCTTTAATCTCCTTTCAGGACCCCTGGACAGAAGTGGGGAGTCTGTGCTTTGTCCCTATTCCCAATGTGACCACTGAATAAGCCTCCTTTTTCTGTTTTCCACATTTTTGTTGCTGTTTTTCAAGACAGGGTTTCTCTGTGTGGCCCTGACCATCCTACTCACCCTGTAGACCAGGCTGACCTCGATCTCGGAGATCTGCCCGCCTCTGCCTCCTGGGTGCTGGGATTAAAGGCATGTGCCCCACCACCAAACAGCCTGCTTTCTACTTTTAATTGGCTTATTGAGGACAGGTGTCAGGACCTGACTTGGGGTACAGGTTGTGACCCTCAAGTTAGCAGGGTCAAGCCCATGTGACAGTCTTCCAGTGATGGAGGTGGAATTCTAGTTCCTCGACCACCACAGCCTCGCACCCAGGGAAGGGGACAGTGCCCAGGGTATGGTTCCTATTGCAGGGCCCAGAAGGGGCGCAGGACACCCCTCAGGTTTCCAGGAGGGACCTCTCAGATAACAGCTGATCCTAGGGTTGAAGGCCACTCAGATCCAGGCTTGGCGGTGAATGGTGAGTGGAGGCCACAGTTCCTCCCTTGGCTGGGCTGGCAGCCCTGGGCCGGCAGCTCCTCCAGGCCCTGGAGAGCTTAACTTACTTTACAGAATCGGACTCAGAACCTTGAGGGGGAAGCAAAGGTGGGCAGACCTGGAGCACTAATGGTGGCGGTGAGGGGCTGGGTGCACACCTGGATGGACTCAGATTGTCCATGAACAATGAGCTGAGTACATCCTGGACTCCATTGGTACTGGTAGCACAGCTAAAGTCCCTCTAATTCAGACATCAAAATCTCCGTATCTGTGGTGCTACAAGGGTGCCCAATCAAGTTCAAATTTTGGATTTCCAGAAGAAGGATGCTCAGCCTTGAAAAAGTCTAGACAAATATTATAAAATCTGAAATAGTTCTGGTTCAAGAGAGGGTGGGAGGTCTACCCAATATCACACAGCAAGACAGAGACCAAATTAGCCAGCAGGTCCAGGAGGCCCTGCCCAGAGTCAAGTCAAGGCTTCTATTCCTGAAAGAGCTGTCACCCTCTCTGCTCCTGAGAGACAGGAAAAAGGACAGGAAAGGACAAAGGCGGCCAGAGGAAGAGGAGACCTCAGAGGAAAGAGGGGGGCTCCCTAGGGGAAGGAGAAGGGTCCTCACTGGGACAGAGTGCCTGGAAGACAGGAGATGAAAACCAGCTGGGCACTGGGGTCACACACTTTTAATCCCAGCACTCAGGAGGCAGAGCCAGGTGGATCTCTGTGAATTTGAGGCCAGCCTGGTCTACAAAGCATCCAAGACAGGCTCCAAAGCTACAGAGAAACCCTGTCTTGAAAAAACAAAAAAATAAAAATAAAAACAAACAACAACAACAAATACCAGCAACCAGGATTTCTCTACTTAAATCCACAATGGTCCCTGTGAGGGGGGGGAGGGTTGCCTAAGCGGGGAAAGTGCCTGGTGTAGTGCTGAGGCTCTGGTAGGTGTGGAGGATGGAGCAAGGTTGTCACCAGCAGCCTAGCCTGGAATTTGGCTGCACTGCGCTGCCTCAGGGATATAAATCCCTCTCGGGGTCGGAGCCCCTTCCTCCAGGCTCTCAAAAACCTCAAGACTCCCCTCACCCTCTCATGGGGTGTGGAACCTGTAACTGAGGGTCCCCTTCATGAGGCGATTCCTTTTGTGCTATGTCTGCTTTTTGGCTAAAATCTTAGGTTCTGCCGGGTCTTGTCCAAGGTCACATAGTCTAACGATTTCAGAGTCTCTTGACCTCCGCTTTGGCCCCCTCCTCTGAGGTCTGCTTCTGGTCTCTTGCTGCCACCAACTGAACCCAGAGTCGAGGCTGAGGCAGAGCTCCCTCCTGCCCAGTGTCAGGGTAGCAGAAGGAAGGTGAGACAGCTTACCTGCCCCCCACGTCCCACCCCTACTGCTGTGGCAGCCCCCAGGAATGCTGCTGCATTCTTGCGGTGGGGTGTGGCTGTCCACAGCTCTGTTTGCCCAAGGCCTGGCCGGGTTGCTAAGTAAGCCATAGCTCCGGGTGCTGAGTCAGCAAGCTGGGTGCCCATCATTCTCTGGCAACCCAGTCACCAGTTAGGTAGAGTCAGGAGGCGACTGGAACTCTCTGCTTCCCCGGGAGGAGGGAGGTGGGGTGCCTGAAGGCTCAAATGTGGGGACAGCAGCAGCAAAAGGGGGTGGGCGGAGCTGGGGTCCAGAGGTCTGGGTGGGGGTGCTAAGAACTTGGCGGTCACCGCGTGTGTTTCAGGGACCGAGCTGAGGAGTTTGAACCCAGAGGAAGGGGGCTGCTTTGCTGTGCACCTGCATCTGGCCCTGACCGGCGCCGAGCTGGCTGCTGTGTCCCTCTCTCTTATCGCGTGTAATAAAACTGACTCAGTCCATTCCTTACCCTTGATTTTGCGCATGGAGAAACCGAGATGTATCCCGGGATTAGCAATGAGAGTCCTCGAAGCCCCTCTCCCTCTGGTTCTCAGCTTCCCAAGCTGGCTGGGGTTCACAGAAGGTCTCTACCTCCCGGAAGCAGGGCAAGAGAACTCCCGAGGGATCCGGAGGACAGATGCTACCCCTCCCCGGCCTCTCCCCAGGGCTGCCTTTGATCATCCGGCGGCACCGGCAGCCCGATTTTCCTTATCTTTATGGGCAGCACCTTGGCCTGCCGCCTCCCCACCCCAGCCTGGCATCCTGAGGGTAACACAGGACTCCCTCCTGAGAAACCAGAGTGGAGCAAGCGGAGCAGAAGGCCAGAGTCACCGGGCCAAGAGCCATCGGAAGTCTGGATGCCGGCTTTCAGGGCCAGATCTTGTACCTCTGGGTCTGCTGACAGCAGAATGGGCAGGGTGTGGGCACTGGGTGCCAGGGTGGGGCAGACAAAGTGAGGTGCGGGGATCATGAGGCCAGGAGTTTCGATAGCTGGTTTTGGTGACTTTTGATAAGAAAGGAATGGCAGTCGTTGGGAGATGGGGCCGTTAGGGTGGGGGTGACTTTAAGATAGCCGAGCACACTTTATGCCATTGTCCAGTCCAGATCTGAGGCCCTGCTGCCCCCCTGCCTGGCTGCCCCCCAGAACGGATGACATTGACTTGAGTCAAGGCTCCAGGTGGCCTGGTCTGTGGGACCTATGGCTCCTTCTCTGAGAGGCTACGGTGGGGCGGTGTCTGACAAGGTGGGCCTCAGCCCTGGAAGCATCTCAGGTCTCTGGATGGACTAACCACTCCATCACTGGGAAGGCCTGCGCTCTGTGTGTGTGGGGGGGCATTGCCCTCCCCTTGGGGAGTTCACAGGCAAAGGGTGGATGTTCTTCTTAAAAAAAAATAATAAAGGCAGGGGTGTTCTTCTTGAACACGGGGCACAGGACAGACACACACGGCGGAACAAACACAGACACGACACAGCGGCTCCCACGTGGGTCCACTTTAATGGGGGAGGGAAACACAGAAGGGCAGAGGGACATGCGGGACACATGAGGAAAGACAAAACGAGAGAGAGAGAGAGAGAGAGAGAGAGAGAGAGCCTCGTGTGGCCCTGCCTTTTTAACGGGGGGCGCAAGGGTGTCTGGGGTGCGCACAGGTATCCGTAGTCCAGGGGGAGTATGGGAGTTGTAGTTTCCAAAAGAACAACAGTGGAGGCAGGCAGAACTGGGGGAAGCCAGGCCTCACCTTCCTGGGGTCAGGTCTGGATGAGGACAGGTTCACAGGAGGGGAGTCTCCCCCAGGTGGGCCTGAGGCATGTGTTCAGGTCATAACACACACACACACACACACACACACACACACACACACACACACACACGAGGCAGATGCTCTGTGCAAAACAGTTATTAGCATTGCTCCCTAGGGAGAGGGGAGTCAAGACAGAATGTCGATTACAGGGCAGCGCAGCAGCAGGCAGCTGCCCTCCCTCCTCAGCTCCCCACCACACACCTACACAGACATGCTGCCCTGCCCGTGCACCCACAGGAGCACACTGGTAGCATTCTGTGTGTGTGCATGTGTGTGTGTTCATGTATGTGCAGATGTGTGGAAATCAGAGGACACCTGGAATGTCCTCCTTCAGGTTTTCACCCTTTCGTCTGAGATAGGGTTTTTCGCTGGCCTGGAGCAAGTAGCCAGTGCTCAATTATAGATGTATTCTACCACAACTGACTTTTTTTGTTTTCGAGACAAGTTTCTCTGTGAAATAGTCCTGGCTATCCTGGAATTCACTCTGTAGACCAGGCTGGCCTCAAACTCACAGAGATCCACCTGCCTCTGCCTCCCTCGTGCTGTGATTATAGGCGGCGTGCACCACCCCTTCCCCAGCCGCACAGCTGGCTTTTTATGTTGGTACTAGGGATTGACTTCAGTCTTTATGTTTGCAAGGCCAGTGTTTGTCAACTAAACTATTTCATCAGCCTCCCCCCCCATTATTGTTATTATTATTTTATAGACAGGATCTCAGGGCTAAAGAGGTGGCTCAAGGGTTAAGAGTACTGGCTGTTCTTCCAGAGGATTCAGGTTCTGTTCCCAGGCTCACTACCACCTGTTACTCCAGTTCTAGGGGATCCAATGCCCTCTTTTGACTTCTGAGGGCACCAGGCACACACATGGTGCACACATATACACGCAGGCTGAACATCTATACATATAAAAATAAAATAAATAAATCTAAAGAAAAGAAAGGACTTCATGGACCCAAGGATGGCCTCCAGCTAAGGATCATCCTTTCTCTGCCTCTTAAGCAGGATTATAAGAGTGTGTCTGTCACAGCTGGCTTTTTTCTTTTAGTTTTTTGAGATAGCCCTGGCTATCATTCTATAGCCCTGGCTGGCCTGGAACTCACTATGTAGTTCAGGCTAACCTGGAACTCAGCCCAATCCTTTTGCCCTCACCCTCTGAATGCTGGGATCACAGATCCCCATCATCACACTCGCCCAGTTTGGGCTGAGCGAGCCCAGGGCTTCTGCATGTTAGGCAAGCGCCTGGCCACCTGAGCTACACCCCCAGCCTTGGTTGTATGACTGAGCAAACCTTTCATCTCTCCATGCCTGTTTCTGTACAGGGTGCTAGCAGTGGCCTGTCTGGCGCAGTTTCTCTGGGTCCCAATGCTCAGATGTAGACGCGCTGCATGTGCGGGCCCAAACTTTCACCTGACTCCGCAGCCTGGCTCCACCCCGCCCGCAGGGCTCACACGTCACGTGCTTCACACGAGGGCCCACGCACGTGTCCACAACAAGGAGGAACTGACCAGCACTCCAAGAGAAGCCTTCGCCCCCACCACCAGCACTTTGCTATCTCCAGGGCAGACCCTAAGTCAGCCAGGCCCCACAGGGCTCAAAGTTCCCGGGAGCTCCACAGAGCTGGCTTCAAATGCTCCCTCAGCCCTTCATTCAGCCTCCTCACTTGTAAAACGGGGAGGTGTGCAGTCTTCGGGATGGACTCTGTGAGATATGCGTGGGGTTCCAGGGTCAAAGCCAGATGCTCAACCACACTGGCCATGTGGCCTCTGGAAGACAGAACCTCTGGAGCTGTAAGAAGACCTAACAGGTGCCTTCAACAAGCCTGTCATGTTCTAGACCCTCAGACTGACAAGGAAGTAAATCCATTTCCATTCCCAGGAATGCATCAGTAGCCAGTTCTGAGTCAATGCAAGGTACATTGGAGAGGCAGGGTGCCTGAGAAAGAACAGAGTTGCCGCTTGGCCAGGGCGTAATGTTTGTCAAGTGACTGCCCCCTTGACTCGGTTTTCCCATCCATAAAATGGGCATGAATTGACTACCTGACTGGGCTGTGGTCCACATTCAAGAGGTATGGGCACACAGCCAGAGGGGATGATGGCTGTGGTGGCTGCCACTCTGGAGAGTTATTATCTCTCCTTCTAAGCTTGTGTTGGGAAGGGTCTCAGAGTCTGGCCAAGGTTGTCTGTTCCCATAGCAGAGTCTGGCCCTGGAGTCAGTCACTAGGTCTCAAGGCCAGGGAAGAGGCTGAGAAAGACTCCTGAATGTGTTCACAGCGTGACAAGGCAATCCTTATCAGCCTGGCTTTGGGCATTTCTGGTGGGACAGGTGGCGGGAACGGACTGGTCTGTAGGAAAGGGCGGTGAGTCGGGGCACTCAGCCGGACGGGGAAGGCAAGGTTACAGACCATGCCTGATGACCTAAGGCTCTTCAGGATATGGGATTTGGAGGTCCCTTACATTTGGAGAGTCCCACTCAGGGCCATGAGAGTGGCACTCACAGGCGTTGTGTGGTGCCGCAGGATCTGGGGGCAGAGGCCAGGTGGAGCCTGCATTCCTGATCTGTAGGTCAAAGCCAGGGCTGGCTGTGGGGTGTAGCTCAGGGAAGGTTTCCGGGCAAGGTGTACTACTCAGCTTCCTTCTGTCTCCTTCCCACTTTAGTACTGAATTGCAAGAGCCTGCCTGGTACCAGACCCTTCCTTCCCTTTAAAATAATTCTTTTTTTTTTTTTGTTTTTTGTTTTTTTAAAGATTTATTTATTTATTATGTATATAACATTCTGCCTTCATGTATGCCCGCATGCCAGAGGAGGGCGCCAGATCTCAGTACAGATGGTTGTGAGCCACCGTGTGGTTGCTGGGAATTGAACTCAGGACTTCTGGAAGAGCAGCCAGTACTCTTAACCTCTGAGCCATCTCTCCAGCCCTAAAATAATTCTTAAAAATTACTTTCATTTTATTTTGGAGACAGAGTCTCACTCTGTAGCCTTGACTAGCCTGGAACTCGCCATGTATACTGAGTTTGAGGCTGGCCTCAAACTCAGAGATCCCCTTGCTTCTGCCTCCCAAGTGCTGTGTTTGCAAGAGCCATGGAGGCAGGCATGTGGAGGCATGTGGAGGTCAGAGGGTAAAGAGTAGGACTCTGTCCTCTTTCACATGTGGGCTCCAGGCATCGAACTGAAGAAATCACAGAAGGGGGAACTGAGGCCAAGTGTTTTGTTTTGTTGTTGTTTTTCCTAGCTGGTCCTTGGTTCATTGAAGGAGTTGGTATGAGGACAAAAGATAACGGTTGCAAAAGGCATTCTGGTGCTAGGCTTGAGGTCAAGGTTCACAGCACGAGCTAAGACCATTGTTGGGCGTCGAAGGAAAGCGGCAGTCCCACCCCGGCCCCCTGAAGGTGACGGTGTCTGAAGGCTTCCTGGAGGAGGTGACTCTCAAAGGCGCTGGGGAGAGGGGCCGAGAAGGACGGCAGGGGGCCGGGAACCACCTGGAGGAGGGAGCTGGTGGAGATTTGCAGAGAGCACAGCAGGAGCGTCCGGTGACCTCAGGCAGGTCCCACCAGCCTCTGCCTTCGCGGAGGATGCGCCCCGTTTCCAAGGCGACGGAGGCAGAGGCTCTGCAGGCCGCGACCCCCTTTACGAGCCGCAGAGCTGGTTCCTCTCTGCGGGGCGCAGACTCGGCTGTGCTATAAACCTTACGTCAAAGGCAGCACCTGCGGGTCGGAAGCAGGGGCGGCCGGTGCGAGACGAGGCGGGGCTTCTGCCCTAGGTCTGTGGCCTCCCTCCCCTCCCCCAGTGCTCGGGACCATCTGGTCCTGCGCTCCACCGTCTCGGCATTTTGCTGGGTTCCTAGCCCAGCGCTTGCTTGTGGCTGCCTGCTGCCTGGTTAATCTTTTTTTTTTTTTTTCGAGACAGGGTTTCTCTGTGGCTTTCGAGCCTGTCCTGGAACTAGCTCTTGTAGACCACGCTGGCCTCGAACTCACAGAGACTCGCCTGCCTCTGCTTCGCAAGTGTGCTGGGATTAAAGGCGTGGGCCACCACCGCCTGTCTTGCCTGGCTAATCTTTTAGCAGCAGGGAGGGCAGAGAGCCCGGGAAATAGCAGTGAGTGGCCTGGGCAGGGTTTGGGGGCTAGCCTTGGTCTTCCAGGGTAGCCCCTTTGCCTCCTGTGCACTGCTGGGTTCCCGCTGAACATCTCAAATTATGGTT
>NC_022016.1:43596937-43609369 GCF_000317375.1 Microtus ochrogaster | reverse complement strand
ACCAGGCTGGTCTCGAACTCACAGAGATCCGCCTGCCTCTGCCTCCCGAGTGCTGGGATTAAAGGCGTGCGCCACCATCACCCGGCTGGGTTTTGCTTTATTTTGGTTAGACAGATCCTCATGTAGCCCAGGCTCGCCACCAGCTCTGCTAAGTAACCAAGGCTGGTCTTGAAGTCCTCATCCTCTTGCCTCCACCTCCCTAGTGCTGGGGATTACAGGTCTAAATCACCACCACACCGTAGTGTGAGTGTGTGTTGAGACCAGTATCATTATGCAGCCCAAACTGGCCTCAACTCACAGCCATCCTCCTGTTTCAACAGCTGGGATCCCAGGTGTGAGCCACCACACTCCATTTATGTGTGTCATTGTGAAGAGGCCTTTGATAGAGCTGGTGAGAACCCCCCTCTCCCCCGGACAACACACAGGAAGTACACACAGTAAACTAGCCATTCACACATACCCCAGGAGGTTCCTAGCTTCCAAACACTATCCTCAAGCAAGATGACACCTAGGTTCCTAGCCAAGCCTTGAGAGAAGGGGAGGGCCCCCCTCCTGGCCCCCAATTCCTATATTCATCACCAGGCTTGCACTGAGATGTGCTGGGAAGTGCCCAGTACCCAGCCAGAGAAGACACCGGCACACACACCCATGTGCCCACTTGTGTGTGCCCAAGAGAGATTATTCTGAAACACATACTTTCCTAATGACTACAACTCTAGGGCTCTCTAATACCAACTTGGGTCAGGGTCCTGGACTCCTTCCCTGTCCCTGTTCCCTTTCCTGTCCCACTTCCCTCCATCTGTCTGTCTTTCTCCACCAGCCAGTCTCAGGGGAACCCCCTGAGCCCATTCATCCTGTGTGAGGTGTGAATCCATCTATCTGCAACCTGTCGGCAGGGAAGAGTCCTCCTTCCTCATTGGGTCCCGGCCTCCTTCTAGCCACACCCACCCCAGCAAGACCCCTCTCCCTTCCTCAGCAGGGCCTCTCATCACTCATCCAGACCCCCGCTCACCCATCCCTCATCCTCCTATCTGTTTCCCTCATCTGTCAATCTGTCTGTCTGTACATCTATCCATCCACCCTTCTTCCTCCCTTCCCTGCTGGGCCCCATCTCTCTCAACTCTCTCTGTGACCCATCCATCAACTTACTGACAGTCCTGCGCTTCCAGGTAGTCACCTCCTGGCTTCTCATCTGTTTGTCTGTCCACCAGCCCATCCATCCATCTGTCTCTGAGCCCATCCATCAGTCTATCTACTGGTCTATCCATCATGCACGCCACTTACCGGTGCTGGCCACCGTTCACATGCTCACTGGCTGGGGTGTGTGTGTGTGTGCCCTTAGGTACTTTGTGGGCCCCGATACCTCCTGAGCTGCATCCGGTAACTGAATTGAGCCTGGAGCAGGTTACCTATGACTGGGGAGGGGACGAGCTAGGGGGCAGAGTTTGGGGTTCTCAGAGGCATCAAGCTTTCCCTACCCTTCCACTCTTCCTCCCTCTGAGCTTCCACACAGGCTGTTGGCTCAGCTGTCAGAAAGGAAGGGGGTGACACTCGGCAAGCCCCATGCCAGCCTGGGGCCCCCAAATAGGGTGTTGGTGTTAAAAATAAGCAAAGCTGATGTTCTGAGGGCCTGCCCTGTGCCAGGCACTGTGCCAGCTTTTCAGACTTCCATGTCTACCCCCACAAGGTGGATATTGCATTTTTTTTTTCCTTTGGTTTTTCGAGACAGGGTTTCTCTGTGATATTGCATTATTTTTATCCTTACCTGACATATAAGAAAACAAGCTAGGAGCCCAGATGCGCATCTTTGACCTCTTCACAGTCAACGAGGGGGCCGAGCCAGCCCTGGTTCCTTCTTCCCACCTGCCAGAGAACACTGGAGCTTCGGGTGGAGGGGTGAGGACCAGACTAGAGAGGGCACAGGAGAACGCTTGGGTGGTAGAGCTGAACCAGAACCATAGGATCAGATGGTACAGCTTTAGGTTACCACGTCGGTGTGGACCTCCGTTTCCTCGCCTCTGAAACAGATTCGTAATAACAGTGAAATAAGACAATCCAGGGAAAGCACCTAGAATGGAAGGCCCCAGGGTCAGAGCGGCGAATGCTGGCACTCATGGTGGGGCATTTCCTGGAGACCCCTTTGCCACACTTCTGTAGCAGTGGGAATCCCCCACTATCCACTATCTCTGAAGCTGCCCCCAGGACTCCAGGCAGGATGCCAGGCTCTGGGCTAGCATACCTGTGCCAAACTCACGCATCTCTTAGTGGGTGAGCTATGGTTAGCCCTGCGTGTCCCCATGGGTAAAGTGCGGGGGAAGAGCAATGAATACACACGGCAAAGGGGGAGGTGACCACAGGGCTGGGGTGGGTGACTGAACAGGGTGGTCTGGTAAAGGTGTCACAGGTGAGCTGAACCAGAAAGCAGCCCTAAAAATGGGGGTGGGCTAGGGCGGGGATGATCCAGGCAGAGAGGGCAGGGAGCCAAAGCCAGTTAAGCCCCAGGGTCCCCAGATTTCTGCCTACGTTGCAAATGTCCTAGGACACGGATTATGATGAAGCCTTTCCCTGGAGCTGACAGCCTTCAGGTGCTGCCTGGAGAGGCCCGAGGAGAGCACAGATCAGGAGTCAGGTTGGAGCAGTAGCTCCTCACTATGGCCCCTCCCCCTCCGTGGACGTTGCTCTTCCACAGAGAAGATACAACATGGGCCTGGGAAGATGGCTCAGCAGGTAAAAGCCATTGCTTCCATCATTGTGTGCACTCGCGCGCGAGCGCGCACACACATACACACACACACACACACACACACACACACCCATGGTGGCTGGAGAAAATCAGCTGCCACAAGTCGTCCTCTGGAACCTCCACCCAGGCACGAGGACAAGCAGGCACCACAAAATAGGTACATGTCAAAAATTTAAATAAGAGAAGCGGGTTGTGGTGGGTGCTGGCCCATGCCATTAATCCCAGCATTCAGGGGAGAGAGAGAGACACACACAGAGAGAGAGAGACAGAGAGAGAGAGAGAGACCAGCCTGGTCTACAGAGCAAGTTCCAGGACAGGCTCCAAAGCTACAGAGAAACCTTGTCTCAAAAAACAAAAAAAACAGAAACAAAACCCAAAATCACAAAACAAACAAGGAAAGAAAAACAGGGGTTTGAGTTCCTTGTATTCCATACATGTGGAGAGGAGTAGGGTGGGCTTGGGGGTGGAAAGTCAGTTTTAAGGTGGGATTCATGTTTTAATGTATAAAATGCGAAAAGAATTCCCACTTCTCAGAGCTTTGGGGTGCTGCATACTGGCATTGCCTTCCCCTGGCACACAACAGGATTCATAAATTCCTCATGAGCTCTTCTTTTACTTTGATGTCTCATTATGAAGCCCAGGCTGGCCTTGAACTTGGGGCAAGTCCTCTCCTGCCTCAACTCCCAGTCGCTGGACTTGCGGGCCTGAGCCACCACGCCTGGACTGCTTTGCTTTTAAAAAACACTTTTCTGTAGGCCTGACACTCTGGGACTAGGCAGGAAAGCAAGGTAAGGACCAGACTTCTAAACCCAGCTGCAAGGCCGGGAGGGTGTGGACAGATGGGGGAGGGAAGGCCCAGCGGAATTAGGGGCGGGAATTGGAGGGGGGGCTGAGAATTCATCTTGGAGGTAGGCGGAAGGCACCCCGGTGACCCCGAGGGGGGGGGCAGAGCGGAGGCCCCGCTCTGGGCCCCCGCGGGCAGGATTTGCGGAGAACCCACTTCAAAGGGTCCCAGGAAGCGCTTGCGAGCCCCAGAGGAAGCGGTGTAGCCTCTAATCCAGCTCTGGGGGTGGGTGGGGGAAGCCCCGCAATTACACAAGGGTTTCCTCTTGTGCCACTGCTTGAAATCAGCCGATTTCATTTTTCCCCAGCGCTTGGAAAACGCATTCTTTTGAAAAGGAGGCTCTAGTAAAAGCCTGTGTGCAGTCCACAAATATTTGCCGAACACCTACAGTATGCCAGGCACCACTGGGGTCAGAGAAAGGGAGAGAACGAGGCCCCTGCTACTCAAGCACCGCCCTGCTTAAGGAGGAGGTAGTATAGTACACCTGAGCTTGGGCTTGTTCCTGGGGGATATTTAGTTGGTTCAGTCAGTCTTCTGAAGTGACTTGATCGTACCTGGAGGAATAGCTAAAATTTAAGGTACATTGACCATTCAAGCCGCCAAGGGCACTGACGTGGGATCACATGGAATCCCAGGCCCTGCCCTGGAAGATACAAACCCATTATTGAGCTTTTTTTTTTTTTTTACAAACCACATAGCTAAGTCACATATATGCTCTGCAGCAGGAGGCAGATATGCGGGACCTCCATACCTCCTTCTTAGCATCCATGTATCCACCCACCCTGCACTAGGGAGGCAGAAGCACAAGAATAAGGGCCTGCTTGGCGGACTCAGCAAGTCCCCGTTTCACTGCCTCAAAAAATTTTAAAAATGCCAGGTGGTGATGCAGGCCTTTAATCCCAGCACTTGGGAGGCCTAGGCAGGCAGATCTCTGAGTCTGAGGTCAGCCTGGGACTACAGGGTGAGTTCACCATCAGACATGAGCAGCTGTGGATTAACTCCCGCATGCAGGCTGTCTCTCTCTTGGCTCCAGGAATACAGATGCATCACAGGCAACCCCTGCCTCAGGGAGATATCCAGGCTGGTTGGAGACTGTTAGACGCAGGAATCTAAGAAAGAGTTCCTTTGGCTCAGCTGAGGATCCTCATTGTTCCAGGAGGACATAGGAGAGGACCCACCCCCCGGAAGCCACTAAGGGGACACTGGCCTGGAAATCCTGGTTGCGGATAGCAGGTGGGGGACTGTGTACTGGGCCCAGACTGGCTGGAGTGACATCTCCGACTTCCCTGAGGTCATTCCTTCCCCTTGCACAATGGAAACAGGATTGTCTGCCTTATAGGGGTCAGCTTGATAAAGTGCTTAGAACTGAGCCTGGCATGCAGTAAGGCCTTTAGACGCAGTTGGCTCCAATTTTTTTTTTTTTTTGGATCATATCTGGCTCTTGGCCAAAGGCAGATGGAGATCAAAGCTGGGTGGGGAAACCGAGGCATCCACGTTCTTGTGGGTGGTCTGCTTGTGCCTAGCTTGAAGCAGAGCCCTAGCAAAGGTGGGCACCTGAGCCGGCAGGTGAGCTGACATGCTCGCTCTCCCTGGTTCCACCTGCCTGTCCTGGAAGCCTTGTCCGCTGGAGTGGCACTCGGGCCCCCAGGGCTCCTTGGGGCCTTTACAGGGTAATTCCATCTTCATTACAGCTGATTACACCGCAATAAATACCACGTTCCAGGGCCAATTTATGAGACTCACTAGGGAACTTTCCCCCTTAGCATCTCCTCACACAGAGCCAGCCAGGAGAAGGGTGTGCCACCGCAATTGGGTGACTAAAGCCCCTGCCTCCTGCCACTGCAAAGGTCTTCCCACCAACTTCTGCTCATGTTGTATGCTGCAGCCGGGTGAGAACACAGCCTCGTGCTCAGCCCCCTGACTCCAGCACACACCTCTCAGCATAGGGCCCTAACGTTGCGGCCTGCTAACACCCTGGCACATGGGGGGACCGACCTTTGGGGGCTATGCATAAAACACATACATGGCACAAAGAGGAAGAGCTCTACACTGAAACCAGTGCATCAGAGAACTGGCCAACACCGTATTCCCTTACAGCTTCCTTCACTCACCAACAGGTCTCTGATGAATACCTGGATACAGGGCACGGTCTGTTTTCTGCTAACAGCCCTGTCTTTCATGTCTGTTTTCCTCCCTCTTGCCTTCTTTCCTTCAAGACAGGTCTCAGTAGGTAGCCCTGACTGTCCTGGAGTTCTCTATGTAGACCAGGCTGACCTTGAACTCCCAGACATCCACCTGCTTCTGTCTCCCTGTTACTGGGATTAGAGGTGCACACCGTGATGCCAGGCCCACAGTATGTTTTCTGGTGTCATACTGAAAATTCAGAGCCTGTAAATGTCATGTCACACACGTGCAGGGTCTTACCACAGTTCATAGGACTGAAAATGTTGGTGCACATCTCTGAACCTAGAATATGGGAGGTAGAGGAAGGAGACTCAGGAGTTCAGGGCCAGCCTCAGCTACGTAGTAAGTTCCAGAACAGCCTGGACTTATCTGACGTTGCCTCAATGGTCACATCAGGGGACTGCAGAGATGGCTGGGTGATTAAGAATATTCCCTTCTTCAGAGGACCTGAGTTTAGTTCGAAGTACATCCATCTTGCAGCTCACAATTGCCTGTAACTCCACCGCCAGAGGATCCTATGCACTGTTCTGGCCTTTGAGGCACCCAAAACACATACATATAAAAATAAAATCGAAGCAAAGCAAAAGCAAGTGACAGGAAGTCAACAGAAACCACAGTGTCCCCAGCCTAGCGTGTCCCGAACACTCACCCATGCCATGTGTGTGCCAGTCACATGCTCCACTCATCTAGGTACACATGCGCGTGTCTTTCCACAAGGCCTTGGCACACCACATTCCCTGCCTCCCCAGATATGACTTCCTCTTGCTGAACCGCATGTAACCGTAATAACAGCTGCGATTTGACTAGCGCGTCCCACATCCCAGTCTGTGCGGTTTCCATGCGTGACCTTATTTGATCTTCACAGTGAATCTCCCAAGTTCTTAGTGTCACCAAGGAGCACAGGGAGGCTCAGCGGCGCAAGGAGACTTGTCTAGACTTTCATTGCTGCCTCCACAGGCTGGTGTGCTCCACTGTTTTGAAGTGTGGCACACCCAGATTCTCTCACACTCAAGCACACACTTGCATGTACATTCACACTTGCATTGACAGACTTACACACTCAATACTGTACACAATGAACTCCTGAATTTCCCCTCAGCAGACATCCATATGCCGGCCCTTATACCGCCATTCGTATTTATCAGTACTTCTACATTCAAACATTCTCACCCAGACGCGGTCAGCCATTCTCAAGGACACTAGAGTGCCCACATTCTCAGAAGTCATAGGCTCCTCTTCCCATCATCCTGATCAAAGGCTTTAATTAACCCCGACACCTGTAATTAACCCTTTCTCTCCCCCTCCAGGGGAGATGTCTGGACCCGCTTCTCACAAAACAGGCGCCAAGGCCAAGCTGGTGGGTAGGACCCCAGGAGGACCTGGTACCAGAGCAGTATAGTGTGGGCCAGGGGAGTCGAGGAGAGGAAGGCCAGGGACAAGAAAGTGGGCGTGGGCAGAAAGGTTCCCGGAGAACCAAGCCTGCTACAGCTGTTCCTTTGCACTGGCCAAACGGTAACTGGGCAACAGGCAGTTGTGGGTGGCCGGGCTGGCTGCTGAGTTCACCCCAACGCTAGGCAAGAGAGGTGATGAACTCAGATGCGAGGAACCTTGGCAGAGAAAGGGTGGGTGGGAGGCGAGCGTCTCCAGAGAGTCAAAGCATACCATCTCATTTCTGTCATCCAGGGATCAGGGGACAAGGGCGCTCTGTTGGGATTCAGAGGCAGAGGTCAGGGGTTACCCATGAGGTTGTGCGGTGGGCCCCCAAATGGAGCAGTGGTTAAAACAGAGCAGACCCAGAGGCAAACCCTGCCTCTATAGCTGGCGAGGTGTACAACCTTTGGGCACATCCTAGGAAGACTTGGAGCCTAAGTTTAAACTCTCCACTCTGAAGTGGCTGCGAAAGCACCTGCACTTCTGACTCCTGTTCCCAGAGGCACTGCTGTTGACACTCGGCTTACAGGACCTTCCTTGATGAGGCATATCTTCTGGAGGTCTCAGGAACTCCACCCCCCCCCGTGTGTGTGTGTGTGTGTGTGTGTGTGTGTGTGTGTGTGTGTGTGTGTGTGTGTGTGTGTTTTATCAGGAGTCCTTCTCCAGGCGCGTTGCTAACAAGGCTTTTACATCTTTGATTTACAACTCATTTCTTCCCAGGTCTTGAAGCCCAAGGGCAAAAGGCGAGAGGAGAAAAAACTCAGCGGACATTCATTCCGCACTTTTGAGCTTAGAGATCAGACCCCCGGACACTAACCATTGGAGGAGCTTTGCAGCTCCCAAACTCCTCAAGGTTTGGGGCTGGGGAGACGCCAGCGGGTCACAGGCCCCCTACAATCCTCCTCAAATCCCCGCCTTCCCCCACTCCAACTTCCCTCTCACTTCCCCGCCCTCCAGTCTGGGTGTCAGCCCGGCCCCTTTAAAGACATTCCTGAGGGCGTGGTTTCGGTGACGTCAGCGCGGGACATGAATGAACAGGAGCGGGTTCTCACCCAACTTCCATTAAGATCTTGGGGCAGGAGGGGAAGAAGTCCGTGGCGGGCGGGCGGTCAAGCGGGCAGGAGCAGGTCACCGAGGCCGGAGTGCGGATAGCAGAGATTGCGGGGAACGAGAGGCGCGGCATGGAGCTCCGGGCAACCGGCTTCTGCCTTGCGCTGCTGTGGGGTTGCGCGCTGGCGGCCGCGGCGACACAGGGAAAGGAAGGTGAGTGTCTGCGCGGTGGCCGCAGCCAGCAGGGACCCCGGGCCACGGGACCCCGGGCCACGGGACTCCGGGCGCTGAACCTCCACGCTTCTCCCCGGGACGTACCTTTGGAAACCGACTTGTGCCTGCTTGACGCGCTGGGTTCGGTGGGGCTCGCGGGCTGCGGTCGGGGACAGTCTTGGGGACCCTCTCCTGGGACTCCAGGCTTTACGGAACTAAGAGATGTAGACTGGGGCACTCAGGGCTCGGAGGCCGCGGAAAATGGGATCGGCGCTCGCCACGCGGTTGCAGCCCGTCAGCGGCTTCTGGAACGCGACCCCCGCAGGGCGCGCGGGGTCCCTCGGAGGAAAGAAGGCTTTTAAGGGGACTTTTCCGGGCGATCAGCTTCTTAGTAACCCTAGCTTGCTTAACTCATCCGCCCTGATTTCGTGCGGAAGGCATTTGGGTGCAGTCCCCGCTTGTTTGGGGAGGGGGCTTCTCGGCGTCCTGACCCAAGATGGTTTCTCTGCTCCCCGTTTTTACTCGGGTCTCAGAGGCCACCGTAAGAAGCGCCTGGGGTCAGCCCTGACCACGCACACCTTCCCTTCTTGCCAAGCCGCACTCCCAAGTTCGGGAGACAGGTTAAGGGGCAGGAGCGAGGACAGGAAGTCCCAAAGTCAAGTGTACTGAGCAAGGGGTGACTCAGAAGGAGGAAATGCGGCAGGTGGGGTTGCGGCCTCCTTCGATGTAGAGCCGTCATCTCGGGGCCACCGGGAGCCGGGTACCTGGAGGTGGGAAGTGAATCACCTGCCCCCGCCCCAATGTGCCAGAGGGAGCCACGCAAGTTGAGGGGGCCGCGGACTTTGTCTTTGCCCAAGGCACGGCCTGGGGTGTGCGTGGGGGCGTTGCCCCTCAGCTTAGGGTCTCCGAGAGGATGGGGATTCCTGCTCTGCCCTTGGCCGAGGATCTTCCTGTCCACCCAGCCGGAGCTGGCTTCCGTTTCTCACAGCGAAAACTTCCCTGCTTCTGAACACAGCGCGGCTCCTGCCGGCTTCAGCAGGGGAAGCGTGGAGAAAACCCTGATGGGTGAGAAGTTCCCTAATTCTTTTCGCCTTCCACGTTGTGAGGGTAAAAGGCCAGTTTGGAGCTCTTGGCGGGTGGAGGGGTGTCAGTCACATCCTGGCCCCATCCCAAGGACAGACAAAGCCGCTGGGTCCCCCGGGAAGTTCTTTTTGTCTATGTGTGTCCTGCAGGGCAGGGCAGGGAATCTGCGACCCTCATGCCCCCCCTCCCCGATTCGGTTATTGGCTCTCTCTCTCTTCTTGGGAACTGGTTGGGGAGAAGGGAGAGACAGCTGGAATTGCTACAGGCCTTTCCTGGGCTGCCACAGAGTTGAGGATTAGACGTCTGCTTTGCTATGCGGGCTCCTGACCCCTAGCCCCCAGTAGGGAAGCCTTAAACAATCTTGTACTTGTGCCTCCCTCCCGGCATCTGTCCTCCTCATCCCGGCCATTGTGATTAATCCCGTTTGCATGGGATGGAGGAGGGAAAGGGTGCATATTGCCCCGTGGTTGTGGAAAATTCTTGTCTAGGCTCGGGAGTCCCAGTGCTTGTGTGATGAGGGGTTAGGGAGGGGGGTTGTGACCCAGCTGGTTTCACTTCGGGTTGGGGGAGCTGCGGGCAGGTATGATCTGTCTGGTTTCTAGCCTCAACACAGCTGTGCGGCCTCTTCTGCCGTTCTTTGCTGAATTTGGAAACCCAGAGGGAACCAGTTAGGGTCTCGACAGCTGCTGAATTTGCCCCCTATAGTAACTTTTACTTTATTACAGTGTGTGTGTGTGTGTGTGTGTGTCAGTGTACAAGTGTGGAACTCAGACTTGCAGGAGGAATTGGTTCTCTCCACCATGTGGGTTCTGGGATTGGGACTCAGGTGACAGACATGCGGCTTTACCTGCTGAACCAACCATCTCACTGCCTCTCCTTCTAGTGGAGGCCCCCCACTAGTCAGCCAGGGCCCTCTGCACAGACGGGTCTGACCCACCTATCCAGCTGTCTCCTCCGCTGACTCGGATGGATGGGGGTTAAGAGGCACAGGCCTGGAGAGGGCTAGGTTTCTTAGCTCAGCGAGGGCCTTGCCTGCCTCCCAGCCCCATGCCTGTTTGCATCCGGAGTCTCCGGTCTCCCCACCCCTCCACCCCCTTTTTAGGTGTAAGCTGATCTTGGGTAAAGAGGGATGAGGTTAGCAGGGAGGTGGCAAGGGGGACATTGCATTGTGGGAAAGCTCATAAAGTCATGTAGCCCACAAAGGTAGCCTATGGCAGTAAATCCCTCCCTCCCTCCCTACTGTCTTTTAGGGACGGGGATGGAGTACTCCATCAAAGGCAACCTTTTGGTGAAACCCTGAGAGGGTCATGCCAAGGGCTCCCAAGCTTCCTGCTTCCTATAAGTCAGGAGCTCTGTCAGGGCAGAGGGACAGCTGGGCTCTCCCCGTTCCTGATGGTTGGCTCTAGGGAATTTCCCTGGGAGGGGGCCGTGGCTGGCAGCCGTTGGGATGTGTGAAGCCCTTCTTTTCTTCTCAGATTGAACCTGGCGATGTTTCTAGATCCAGGCTTGGGCTGACCCTCCTGTTAGGTTAACCCTTCAAAGTCCTTTCCACAAGGGGTCTTGTCTTGAAGTTTCTCCACTGCTTGGGTGTATGTTTGTGTGTGTGTGTGTGTGTGTGTGTGTGCGCGCGCACGTGCGCGCGCGTGTGCGCACATGTCTGCTATACATTAGATTTACTGAGAACAGCCCTCCCCTTCATCTTCCTACCTACCCAGCTGGAGTCAGGAACCCCCAGCACCATTCCTGTGGGGTTAGTGAGTTTCCCAAGGTTAGGCCCTGGGCATGTCTGAACAAATCCCTGCCCCCTGCCGTTACCCACCTGACCATCCACTCTCTCCAACTTACAGCCAGCTGTGGGATGTGGAGCCTGGGCCACTTCAGAGTTCCCCTTCCTTGTCTGGGCTGCCAGAGCCTTCCTAGGGTGGCTGAGGCCAGGGTCAGGTTGGTAGTACCTCTCACTAGGGCCTTGACTCCTCCCCTCACCCCCTCAATATGGAACCCCAGTCTGTCTCGGTTTTCCCCAAGGTTTTCCATTCTCCTAAATCTTGGTGTGGAGGAGTGTCACATCTGAGACCAGATCTTCAAGGTACCCTGCCCATGAGAACAATAACTTTGCAGTTCCTGCTTCCTCTCCCATAGCTCTTTGGCTTCTGAATCTGGGGACCTTACATGGGTCCGAAGCCTCAGTTTCCCTAATACCTGCTCTCTAGGGAGGGTGGCATGACTTAGCCTTTATTTGGAAATGGAAGAGAAACAGATCTTGGGCCTTGGCTGCTGCACCTGGCAGAGAAGTGGGCGTGGCCTGTGAAAGGAACCAGAGGGCCAGGCCAGGTGCAGGGAAGCCCCTGGAAGAACTTCCCTCTTCCCAGATGCCTCCCTTCTTAAATACAAAAAAAAAAAAAATATTTTTACTTCATGTGCATTGGTGTTTCGCCTGCATGTGTGTCTGTGTGACAGAGTCAGATCCTTGTAACTGGAGTGACAGATGGTGTGAGATGCCATGTGGGTGCTGGGAATTGAACATGGGTCCTCTTAATCACCAAGCCATCTCTCTAGCCCCCTTCCAAAAGCCTCTTGAGGGAAGATAGTGTGGTCTTGTCACATGGTCCCTCTGGGTCTGGAAAGTCCCCTTTGAGGATTCCCGTCTATCATTCCCCCCACAAGAGACCTGGCCAGAGATGGCTTTGGGCCCCTCGCTGAGACCTCCATGCCAGAGACTGTGGTGGGAAGACCCATTTCCAGGCCACCCACTTTTTTTGTCAAATCCTCTTGTTAACTTCCCTTTCTTTCGTTTTTTCTTTAAAAAAAATATTTATTTATTTATTTATTATGTATACAATATTCTGTCTGTGTGTATGCCTGCAGGCCAGAAGAGAGCACCAGA
>NC_022016.1:43571203-43596837 GCF_000317375.1 Microtus ochrogaster | reverse complement strand
GGACCTTATGAAGAGCAGACAATGCTCTTAACCTCTGAGCCATCTCTCCAGCCCTTCCCTTTCTTTCTCTTTTCTTTCTGACCATGTAGCATTGCTGGCCTGGAACTCGCTATGTAGACCAGGGTGGCTGAGAACTCCTAGACGTCCATTTGCCTCTGCCTCTGGAGGGCTGGGATTAAAGCTGCGTGCCACCATGAAAGGCTGGCCAGCATCACTTTCTCACGGAGCACCTCAGTGGCTATTACCCACTGCTACCCTGTGTGCTGGGTGGCCTGGTTTGGGTCAGGGTGTTCTGTGCCAGAGGGATGTGGCAGAAGCCGACAGTTCTGTCCTCTGTGACCCATGTGCAGTGTCCCCTTGTTCGAGGAAGCAGATGGGGCACTGGGGTATCATTTTATTCTGTTCACCCCAGCACACTGACCAGCTGCTGTCCTGCAGGGCTGAGCACTGCCCTGCCCCCAGCCAGGGGCATAGCTGAAACCCTTGTGACCGGTGGCTGTAGGACATGAATCCCACCTCTTCCCAGGTCAAATCATGTGTAGCTCCTGGGGTTGGGGTTGTGGACGCGCACACACACACACCATCACCACCGCCACCCCACACTAGTCCTGCTGTGTTGCTCCTGGGAAAGCCCCAGCTCATCAGCCCCTTTCCCCGTCTTTCCCACAGTTGTTTTGTTGGACTTCGCAGCAATGAAAGGGGAACTCGGCTGGCTCACACACCCCTATGGCAAAGGGGTAAGTAAAGTTCCAGAACTGAGGGTGGATGGGAAGGGGGACTGCAGGTCCCAGAAGGGACGGAGGATGGGAACTGGGATCAGACAGTGCATCTGACCACACAGGACTGAGTTAGTGACACAGACCAGGGCAGACTAGATCTAGGCAGGAAGGAAGGGATCTTAGGTGACCCCGCTGGAGAGACAGCTGAAGACCCTGGCACAACGGGATATTCCATAGGGATTCATGGCTCTACTTGCCTCTTGGAAGGGAAGGGTTAAAGGCTGCCCTGTCGCGGAGGTCTTAGCACAGGAGGTGAAGAGTGAAGGACAGATAAGGGACCCTAACTCCCTTCCTGCCTGGGGCCCCTTTCCCTGTCCCTCCCACAGGGGACATCTCCCTTTCTGCTCTGCTTTATGGTGTTCTTACTCTGACCGCTGACCGCCGCTGCTAAGTCAGAGGCCAGGAAACTTTGTGAGAGATACTGCTCTGCTTTGGGCCTCAGTTTCCCTTGCGTGCTACAGATCCTGGTTAAGTTGGGGCTCTGAGCCAGGGTGAGGGGTGTGTCTCTGGGGAACTCTAGGGACAGTTCCTACAGTTGGCCAGATCTGAGGGACTTGCGCCCGAGTCATGGCGCCAGTGAGGTCTGAGGTAGAGTTTGGAATAGACATTCCGGGACCCTGGAATGTCCAGCTGGAGGCAGATAGCCTCATCCAACCAGGTCATTACAATACAGAAGGAAACTGAGCCCTGGGGGCATGTGGGTCTTGGCCAGTGTCACGCAGGGCAGGGCAGGGCAGGCCTCTTTTTTGTTCTCTTTACTTGCATTCATTGAATTTTTTTCTCATTCATTTGTTCACATATTCATTCATCTGGGACCTCCCTAAGTACCTACTCAATGGCAGAGAGGCCCTTGGGGATTCAGAGCTGAGTCAGTTGCTGCTCCCATGCTGAAGAGTTCAGAATACAGCCCTGGGAGCCAGGCTTGTGTTACCATATGCCAAGTCCCCAGTGATAAAAGGGGACATGGTGATCCTGGGGGGCACCCAGCGCCGTCCAGACACGCTGGACGAGCCTCAGCTAGATTGTAAGCACAAACTGCCCAACTCCAGGCCCGGGAGGATCACCTGTGGCTTTGACTTACTGTATTCATCAACACACATGGCACATGGCGATGGCCCTAGCCACGATGGCACCATGCCAGCTGTTTCGTATGGTTGTCACCCTGAGTGCCACGTGCTATAGTCTGTGTTTTGTTGTTCATCCTCTCATGAGGTAGAGGATATGGCTCCCGTTCCATAGATGGGGTGTAGGGAGTCCAATGATGAGAATGTCCCAGACTCCATCCCACGCCCACTGATGGGGAGACTCAGTACCCAAACATTAGGACCAGAAAGATCCACAGTCAGGTCTCGGCTCAGTTATTTTGTGACTGCATTTTTCCGGGTCTCATTTCCCTTCCCCGTAGAATGAGGGCATAAGAGCTGAGAGTCAGGGGTGGAGGCAGGAGACAAGATGTTCAGAGTCATCCCCTCCTGACATAGTGAGGAGTTTGAAGCCAGCTTGGGCTACGTGAGATACTGTCTCAATACTATGAAGAAAGTAAAATATGGGGAAGGGGAAAAACCGTGAGATTGAGCCCGCCTGCTGGTGGGACTCAGTCTGTACCCTCCCCCACTGACCCTCACATGTTCCGCACACACAGTGGGACTTAATGCAGAATATCATGGATGACATGCCCATCTACATGTACTCCGTATGCAACGTGGTGTCCGGTGACCAGGACAATTGGCTCCGTACCAACTGGGTGTACCGGGAGGAAGCTGAGCGCATCTTCATTGAGCTCAAGTTCACCGTGCGAGACTGCAACAGCTTCCCGGGAGGCGCCAGCTCCTGCAAAGAGACCTTCAACCTCTACTACGCGGAGTCGGATGTGGACTATGGAACCAATTTCCAGAAGCGCCAGTTCACCAAGATCGACACCATAGCCCCTGATGAGATCACAGTCAGCAGCGACTTTGAGGCTCGCAACGTCAAGCTGAACGTGGAGGAGCGCATCGTGGGGCCGCTCACCCGGAAGGGCTTCTACCTGGCCTTCCAGGACATCGGCGCCTGTGTGGCGCTACTCTCGGTCCGTGTCTACTACAAGAAGTGTCCTGAGATTCTGCAGAGCCTGGCTCGCTTCCCCGAGACCATCGCCGTGGCCGTCTCTGAGACTCACCCCCTGGCCACTGTGGCTGGTACCTGCGTGGACCATGCCGTGGTGCCGTATGGGGGCGAGGAGCCTCTCATGCACTGCACGGTGAATGGCGAGTGGCTGGTGCCTATCGGGCAGTGCCTGTGCCAGGCGGGCTATGAGAAGGTTGCGGATGCCTGCCAAGGTGAGTGGAGGTTCCTGGGGTGGCAGGGAAACCTTACTGTGGTGGGAGGCGGTGCTGGTGGGAGGTCGCTGCTCTGGGATTGGAGCATTTTAGTAAGTACGTTGGGGACGTCACTGCTCGGCTGCATCGCCCTGTACCTAGCGGGAGGGCTTTGGGGCTAGGAGGACAATGGCTTAGGTCCCAGTTCCCAGACCTTCCAGTTTCATCCGTTTCCTTCACCCCCCACTGCCCGAGTTTCATCATCTGTAGAGAGGGTCATAGTATCTATCTTGGGGGGGTAGTTGTGGCAATCACATGACCTCATGCTCGTAAAGTGCTTAGGTCAGTGCCCAACACACACATACCTGTAAGTGCGGCTGTTATTTTTTTTTTTGATTCATCCCATGACTAGTTCCTATTCTGCCGCGGCCCTGCAGTCTGTTCCCAGGAACTATTTCTGATTCTCATGCTGTGTGGCCTCAGGCAAGTTGCTCAACCTCTCTGGGCTTCAGCTTCTCCTCGAGTAGTTTGTTGAATCAGGACCCAGGCTATGCTAGAATCACCAAGAGTGCATTTGAGAGGCCATGAAGTGGGCTGTGTTCGGTTCTCACTAGAACCACAGACCCAGATCTTCTGTTGGGGTTTATTGATGACTGTTGAGATTGCAAAGGGCCCCTGTTTAGGTGACTCTCTGGGAACAGGCCTGGGCAGTGGTGAGGTCACACAGGGGAAGCTGTGATGACCGCCAGGGCCTGCCACAGCGGAAGCGCACAACCATCAGGGGTTTGCAGTGGATGGCTCTGGAAGCGACTGGGCAGAGCATGTGTGGAATGCAGCTGACCTTTGGAAGGCCTGTCCCGGGGAGCTGCTTTTGCAGAGATAAGCTCAGTGTTGAGAAACTGGGGGCTAGGGCCTTACATATGTGTCTTGCAGGTGTGCATACCTGCCACGGATGACCCTAGCTGGCTAGGTCCCTGCTCATCTCTGGCCTCAGCTCTCCTTTGAGGAAAATGGGGGTGAGGGTGGAGAATTGCCTCCACCTGTGGACCTAGTTTGCCATGAAGGAGCCTGGAAGCCCCCTGAGTTCTGGCTAATAGGTGGTCTGTGTACCTCTGAGGCATAACACAGTGCCTAAGCCCCCCTTGCTTCATCACCCTGCCTCTCCTACCCGCTGCCCTCTGCTGAGTGAGGCCCCTTACCTAGGTGGGCCCCCCCCCCTTAGGTGACCTCAGATGCACGCTCTCAGCTTCAGACAATGACCATGGGTGCGTGGGGAGGGGGGAGGGGGCTGTCAGGACGAGTGGGCCCAGGAGCTCCTCCCCCATGACATCCTAACACAAGAATGCGGGTGTGGAGGAGGGGAGGTTGAAAACTTTCCACCCTGGTGATTCAGACCCTGCAGAGATAAGTGGGGCTGGGGTGGGGGGGTCCTTCATGAAGTGGAGCAGCTCCCTCCTCTTGGGGATCAGGGTTCTTGACTGGCTTTGTTTATAAAGAATCACCAACACCCCCCCCACACACACACACACTAGGAGTAAGCCCAGCAGGAGGACCAGTTCCCTAGAGGGACACTTGACTTAGCTGGCAAGGCCCTCTCTGTGCCAGCCACCCACGGGCCCTGGCTCTGTCCCCTTTGCACCTCTTCCCAGCAGGGAAAGGGTCTCGCCATGACAGTGTTCAAGTCTCCGAACCCAAGTGGAAGGAGGAGGAGAGCGCTGGCTCTGCCAAAGTGACTTCCACACGTGTGCCATGGTGTGCCCGTGCACTCTGGCAATCATGACGAACCCATTTAGTTTCAGAATTCTTTCTTCTCCATTCTGCCTGGCAGCCTGTGACCGTGGCACTGAGGGGGTCGATGACAGCGTGCTCTGTAGAATTGGTCTCCCCGAGTCCGTGTGTCCCTTCCAGGAGGCTGGGGTTCTTTGTTAGTCCCATTGAATAGATGAGGAAACTGAGGCCCAGAGGCTTACCTGGAATCACACAGCCATGTCAGTGTTTAAACCATGGTGCACAACAGTACCCAGGCCGCCATAGGTTAGGAAGTAGGACAGGAAGTGACCAGATCCTGTGGAATCCCTGACTCAGCTCTTGGCACTGAGATGGGCTTGCTGGGCAGTTCTGGGATGGCAGGTCTTGGCACCGGAGCTGGGGCTCCATCAGAGGGAGGGGTGGGGTGACTAGAGGGCCATTGTGTGTTGGGGACATGGGTGAGGGCACAGGGTCTTTCCAACCTGTTTGGCTCTCTTAAAGCTGTGACCCCAGGTGCTTCTGTTACAGCTTTTACTGACGAGAGCAGCCATGGTGTCCCAAGGCCGACCTGCACCTTGTCAAGGTCATTTCCAGAGTCATCAGGCAGCATATCTGTTCTTCCTGGGGGTTCCCTCCCCCAGAAGGCTGGAACTAGCCAGGAAGGAGTTAAGTGGTCAGAGGAAAGGGGGGAGTCCTTTCAGGTGCCCAGTGTGGACAGGTGGGCATGCTGCCCAGCCACAACTACCCAGAGCTATGTCAGGAATGAGCCAACCTCCCTCTAGCTCTGTCCAGGGGACAGTGGAGTCACTCAGACTGACTGCCATCTCCCTGGGGGCTGCTTTGTCTGTGCTTCCTGTGTTGGCTTCTGCAGGGCCCCCGACTGGCGCCTTGCCTCTGCCCAGGGAGACCAAGGCCAGGTGAGCAGGTGGCTAGCAGCTGGAAGGCCGGCTTCTGGGGGATGTCCCTGCCTGGCTCCAGTTTCATGACCCCCCTTTCATATATAGGGGTACTTTATTCCAGGTTCCAGAATAAATATTTCACAACCAAGGTCTATAGTCTGCCCAGCACCCAGAGAGGATGAGGACTCTTCCCCGTTTACAGATGAGGAGATCAAGGCCCAGAGGAGACATGGCATACTGTTTCCACTTGCCCGTGGAGCCGAGTGACTATGGCAGAACCCCTTTGGGTTTTTTCCTTACTATCTGCCAATGGCTGTCAGGCACCCTTTTGTGATCGGATCCTAGAAGCTGTCACTTTCTTTGTCAGCTCAATTTGAGCTATTACATGTGATTACTGTGAGTGATGAGAAGGGACTCCCAGCCCAGGGCTGTAGCAGTGACCTTGGACCGCGATGGGGGTGGGGGCTCTAAGGGCCTTTGATTGTGGCTCTCAGGCTTATGCCTCCCCTGGTATGTGAATACCAGGTCTTATCTCTGTGGGTTTTGGGGATAAGGGTTGTGGCAGCAATCCCCCAGCCTCACCCCTGTGCTCCCAAGAGCAAGACTAGGACCCAGTAGCCCTGCCAAGCAGGCTTGGCCCCTCCCTAGTTACCGGAGGTAAGTGGGTCCCCTGAACGGAAGGAAGGAGGCAGGCAGAGAAAGCCAAACAAGATAAAGGCTGGAGGTGGGAAAGCTGGGTGGGCGGAAGGGAGCATTTACCTGCTGGGTGGCAGATATGCCCACAGATGATCCCAGGGCACTTGTGAGAGGAGCAGGGCCCACCCTGATAACCGGGAATGGGGTTCCCCTTTTCTGTAGGTACCACAGGGCCTGCTGGGAGCACCCTCCTTGGACTGGGTCAGTAACTCACAGGTCAAATTCACTGTCAGAGTGCAAAGTCCAGGCTCCCTGCAGAGGACTGGGGTACCGAGGTGGCATTCTGGTTGCCAGCTGTCCCTGGCTTGGGAAGGCTGATTGCCACCAGGGCTGACCTCTTGACCTCACGACCTCACTGCCCGAAGCCTGGGGGGAGGCTGGGCCTGGGGAGGGGCTCCACAAGGAGCTGGATTAGCGCCATACAGAGGGCGTCTGTCCCTGAGTCACTCTGCACTGCCACCTGAGGGGCGGGTATCAAGAACTGGAAAAACCAGGGTACAGCCCTAGCTACAGCGCTTGTGCCCCAGTTCTGCTGCTTGGAGTGGCCCAGGCCTGCCAGGCAATCGGGGCCAGAGATACACTCTGCAGGTACCCCAGGTGGGTGTCCAAGTGGACAGCATCCCCGAGGGGCTGAAACGCCACTCGCTTCTGCAGCCCCTGGCATGTTTCATTGTGCATGGTGAGTTTGCCATTCATTCATTCATCTGCCCCTTCATTCATTCATCCGCCCCTTCATTCATCCGTCTCTGCATTTGTTCAAGCCCCTCCATCGCATCAGGCCTTGCGCTGAGCCACATACAGGAGCAGATAGACCAGACTCCACTCCTACTCCAGTCTTACAGAGCAGGGGGGGGAGATCCTCCTGTGTGCACAGATAATTTCAAATGAGGCATAAAAGCTAGGCTGTGAATTCCCCTGGAGCTGAAAAGATGCTAATCTGTGGTCACACCACCGTATCCCAGTTCCCGACATTGTGCCAGACACGTAGGTTGGGCTTGTCTCTGTTTGGTAAACTTGAACCTGAGTAATAGATGCCCTGTTGGAGCACCAGGGAGCCTGAAACTGAACAACAGTTGGTGAAGGTGTCAGAGGAGTTAAGCTATTGGCAGTGGGTGGGTCCTCGGTGTGCTGGGTGTGTTTGTGTGTGTGGGCCCCTTGTTGTTGCTTGCCCTGGATGTTGGGAAATGCAAGCAATTCGGAGGGTCCTCATGGTCTTCCTGATGTGTTCTGGGCCTCTCTAGATAGACACTTGCAAACTCTGGCAGGCAGGGCCCAGCCAGGGGTGCCCCAGGGCCCTGTGGTTGGAGGAGGAGGGGGTAGTGCCTTTTCGGCAGGCAAGCGCATGCCCTGTGGACACCGCCTCTCGTGCATTATCTGGTACATCCGCAGCGGAAATCTCTTCAAATTCCTTTTTTCCTGCCGGCAGGCAGGCCACCCCCAGGCTCTGGGGCCGAAGAATAGAGCCCATATCTTCCCCCACTTCCTCTCTGGCATGAGATGGTGGGGAGCAGGGACATGAGGGTTGGCAGGTGGCTCAGGCCTTTGTGGCCGCACTGAGCACCAGGGCTGGGTCCCAGGCAATAGTGATTTGGGGGCTGGACCCTCCATCTCCCGAGTCCCCTGACCTTGGTCCCCAGAGAACCAACACTTAGTCACACGCAGACGTCTCTGGGTTTAAGTGAGAGCACTGGGGAACGAAAGCTGGGATCAGCAGGGCCTGGCATTCTGGCGTCTCATTTTTGTGTGAAAGTTGAAGGAAGGAGAGAGCTATTTTTGTATTGTAACAGCTATATAATGGGAGCGAGGCCAGAGACACACTCTCCCAAACCCACGAGGAGGCTTTGCAGCTTGGAAGAGGTGACTGTAGCTAACCCATAGCCCACTGGGGTGGTGTTGGCGCTCCTCTCCAGACTGCTCTGGCTATAGTCAGGACTTTACCAAGCGGGTCATCGGGCTTCATGGCTTGCACCAGGCTTGCCCAGCCCTGAACTTTGTTTCACATTGACACGTTCCTGGGAACAGAAAGGGATGATGGGGAGCCGCTTAGCTTCAGCTATCCTCCCTTTATCTTGGAGACCTTGAGCAAATTGACCCACCAGGGCCTCAGTTTTCTTAACTGCAGAATGGGATGAATGCTAGCCACGAATGCTAGCCATGAATGGGTGCTTTCGTCTTGCTATTTGGTTCCGAATTAAATCCCTTCTCAAAATAGGTGCCCAAGTTCGTGTGTGTGTGTGTATGTGTGTTTGTGTATGTATGTGTGTGTGTGTATGTATGTGTGTGTGTGTATGTGTGTGTGTGTGTATGTGTGCGTTCGCGCACATGCGCACAATGGCTGGGCCAGCCTGGGTACCTCAAGGAACCACAAAGAATTAGGATGTTGTCTCCCAGCCTTTTAGCAAATGCAGGGCACAGGCTCGCTCTTGATAGTCCTGCTGTCAATCCCATCTCCCTTCCCACCTCTGCTCTATTGCCCAAGGAGAGCTGGGCTATGCTCTCCAGCCTGGCAGGAGACTTGAATTGGCTTCCCGGGATGGGGGGTTGGGGAGGTTCTCAGGCCTTGGGGCCAGGGCTGCCCTGTATCAGGCAACCTTTGTCCAGGAATTTTCTTCCTCCCACAGTGCAGCTTGCCTCTCAGGATAAAATCTGAACTTCTTTGCATGACATTCAAGGCCTTTCTCCCAGTGCGTTATTGCTACGGTTCCTTCTGTTTGTACCTAGAAGGCTGCTTGCTCATACCTTGTGTATGGCAAGCTCTTGCTCACCCTGATATCCTACTTGGCCATGTTGAACTTCTACACAGCTATTAAACCCCAGCTAAAGTATCCCCTCTGTGGCATCTCAGGTGCCCGGCCACCATCTTTTACCTCTGTCAGTCACTTGGCTGTAGTTTTCTATAATTCAGAGTCTTAGTTTTCACCTTGGGGTCCGCAAACCACGTGGGCTGGGCGGAGGAAGATGGCCAATGAGTGACTGATGCAGGACCCTCCCTGCAGAAAAAGCAAAAAGGGGTGTGCAGCATTGAAAAAGGAGGTCCCGGGGCTGGAGAGATGGCTCAGAGGTTAAGAGCACTGGCTGCTCTTCCAGAGGTTCTGATGAGTTCAATTCCCAGCAACCACATGGTGGCTCACAACCATCTGTAATGAGATCTGGTGCCCTCTTCTGACCTGTAGGCATAATTGTATACATAATAAATGCATAAATCTTTAAAAAAAAAAGCTAAAAAAAAGAAAAAGAAAAAGGAGGTTCCCGGGGACAGCACTCAGTCTGCTCCCGAAGGTATCTCAATCTCTGGTGAGCCCTGTGAAGTGACCCTCGTGTCTGAGCAGCTTCCTGCCTTTAGGTCAGGAAAGGGCTTGGGGCAGAGAGCAGGGTAAGGTGTTGGGAGGAAGCCCCCAGAGTCAGGTGCCTGAGTCCCTAGCCAGCTGGTCCAGGATGGACTATTGAAGGAGGAAAAGCCACTTCCCGGCGGCCCCCTGAGAGCTTTGGAAATGAATCCAGGGAAAGCTGGGGCCTGGCCTTTCCTGCCTCTCGGAGGCCAGCCCCGGAACAGGAAAGAGATGGAGGCCTACGGTAGAGGAGCCTTGGCAGGGGGGCATCCTGACCGAGGAAGGCCAGCTGGTTAGTCAGGGTGGAGGCTCACAGCCACACTCTCCACCCCGTCAGTTCACCTCTGTGGTGCACTGTAGAGATCCTGCCGAGCCAGTCTGCACGAGTCAGTTTGGAGGAGAAGCTGTGGCCCTCAAGTGCTAGGCTTTGAGGTGTGACACTTCTCGCAATAGGCAGCTGGCATCACACGTCCCAGGGTTTGGGGCACTTGGGACTAGTTATTTTTGTGCCCAGCAGGCACTGGCCATGGGTGTGATGTCAATGAGAACATGGCTGGGGAAGGACAGACAGAACTGACCTCATGTCTGTCCTTGTCCCTTTCAGCCTGCTCGCCAGGATTCTTCAAGTCTGAGGCATCCGAGAGCCCTTGCCTCGAGTGTCCAGAGCATACCTTGCCGTCGGCCGAGGGTGCCACCTCCTGCCAGTGTGAAGAAGGCTATTTCAGGGCACCTGAGGACCCACTGTCCGTGCCCTGCACACGTGAGTCTTGTGGAGATCCGGGAAGGGGAGGCCGAGTGAGGGGACAGCCCCTTTGACCGCCGGTCTTTTGACAGGTCCCCCATCTGCCCCCCACTACCTCACGGCCATCGGCATGGGTGCCAAAGTAGAACTGCGTTGGACACCCCCCCGGGACACCGGGGGCCGCAAGGACATTGTCTACAGCGTCACCTGCGAACAGTGCTGGCCCGAGTCTGGCGAGTGCGGGCCCTGCGAGGCCAGCGTGCGCTATTCAGAACCTCCTCACGCCCTGACCCGCACAAGCGTGATGGTCAGCGACCTCGAGCCACACATGAACTACACCTTCGCCGTCGAGGCCCGCAATGGCGTCTCGGGCCTGGTGACTAGCCGAAGCTTCCGCACAGCCAGCGTCAGCATTAACCAGACAGGTGAGCCGAGGGACAGTAATGGGTCATGACCTGCCGGGGGACGGGGGGACCTGCCTGGGTGGGACTTGAAAACAGGTACCTTTCCTGGGTGTGGCGGCACACCTTTAATACCAGCACTTAGGAGACAGGCAGGTGAGAGATCTCTAGGAGTTTGAGGCTAGCCTGGTCTATGGATTGGGTGCCAGGATAGCTAGAGATATATAGTAAGATTCCTGCCAGGCATGATGGATGGCATACTATAATCCCAAGACGTGATCTGAAGGCGGAGGCAGAAAGGTCAGGAGTTTAAGGTTATCCTCAGCACGTAGTGAGTTCAAGGCCCCTGTTAGGCAAAGGAAGAACAGGGGAGGTAGTTCAGAGCATAGTGCTTGCTGCATAGACATGAGGACTGCACCTCATAGGGGCACGGATCCCTTGCACCCACACAGACAGAGACTGGGAAACCCCAGCTGATAAAGCCAGGGCGGGGTTCAGTAACTGACTTCTGCCTCAAAATCTAAGGCGGAAAGGGATGGAGGAGATAACCTTTGACCTCCGCATGCACATGTTCACACACACACACACATGTGCATGTGCCCACATGTGAATGCACATACCTGCCCCTGGACTTATTTCTCTGGAAATAAGTTATTTCTCTGGAAATTTATTTCTCTTTTCAGAAAGATGCAGAAGGCTGCTAAACATATATTGTATCGGGGAAAAGGAAGGTGGGCTCAGTCAGGAAAGCGATTGCTACGTAGGCATTGGGATCGGTGCTCATGTAAACGCGTGGCCCCACGGGTGTGTGTGTGTGTGTGTGTGTGTGTGTGTGTGTGTGTGCGCGCCATTGGAATCTGAACACGGGGTGCTGGGGACTGGGGACAGGACAGCTGGCACTCTTCACCCTTCACCCCTTCCTGCCTCCTCATGCCCCTCCCACCCTCTTCTGCCCAGAGCCCCCCAAGGTGAGGCTCGAGGACCGCAGCACCACCTCCCTGAGTGTCACCTGGAGCATCCCGGTGCCACAGCAGAGCCGCGTGTGGAAGTACGAAGTCACCTACCGCAAGAAGGTAACTGAGGGTCGGCTGGGCCATCTGGAGAGGCCTCCCAGGGCAGCACAGGGGAGGGTTGTAGGGACAGAGGATGTTTTGGGTTCTCAGAGCCAGTTAGAGCAGGCTGTTTGGGATTCACATAGTCCCTTTTTGTACTTCTACACCTTGGTTTGTGTTATCTGTCTGGTTGGATAGCACAGGAAGCCACCTTTCTGGCCGGGACCTTGGCTCTTAGCAAGGCTGTGCCCTATCTTCACTGCCTGCTCCTCTACCCACCTCCACTCACAGGGTGATGCCAACAGCTACAATGTGCGTCGCACGGAAGGCTTCTCCGTGACCCTGGATGACCTGGCTCCTGATACTACCTACCTAGTGCAGGTGCAGGCACTGACGCAGGAGGGCCAGGGCGCCGGCAGCAAGGTGCATGAGTTCCAGACACTGTGTAAGTCAGGGAAGCAGGGTAGGACATTTCTGGGGAGGAAGTGTGGGAGTCTGGAAATGCCCCTTTCCTCTTAGCCATATGTGGGGAAGGACAGGACTACAACTCAGATGTTGGACCAGGGATGTGCGTTCAGGGCAGTGTTAAGAGGTCAAGGAAGGCTGTGGCTCTGGCATTGATAGTTCTGAGTTCAAATGCTACATAAGGAAGCGCTAGCTCTGGGCTGCGGCATGGCTCAATTGGTAGAATACTTACCTAGCACCCCCAAGGCCTCGGGTTCAATCCCACACATGTATAAACCCCTGGTGTATGCCTGTGAAGGATCAGGTGTTTAAGGTCATCCCAGGCTACATGAGCAATTCTGCCTCAAACATTAAGTAAATATTTAAGCAAATACATACACAAAACAAAATTAAAAAACAAACAGTAAAGATTAGGGTTATTAATTTGCCCTCTATGAGTCATCAGGACACTTCCCCCCCGGCCTGGCTGTGGAACAGTAATTAATATTCCCAGGACAGTCTGGCGAGGTCTCAGTTAAGATGGAGTACTCCTTGTACTCCTGCACAAACCCAAGTTCCCAGCATTTATGTCAGCTCTCAGCCACCTGTAATTCCAGTGCCAGGCATCTTCACTCATGTGTACACATACCACCATCACCACTACACACACACACACACACACATAATTAAAAATAAATCGGTCGCCAGGCGGTGGTGGCGCACGCCTTTAATCCCAGCACTCGGGAGGCAGAAGCAGGCCGATCTCTGTGAGTTTGAGGCCAGCCTGGTCTACAAGAGCTAGTTCCAGGCTCCAAAGCTACAGAGAAACCCTGTCTCAAAACCAAAAAACAAAAAAAAACAAAAAAACCCACCACTATTTGTCTTACTGGTCTTTTACTTGTATATTTTGGTTCCCATTTTTTTGTTTTTATAGGGTATTTGTGTGTTTCTTCTTTTTGTTTCTTTGTTTGTTTCTTTAATTTTATTTTATGCGCATTGGTATTTTGTCCGCATTCATGTCTACATGAGGGTGTTGGATCCCCTGGAACCGTAGTTACAAACAATTGTGAGCTGCCTGTATGTGCTGGGAATTGAACCCTGGTCCCTCTAAATGAGCATTCAGTGCTCTTAACCACTGAACCATCTCGCCAGTCCCTTTATTTCTTAAAGAGAAGAAAAGGTGTGGAGTTGGGGTAGAGTAGGAGAATCTAGGAAGGGAAAATTGTGACGGTGGGGGAGGGGGGATTTTGTTTTTGAATTAAAAAAAAATCCTTAGAAAACTTGAAGGTAGGAGCACCCAGCATGCTGTTGGTACCCAGGCTTCTCAGGTCCTTAAGGGGAGCTTTGAGTGCAGTGGGGTGTGTCTGGAGGGTTTAGGGTGGGATCTCTCTCATCAGTTGGTCTCTTCCCAACAGCCACGGAAGGATCAGCCAACATGGCGATGATTGGAGGTGTGACCGTTGGCTTGGTCTTGCTTCTAGCGCTGGCGGGGATCGGCCTTTTCATCCATCGCAGGTTTGTCTCCTCTACTCCTGGGCTTCCCAAGGGCCTGGGTTTGTCACCCTTCCTCCCGGGCTTCCCAAGGGCCTGGGTTGGATGCAGAAAGGCAGGGCCCCAAGTAGGCCAAGGCAATTTAATCTAATTTAATCTAAGCCTATGGGATCCCTGCCTATGGGAGGAGGATGAGCTGAAATTTGGGGGTCACGGTGGCCATTGCCCTTGTGCTCCTTCTTAACTTCTGCTGGACATGGGGCAGGACATGCTACCTAGCTCAAATGAGGAAAGCCCTCATTATGGCTGAGTATGTGGTCCTTGCAGAGAGTGATGTTCTTTCCTCTGTCTTCCCCTCACCCTCTGCCTCAGACGGAGGCTGAGTGGGTTGCTAGGCAGTGAGGTCTTTTTGGCTAGCACAGGCTGTACTGACCATATGTGTCTGGTCCCCGGGGGTTTCTTCCAGGAGGAGGAAGCTGCGAGCCCGCCAGTCTTCTGAGGATGTCTACTTTTCTAAGTCAGGTGAGATGCAGGACACCCCCACCTCCCCCTGTGCCCCAGGAGCTTTCCCAGCTCCTGGTGGACCTAGAGGCTTCATTCATTATCCAAATTTTCCTGAGGTCCCCTAGTCACGTGGCCTCTCCTTCGCCTCTCCTTCGCTAGAACGTTGCCTCCAGGAACCGCTCCTCAACCTGTCCATGACCCCCGTGTCTCTTTCTCCTTCCAGAACAACTGAAGCCCCTGAAGACCTATGTGGACCCTCACACTTATGAAGACCCCAACCAGGCTGTACTCAAGTTTACCACCGAGATCCACCCGTCCTGTGTCGCAAGGCAGAAGGTGATTGGAGCAGGTGAGGCTGTGGCCTGGAGAGGTCAGGTGATGGGTGGTCCAGAGAGGGGTGTGCTCGATGCACAGGCTTACTTAGGGTGCTTGCACACCTTGCCCGCCCACAGGAGAGTTTGGAGAAGTCTATAGGGGGACGCTGAAGACATCATCAGGGAAGAAGGAGATACCGGTGGCCATCAAGACACTGAAAGCCGGCTACACGGAGAAGCAGCGTGTGGACTTCCTGAGCGAGGCCAGCATCATGGGCCAGTTCAGCCACCACAACATCATCCGCCTGGAGGGCGTTGTCTCTAAATGTGAGACCTGGGGAGATGCTCAGGGGTGGCCCCGGGTAGGCAGTCGGGGAAACCAGTCAGGGGCTGGGCCCCCATCGTCCTTACCGGCCTCACTCACACCGTGTCCATGTTTTACAGACAAGCCCATGATGATTATCACTGAGTACATGGAGAATGGAGCCCTGGACAAGTTCCTTCGGGTAAGGTCACGGTTTGGGGAGGTGGCAGGGGATGGAAGCTGGGGTTTCTGGGGCCACTGGGCACTGAGAGACTGTACCCTGCAGGAGAAGGATGGAGAGTTCAGTGTGCTGCAGCTGGTGGGCATGCTGCGGGGCATCGCATCTGGCATGAAGTACCTGGCCAACATGAACTACGTGCACCGGGACCTGGCTGCCCGGAACATTCTTGTCAACAGCAACCTGGTGTGCAAGGTGTCTGATTTTGGCCTGTCCCGCGTGCTCGAGGATGACCCCGAGGCCACTTACACTACTAGTGTGAGTCAAGAGAAGGGGGCGTCATACCTGGGGGGTGGGGGGCTTAAGGGTGACTTTTACCCTGGATCTGGGACGTGAGGCCTGAAGGGTGGCTCCAGGCCCACAGAGAAGGGGCCCTGAGTTCTGGCTGGGACAGGGGTAACTGGGGTTGGTCTCCTGCAGGGCGGCAAGATCCCTATTCGATGGACAGCCCCAGAGGCCATTTCCTACCGCAAGTTCACCTCAGCCAGTGACGTGTGGAGCTACGGAATTGTCATGTGGGAGGTGATGACTTATGGCGAGCGGCCCTACTGGGAGATGTCAAACCATGAGGTACTGATCGCTGTCAAGATTTCCCTCACTCCCAAACCTTGCCCCCCTTCCCCCCCCACAGAAGAGGTCTGGGATCGATGTGCATCGAGTAGAGACCACACAGATACTTGTCATGGGGGAGGCCCTGGCCTCTGTAGTGAATGCAAAGGCAGCAAGAAGGGAAGGATTTGTGTGCAACTTGTGAATATGTGTTGGGTGTGTGTATTCGCATGTGTGTCTGTGGGCATGTGTGTGTAGGTACATGCATGTGTGCATATGTCTGTATGTAGGTATATGAATGTGTCTATGTGTACATATGTATGTGTGCATTTGTATATGTGTGTTATATGCACGCGAGCACATACCATGTATCCGGTGCCTCAGCTAGTCTGAAGGCCTGGGATGCTAAGGACACCATGATGCTCGTGTCCCCCAGGTCATGAAAGCCATCAACGAAGGTTTCCGGCTCCCCACACCCATGGACTGCCCTTCTGCCATCTACCAGCTCATGATGCAATGCTGGCAGCAGGACCGTTCCCGCCGGCCCAAGTTTGCTGACATCGTCAGCATCCTGGACAAGCTTATCCGCGCCCCTGACTCCCTCAAGACCCTGGCTGACTTTGACCCCCGGTGAGTCTCATGTCCTGTGCCCGGACTAGCCTTCAGGTTCACACGTGTGGATTTTGCGGCTTCTCAGGTTGATGACTGGGTGGCTAGGTGGGAGTCAGGTGTGAAGGGGCTCAGAAGTGACATGTCGGCGCTGGCGATGGGGCCAGGTGGTGTGAACTGTTTGCCTGGTACGCACAAAACCCTGGGTTCAGTCCCCAGTAACTGGAAAAGGAAAAGGAAGCCAGGCACGGTCTATTATTAACACAAGTACAAGAAACCAGTTTAAATGGTACAAGGGCAGGCACTGGGCTCAGTAAGGTGGGCTCTGTACAGATGGGGAAACTGTGGCACAGGGTGCCAGGACCCTGACTGGGCTTTCTCATTTGCTCTGTTTGCCCTGCCCAAGCTAGGAGGGTAGGGGCTGGGGAGGTCATATTAGGCAGCCCCTCACCTGTGGCCTGTGGATTTCCACCCCAGAGTGTCCATACGACTGCCCAGCACCAGCGGCTCAGAGGGCGTCCCCTTCCGTACGGTGTCCGAGTGGCTGGAAAGCATCAAAATGCAACAGTACACGGAACACTTCATGGTGGCTGGGTACACGGCCATCGAGAAAGTGGTACAGATGTCCAACGAGTGAGTAGATGCCCTGGACCTGCTGTTCGCCTCTGGGGACAGCCTCTGACACTCACTCTCTCTCTCTCTCTCTCTCTCTCTCTCTCTCTCTCTCTCTCTCTCTGCCTCTCTGCTGGGTGCCCCCCCCCCACCTCCAGAATGGGATGACACTGGAAGATATAGTTGTCATCACAAAGCTCCATACATGGAGGGCTCTTTGCCCACCCTGGGCTGCAATGCAATGTAAGGAATCATTGCTTCCATAAGCCTGGGATCCTACAGCCACCAGGAGTAGAGAGTTTAGCTTTGATCAAGCAGGACCCAGGCGGAGCCTTGTGCTCTTTTCCTGGTTGGTGCCTGGGAACCAGAGCCCTGCCAGCCTCTCCCAGGCCACGCTCCCTGTGTGGTTAACTCAGCCCTGCCGCTCACCCACTGCTGGCCCTGGGTATGCCCCCTAGTCGGACCGTGTAAGTGATCTGATCACCCCACCCCATCTCCATCACTGACCCTTCCCAGAACAGCCTTGGCAGGGACATCTCTTCCCGTCCCTGGAGGGACACAACATTGTCCTCTTAGCCTTTGTGCTTCTAAAAATAGCTGTGGGTCCCAACAGCCCAAGATCCAAGTGTCCAAGGCCATCGCAGAAACAGGCCCTGGGGTGGGAAGGTTTTGGGAACTGCTTGGAGGAGGTGACCCGGACCTCCCCATGTTCCCGGGCTCTAGCCACTTTGGGACCTGGGCTTAAACTCAAACATTCTCTGGGGTCCCTGACAATCTCCCAGCTGGGCTTCTGACCTGCTGGTCATGAATGTGGCCATGAAAATGGTGGGTCATGGGAAATAGACAGGAAAAAATTAACCAGAGGGAGGTGCGAGAGAAGATGGAGAGAAAACATTAGGTCCCAAGATCACGTTGGCTCTGAGTCCGTGTCCCAGGTCTGCAGTGCAAGGGAGTTTGGTCCAGCTTTGACCTTGGTGCTCATTTCTCCACGTGGGGATTGCATGGGTGTGATTCAAATGCATAGGTTGTCTTGATCCTTATCTCATTTCTGTCTTTCCCACGAGCCCATAAATCACGGTTCTGTGCCCTGGTTCCCGAGTCCCTCTCCATTTCCCTGGCAACCTGGGTCAGTCCCCAGGTTCCTTCAGGTTCTCTCCCCCAGGAAAGCACAGCTTTTCTTCTAGTGACCAGCACTGAGAGTGAGGAGCAGGTTTACAGGAAACACATGGCTGTAGAAGCATCCCAAAATAGCCTGGGGTGCCCCTCGCCAAATCCTTTCCCACGAGCTGGGGCAGGCTCCTGGTCAGACAGGCGGTGCGCGCAGGCAGTGTGCAAGCTCGGGGGTTATTTGGAAAGTGTCTAGATAAAGCCCGGAAGTCTTTGAGCGCTCCTTCCTCCTCTGTTGTGCTCAGACCCAGTGGCTCACAGGGCTCCCTCTGGCTCTCTGAGAGGATGTGAGGATGATCTGTTAAACCCACAGAGTTTGACCACACCATGGAGCCCAACAGGAGCTGGTGGCAGAAGAAGTCAGTTCCATTCCTGATAGGGTCAGGATTTAGGCTTCTGTACCCTGTCGCTCCCCTCCCTGAGCCTCCCTTTCCAAGGACCTGGCCTCTTCTACCCATAGCCCCCCATCTCTTCCCAGCTTGTGTCCCCCATGATATTTTGGACTCGGTTGGGTTTCGAGCTGGGTAAGATCAAAATGACTTCCTGAGGACCTGATAGAGAAAGGTTTTATTTATTTATTTGTTTGGTTTGGGGTTTGGTTTTGGTTTTATGAAATAGGTTTTCTCCATATATCTCTGGCTGTCATGGAATTTGCTCTGTAGGAATTTGCTCTGTAGACCAGGCTGGCCTTGAACTCACGGAGATCCACCTGCCTTTGCCTCCCAAATGCTGGGATTAAAGGCGTGAGCCACTACTGCCTGGCACAGCAAGCATTTTATTATACTGTACCTTGAACAAAACAGCGGGCCCAAAGGCCAGGCCTGCCCAGCATTAAGGCTACAGAATAAAGCATCCTGACCGGTCACAGGCTCCAGATGGGTCTTAAGGATCCACAGTTGGGTGTGAATGATACAATTCTTGAGTCTCTGGGGACTCTTGTGCCTCCACCCCCACCCCCTCACTTAGTAGGTCTTCATGGGTACTTAACATTCACGGGATTTCCTGCTTAGGGGAAAGAGTGTACAGAATTGACCTGACTTGTTTCTCTTCATTCCTACACAAGGGTAAATGGAGAGACCCTGTTCTGCATCCCTTAGGGAAGACTGAGGTGGGAACGGGAACCAGCCTGGACCCTGGCTTGTCTGTGGCTCTCACCCCAGTGCCTTGTTCTATTTGTAGTCAGGAGAAGGTGTCCTTTAATCACAGCGCTGGGAAGGTAGGGAGGGGCAAGTGGTTTCTCTGCGTATGAGGCCAGCCTGGTGGTCCACATGAGTTCAAGTCAGCTAGGACTATACAGCGAGACCCTGACTCCAGGCGGGCAGGCAGGCTGGTTGGTCGGCTGGTCGGCCGGTTGATTGATTGATGATTGATTGATTGTGGGGCTTGGGGAAGGAGCACGCGGCTCAGGAATACATCATCATCTCCGCAAAAAGAAACGGGCTTGGGAGGTGCGACCAGACCCACCACAGCCTTGACGTGAATCTGGGCCAAGACTCTTTAGCCTCCCAGACTGTGAAAGGAACCACTCTGCTGGAGAGAAAGCCTCGAGGTGGGGCAGGGGGCAGCCCCACAGTGCTGTTTACATACATATTCATTTGCTCAGCAGTGCAGGGTGGGATCAGGCCCCGTGAGTCTGGGGTTCCCTAGCGCCCCTTCCCCACACTGACCCCTTAAGGGGGTGCACAAAGCATCCCAGCCCCTTTGTGGTAGGTTTAGAGCCCCCCCTTTCTGTTTTCTGGCCTTTTGGCTGTAGCAGGAGCCATCCCTCCCTCCCCACCTGGGTCTGCCCATCCCTGCTCCATGCTTGGCTCTTTCCGAGCCTGTGGGAAAGTCATGTCTCCGGCATTGCAAACTCCCGGAGCCTGTACCCTATAATTACCTCCAATTACAGCCAAGAGCTGGCCTGTAAAAACCTGGGTGTTTTCATGAGCAAGGGCTGGTGGGCGAGAACGGTGGAAGAGAAAACTCCTGAAGTTAGCAACAGACATCTGCTGACAGCTCCCGAAAGCCTGTGTGGTTCTACCTAGGATGGGGGGTTGGAGACGACAGCCTACCCCTTCCTCATGGGTCCCTTGTGACTTACTGTCAGCCTGGCACCAAATCCTAGCCCCTCAGTTGGACACTTAGCCCTCGGGTTCCCACGGGGAAAAGCAGCCTGACCCTTGGAAGACCGTCAGCAAATACTCACCAGTCTCTGTTGTGGGTGGGGAGGGATGAGAGAGTGGAGGGGACTAGAGGTGCTGGATGGGGCAGTCCTTGGATGGAGGGCCTTAATAGGACACTCCTAGGGGGTCCCTGAAGAGGCCTCCTGCCACTTAGGGAGACAGACAGGAAGACATTTCTTCACTGCTGGTATAATTCTCAGTGCTGTGTGGCCTCAGAAAAAAGTCTCTGCACCTCTCTGAGTTTCAGTCCCCTAGTCCACAAGACAAGGGGTAAGAAGGGCATCTAAGGGTGGGCAAATCATTCTGCCGGTAAAGTGCTTGCTGGGCAAACACGAGGACCGGAGTTCAATCCCCAGAACCCGCAGCAGCACCCGTGTGGAGTTCCGGTGCTGAAGAGGAGACAGGCACGCCCTTGTATCTCGAAAGTGGGCAGCTCCTAAAGCGAGGTGGCCCTTTGACCTCCCCACGCATTGCACACATGTGTGTGCGTGCATACACATATGAAACATACACACAGAAAGAGCACCTCCTCTCTACACCCCTGTGAAGAGCTGCTTAGAGAAGAGGCTCAGCAGGAGTCAGCTGGCTGGCGGGCCATGTTAGGATGTCCCCCCCTCCCTGCCTTGCTTTCCTCTCTGTCTCTGACTCTCCCTCTCTCCCCCTGCCCACTTCCCCAGCTGGACCAGACTGCACAGCCCTGTCCCTAACTCTGCCTTCTCTCCCTCCCCACCCACAGTGACATCAAGAGGATTGGGGTGCGTCTTCCTGGCCACCAGAAGCGCATTGCCTACAGCCTGCTGACACTCAAGGACCAGGTGAACACAGTGGGAATTCCTATCTGAGTCCAGCAGGGCCTCGTGTCTACCTTGACCAACAATACTTGAAAAGAACACAGTGGTCTCCCTGCCATCCCTGTGCCGGGCCACTAGGACTTAACTTATTTCTACTTCTTCCTCATCTACGCCACCCTAAGGACTCTGCAGGGAGCTCTTGTACGACACCCTAGCCTGAGCTAGGGAAACTCCTGGATTCTGGGCAGGGGCCTCTTCCCTCTGCTAAGGACCCAGCTAAGCACTTAGAGGTTGCCATTACATTCCCAGCATTCCCTGGGGCTAGAGTGCCACCAAGACCATTGATACCAACGTGGGACATTTCCAGATGGATCTCCCCATCACCTTTTCCCCCCAGGAAGCCACCTCAGGAGCTGAGGCTGGACACTCAGCCCCAAGACCAGATGACTAGGGCACTGTAAGCCCCACCCCTCGTTGTTAGAGGGTAGAGTGTGGACTTGGCTGGGTGGAGCCCCAGCAATCTTCCAGTGCCTTCTTCAGACCCAGGGCCCTGCCCTCCGCCCTCGAGGGCCAGTTTCTTGCTTTCCTGGGCCCCCTCAGGATGCTTGTTTGTGTTGAGGTTTTTATAAAATATATATTTTGTACTTGCGGAAAGAATGAGTGTGTGGCAGGGACCTTGCCAGGGCTGGGGAAGGAGGATGCCCTGCACTAGACATTCCCGGGCTGGGGGCTGGCCAGACTCACAGGAGTCGCTGTCCAGCCGCCTCATCTCTAGCCCCTTTGGACGACTGTCACTGCTGTCAGTGTTACTGATTTTATTGGGTTGTTTTGTTCTTTTTTTTTTTTTTGAAACTTAACTTATTATTATTTTTTTTATATTTATTGTTAGAAAACAACTTATTTCTGCTCTGGAATAAAGCTGCAGATGGTTCAAAATGACCTTGTTTTTTTGTTTTATCCTGGATGCTCAGTTGGGTCTATGGCTGCCTGTTGGGGGCAGAGGGGACCCCCTAACTCCAAGCGTTTAAATAGAGCTTGTGCAACAAGGGAGGGTGTTGTATCACCCTTGGAGAAAGAGTGGGTAGGAGTGGGCAAGGGGCCAGGGAGCATGGCCCAGCCTCCACACACACCAGCAGGCTTGATCACCTTTGATCTCTAGGCTTCTGCAGGGCTGGGAGGCAATGAGAATGAATAGCTGTTAGCCTCCTTCCCACTCACTCCCCCTGGTAGGAGCTGCTGAAATGGACAGGAGGGCTGGCTACAGAGCCTTCCACACATTTTGTCGAGTTGGAGTCTCGCCTGGCATTCGTGAGTTTTGTGGGCATTTCCATGCTATGGAAGAGGAAGACTGAGGCTGTGTATCCAGTGACCAGACTTGCCTGAGGCCACATAGCTTTTTAGTGACAGACTAGCATTGAAAGAAGGGCCAGGAACCACATACACCCCCGCCCCATTTTCTCATGAAGAAAGTGAAGCTTAGAGATGGGCAGTGACTTGCCCAAGGTCACACAGCAAAAGCCTCTGAGGAAGTTGGTCACCGTTTCAGATTCCAGGCACTTGCTTCTCCTGGGTCTATATATCAGGATGTTCATAGCGGGGACTTGGAAAGATGTTGCAGACGGGGGACCAGAGAATGATTAAGTGAGCAGAGCTTCCTAGGGAAGGCTTTCCTGGAGGAGGACACCCCTGGAGGAATCCACCAATGAGGCAGTTGGAAGGAGCAGGGCAGGCAGAGTTGGGTGCGGGGGTGTGAAACCGCACAGTTGTGCAAGGGAGCCACAAGCAATTCGGTGTTATTAAAGCATGACGGTGTGGGATGCCTGAACGATCTCCAGGGCCTTGTAAGGCAGGTCCAGCAGCGAGGACTTCAAGTTGACAGCAGTGGGGAGCCACTGGAGGTTTTCAGCAGGGCGTGGCATGGTTAGAGTCACAGAAGCTTGGCACTCAGGCCTCCTGACTCAGTACGGAGCTGTACAGAGATGAGAGACTAGCAAGGACGAGAAAGCACCCCACGTGCTCTGAAGTATTGAACCTAGCTGGTTCTGTCCTGACTCCTTGCTCCAGCTGGTGCCCTTCTGGGTCCCAGACCACAGAGCATTGGTATCAGGTGTGGCTGGGCCTGGGCGACACATGAATACTCAAAACAGCTGGGTGCTGGCCGTTAGGGCCAGGCTAGGCTACCTAAGTGACTAAGTCAGGATCTCTGTGTCTGACCCTTACCTGACCTAGCCAGGGTGACCACTGTCACTTTGGCTAAGTGCCAGGGCCACCACTGACAGAATTTGAAGAATTAGCATGGGCCCTGATGTCCTCACCGTAAGCAGGCATGGAAAAGGAGGTGGTTCAGCGTGAAAGTGTCAACCTTGTGTGCTTCCCCCTTGATCCCCTATGGGTTTAAGTAAGGTTTTCCTAAGGACCCGTAAGATGGCACCAAGTAGGGGCTGAAGATGGTCCAGCGCTCAGAGGCTAAGTGGGTGGTAGCAAGCGGCTACCTGAATGTCCCAATGAGCCCTTTAACCAGTAAAAGTAGAAATGCTGTTTAAGTTTATTGTTGTTTATGGGCACAGGTGTACGTATACCACAGTGTGTGTGTGAAAATCTAAGGACGGCTTTCGGAGTCCATTCTCTCCTTCAGCCTTGGGATCTGGGACTTGAACTCATGTCATTGGGCTTTCCAGGCATGCGCCTTTACACACTGAGCCATTTCATCCTCCCGAAACTTCCATTTTGAATGAAGGCAAACCGAAGTGCGTTCCCTAGGCAGCCTGGATGTAGAAACGCCGCTGTAGTCACTAGTAACCCAGCCTTAGGACTCCATTCTCCAATAAAATCATGATGTCTCAGAGAAAACCCTAGGACTTGGGCAGGGAAACTCCAAGATAATCTGGGAGCATCTACAAAGAGTGAGGAAAAACGAGAGAGAGAGAGAGAGAGAGAGGAGCGACAGACCATGCTGAGGACACACAGGAACGAGGTGACAAAGTCTTCAGTGGGCAGATCCAAGGCAAGGTGAGCAACAAAGCAAACACGGTGACTTCACCATAGGACCCAAACTACGAAAGAAACACATATGAGTTCATGCTAGCACAAACAAACAGTTGAGCCGACAAGTAAATGGGGACGAGCCAAGCATGGTGGCACACCCTGGAACCCAGTACTAGGGATGGGGAAGCAGGAGGATCATGAGTTTAAGGCCAGCCTGAGCTAATACAGAGAGACCTTGTTTCAAAAGTAGACAGATTGATTTATAGATTTCAAAATAGTTTTTATAGATTCTCTCCCTCTACTTTAGGTAGTGCTCATGTCCTCGCTCTCTTGCAAGTGTAGGGTTAGCCTCTCCCAAAGAAAGGATGTGTTGGGTCTGTAGTGATGGCTCCGTTTTACTGCTTTTACAGAGAACCAGCACCCATATGGCATCTCACAACCACCCAGCTCCAGGGGAATCCAGCACTTTCTTCTGGCCTCCACAGACAACTGCACTTGTGTGCATGGACACACACATGAAATTAAGAACAAAAAAAAAATGTTTTTTTTTTGAGTGTGGGTTTTTCTCTATATCCCTGGCTGTCCTGGAATTCACTTTAGACCAGTCTGGCCTAAAACTAGGAAACCCACCTGTCTCTGCCACCCAAGTGCTGGGATGAAAGGCGTGTAGCTCCACTGTCCAGCAAACTCTTAGGAAAGAGAGTGTGGAAGAATAGTAAGGCTTAGAAGCAAAGGAAAGGGAAGCTCCCAGTGGGGAAAAGCCAGCAAGAGCTGCTCTAACCAAGGATCAAAGTCAACATAACCAGCTCAAACCAGTTAAAGCAAACAAACACCGTCAGAATGAGAGCACTGTGGGTGAAAAGAAACACTGCTCAGCAGTGAACCCCCTGGCTGCCAGCCGCCACCCACTGCCCCTAGTGCCTGGTGATGTCCCATTGTAGAGGTTTGAACGCTGAGGTCAGGACAGTGTGGAGCCACTCGGCTCTCTCTGGAGGGAAGTCAAGCCCAGCTTCCCATTTGCCTTCTTCAACCACTATAACAGGAGGAGCCCGGTCCTGCCTTGACCCCCACCATCTGTAGGTGGGGCTAAGTGCCTTTCCACACTGGGCTCTCATTTGGTTGAAGTAAGCTTCTTCCACCCCCATCCGTACTGACTCCTTGGTGACCCTGCTCCCATCAGCCCTGTGTCATCTCCAGCCTCAGTCTTTACAGTGAGACAGTAAGTGTGAAGCCAGCCAGCCGTCTGTCCTGGGCTCCAAGCTTCAGGGGCCCAACAAAGTCCTCTCCTCTAACTTGGAATAACTTTGAATTTATGACCCTCCCTCCACCACCACCTGAGCTGGCTTGACAGGTGTGCATCCACACACCCTGTCCTGGTTCATACAGTAATGGGCACTGAACCCAGGCTTCGTGTGTGCTAGGCAAGCACTCCACCCGCCGAACTGCATCTTCAGCCCCTCCACCCCCTGCCTTACACCCTCACCCCCTCCACCCCCTGCCTTACACCCTCAGCCCCC
>NC_022016.1:43548500-43570854 GCF_000317375.1 Microtus ochrogaster | reverse complement strand
CTGCCTTACATCCCTACCCCCTCCACCCCCTGCCTTACACCCTCAGCCCCCTGCTCTATCCACTGATCACAGCCCTGCAAGACTGCTCATCTATCCCATTTTACAGATGGAAACACCAAGGTTGATGAAGCTACAGAACACAATGCCACAGCTATGAGGTGACAAGACCAGTTCAACCCCACTGCTTGCTCCAAGTGATATTTGAAGGCTGGATTGTTTCTCTTGGGATACAGTGGGAATAGTCTCTGGTTGGGAGAGGAGACAGTAGAAGGGCCCTGCACTGCTCTCCTGAGTCTTTGGTGTCTGTGGTGGAAGTGCAGGGTGAGGCCCCTTCAGGGGCAGGGTGACACCCCCCCCCCAGACTTGCCACCCCTAGCCTCAGCGCCCAGGCAGCAGGCCCCACTCCAGCCTCTTTCTGAAACTGTTGACCATGGGAGAACCAGACCTAGTTTCTGGGAAGCTGCAGGCACCCTGCTGAGGACAGGGGCCCCTCTGCCTTCCCCCTGGTTCAGCAACCTCATCACATTCCCCCGCTCCACAGTCCAGGCCAAGCCATGCAGTTTCCACAGTGGTCTGGCAGAGCCTGGCAGCTCAGGACCAGGTCCCCTGCTAAATGGCCAGGCCCTTCTCCATCAGGGATCAGGTCCAGGGGCTTCTGGCCAACCCCAATGTCTGCACATAGTTACTGCTCCCGGACTCCTCACCCTGTGTCCCCTGACTCACACTAACTCCCCAGGCCCTCCTTCCCCCTGCAAGGCCCCCTCAGCCCTGGAAACTGTCCCCATACCCTAATATTCCTACCCCACTTCAACAAAGCCCTCTGTCATCAGCCATGATAAGCTATGATAGCAGCTTGGACCCGCAGGCCTGTATCCGCCTGTCTTTGTCTGTCTTTATCACACACCCTTTCTGCAATGTTGACTCCGACCAAAACTGGGGTGGGAGCCCTCGTTGTGGGGCCCTGAGCCTGTCCTGTCCTTCAGTTCCCGTCCCGTGCCTAGCTCCATGTTGCAGGTGTCCCACCCCACTGGCATGGCCCAGTCCCCAGCCATCTGTCCCACCCCTAGTCTGGGTAGAGCCATTGTAACAGCCCTGGACATCACAGCAGGGGGCAGTATGATGTCACAGGGCCCCATTGTGGCTATGCAGGGGGGAGTCCTGCCCCAACAGAGGCCCACTCTCCACCCTGCCCAATCCTATTAGGCAGGGGTCTGAACAAAGGAAGGGACTTGGTGTTTTAACCAAGTCTGAGGAAGGGGTGGGCACAAGGCTTATGCATTCCAAAGGCTGCTCTGCCCACCCCTAGCTAGGCCAGGGGTCAGGGCAAGGCCTAGCTGCCACGTTGTGAGCTGTCTGAAGTTTCCCAGCTCACAACACTCACAAAGCTAGAGTCCAGCACCAGAATGAAGAGGAGCGCCCCGGGGGAACCCAAGCCCTTGGGGTAAAGGAAAGGGACAGTCAAGAGCCAGAGAGAGCAGAGGTCTCTGACAGACCTGAGGGAGGCAGGCAGGCTTAGGACATGGTGGAGGAGGGGCCAACAGGGGAGTGTATCAGGGCCCTGCTACCCAGAACATCAATAAACTCTTGTTTGTTTGTTTGGGGTTTGAGACAGGGTTTCCTCTGTATAACAGCTCTGACTGTCCTGGAACTAGCTCTGTAGACCAGGCTGGCCTCGAACTCACAGAGATCTGCCTACCTCTGCCCAGTGCTGGGATTAAAGGCGTGTGCCACCTGGCCTAATAAATTCTTTTAAACGCTGAATGAGCCGGGCGATGGTGGCGCACGCCTTTAATCCCAGCACTCGGGAGGCAGAGGCAGGCGGATCTCTGTGAGTTCGAGACCAGCCTGGTCTACAGAGCTAGTTCCAGGACAGGCTCCAAAGCCACAGAGAAACGCTGTCTCGAAAAACAAAAACAAAAACAAATAAACACTGAATGAGCCAGGCGGTGGTGGCACACGCCTTTAATCCCTGTACTTGCTAGGCATAGTTAGGTAGATCTATGTGAGTTCAAGGCCAGCCTGGTCTACAAGAGCTCCTTCCAGGACAGGCCCCAAAGCTAGAGAGAAACCTGTCTCAAAAACCAAAAATCAAACAAACAACAAAACAAAGTAAAACTCTGACTGAGAGCTAAGTTCATAAGCCTAGAGGGTATTGACCGTCACCAGCTCCAGATATGACACCCCAACAGTTCTCAGAGAATCAAGCTCATCCCGTGTTCCCCAGAAACCCTTACATTCTCCATGGCTGGCAGGTGGGACTTTGGAGGCTCCAGCTTGGCCTTGTGGGTTTTTTTCTCAGTGCTAGGTCCTTCCCGTCTCTGAGCTTCAGTTTACTGTTTGTGAACCAAAGACAAGGCAGGCCAGCACTCCTCAGCCCACCCCCTCGCTGAGAGCAGGTGTTCACTATCACCCCAACTCCCTTGGGCTCCTAGCTAGGGCCTGTACCTCCCTGTACCTGTCCAGGCCTCTGATGTGAGGAAGGGAGACACCCAGGCCAGGGTGGGCTTTGGCTCCAGCAGAGACCTTGGCATCCCTAACAATACCATGAGGGCATCTCTGTTGTTGGCAGAGTGCCTGGGCATGCAAAAAGGCTGGGGGTATCTCAATTTCAGGCAACAAAGCCCCCTTTCTCTTGGGCTTTTGGAATGCCTAGCATTCCCTCCAGCCTCCGCTTAAGGACCCAGATCCCAGGGTTCATTCCATGGGGTTGAGGCTGAGCCGCCCACTAGGCAGCTGTATAGAATCTTGGCCATCTACAACAGCAGGCTCAGCCCACCGTGACCCATGTGGACACTTATCCTCCCCAAATAGCTCAGCCCTCGGACAGGAACCCAAGCCCCCTCGTGAATACTAAACAGTTGAGGTAAAAAATGTCTCCAGCCAACTGAGAGCTGAGCAAGAGCCACGTGCTCTGTACCCCCCCCCCATCTCGGCTGTTCTTTGTTTTTGTGTTTGATAATGGATTTCAGAACTAGTATCAGACTATAAAAATAGAGACCCTGATTCTATCCATGTCCCTCTTTGCAGAATTGGGTGTTACGGAATGATCTTTCGGTACACTGTGAAGATGAGTCTTTGTCAAGGCACCTTCTGATTGGATTAACAAAGAGCAGACTGGTCAATAGCTAGAAAAAAAAAGAGGTTAGCAGGAGAGCCAAATGGAGAGAATGCTGGGAAGAAGAGAAGCAGACTCAGGGGTGTCGTCAACAAGATGTAGAAGAAACAGGACCATGCCATGCTGAAAAAAAATGGGAGCACCATGTGGTAGAGCATAGATAAGAAATATGGGTTAACTTAAGGTGTAAGAGCTAGTTAGTAATAAGCCTAAGCTATTGGCCAAGCATTTATAATTAATATTAAGTTTCTATGTTGTTATTTGGGAGCCAGGAGTCCCAATGAAAATCTCTATCTGTATATGGCACCCAACACGGGACTGTGATTATCCACATAAAACCTGAGAAAGCTTAAGAGAAGGTTCAAACTACACATACACACACACACACACACACAAAGAGTCAAGCTCAGTTTCTTAGTCCCACAACCTCTCACGCGGTCTGCAGTACAGAGAGGCGTCTCCTGGCTGCTGCCTGCAGGCTTGAGTCTCCAGAGTGAACCCCACTAGTATACCATGAGCTAAGCCACATGGCAGATTTAAGGTTTTGCTCATGCAGACGGAAAAGATTACAGACATGCAGTAAAGACAGATCCAGATGAAAGAAACCTCTCCATAGGTTGCAGTGCATTTCATAGAAAAAATTAGTTTAAAAATAATAAAGTCCTTAAAAAAGGAGTAAAGTAATATTTAAAAAGCCACATTAGGATTGAAAACACATGGGGAGTCTGGATCCTGTATGTTACTGTGTTGTCTTTAGATTTTTTATTGTTTATGAACAACTGACAGCTGCTAAGACATACTGGATTATGGAGGCTACTGGATTACACCAACCTATATCTTGAAAATATGTCTTGATTTCAAAATGGAAGCCAAATGCTGTGTTGCTTTAGGGAAGAGGTTATGCTTCTGTGAAAGCCTGTGGGTTGTTCAAGGTTGAAGATGATTAGGTTTGATCAAGGAAAACCCCCTGAAAATCCTGGCTACAGACATAAAGAGCTAACCCCAGAAAAACTACAAGACACGTAATGCATACTTTACCTCCTCAAACATAAAACAAACAATAAAAAAAAATCATCTTTGGCTAACTTGTATATAACACACAGTCTATGCTTGTATTAATGCAAATATGTATGCTACCTTTAAAAGTTTAGAATTAATAAGTCTCTGTGTAGTTATTTGGGAGCCAGTGGTCCAGGCCAAAAAGAAAAATTATCTATAACTGGGGATTAAACCTGGAACCTCATGTATACTAAATTATCTTCAGAGCCTTCTTTAAAAAGAAATTATAGCAGGGCGGTGGTGGCACACGCCTTTAATCCCAGCACTTGGGAGGCAGAGGCAGCCGGATCTCTGTGAGTTCGAGGCCAGCCTGGTCTACAAAGGGAGTTCCAGGACAGGCTCCAAAGCTACAGAGAAACCCCGTCTCAAAAAACAAAATAAATAAATAAATAAGTAAATAAACAAACAAATAAATAAAAAGAAATTATAGGCAGGGTGGGGGTGCAGGCAGATGGATCTCTGAGTTCGAGGCCAGCCTGGTCTACAAAGGGAGTTCCAGGACAGGCTCCAAAGCTACAGAGAAACCCCGTCTCAAAAAACAAAATAAATAAATAAATAAGTAAATAAACAAACAAATAAATAAAAAGAAATTATAGGCAGGGTGGGGGTGCAGGCAGATGGATCTCTGAGTTCGAGGCCAGCCTGGTCTACAAAGAGACACAAACCCTGTCTTGAAAAAAAATTATACTGGGGGCTGGAGAGATGGCTCAGAGGTAAAGAGCACTGTCTGCTCTTCCAGAGGTCCTGAGTTCAATTCCCAGCAACCACATGGTGGCTCACAACCATCTGTAATAAGATCTAGTGTCCTCTTCTGCAGGATACATGCAGGAAGAAACATGTATACATAATAAATAAAAATCTTTAAAAAAAAAGAAAGAAAAAAATATATTTATTTATTTATGTGGTGTGTGTGTGTGTGTGTGTGTGTGTGTGTGTGTATACACATGCTTACCACAGTGCCTGTGTGGGGATCAGAGGACAACCTGGGGAGGTCAGCTCTCTCCTTCCATCTGAGAATCGAACTCAGGCCATCAGATTAGCCAGCAAGAGCCTTGACCTGCTGAGCCATCTTGCCATCCACTCAGCCTTTTTTCTTTTTCTTTTTCTCCCAGGCAGCATCTCTCTTATATTGTAGCCCAGACAGGACTGTCAGTCTCCCAGCCTTAACCTTCCAGGCTGCTGGAATTACAGACCTGAGCCACTGCTCCAGCCCAGACCCCAGAAGGCCAGAGAGAACAAGGGTTGCTGAAGGTCACACAGCCTGGCAGGGCGATGAAGGAAGAAGGGGCCCAGAGTCAGGAGGTAAAAACCCCGTTGGGAGAACCCTGATGACAATTGTTCTCTTCCAATGGATCATACAGGGAGGACGCGGAAGAAGAGACTGTGGGGACGCAGAGACCTGCAGACAATCTAAGCTCCAGCTCGTGGGCCCGTGGATGGGAGATGACAGCCAGGTCTCCTGGCAGCCCTGGCCCAGCCTAGTCCAGCACTGCTCCAGGCCTTGATTGGCAGGCTTCAGCAATCCTAGGCTACTGCCCTGGTCTTGACCCTGGGTGGGATCTGCCCCTCCCAGCAAATCCCTGGACTGACTCTACCCCGAATCCTCAGGAGTGCGGGCTGGGGGTGGGGTGCCAGGGAAGATGACGCTTGAAGTTCCAGAGTCTGGACACTGCCTGCCCCCCGGGATAGGCCGCAGGTATCTGAAGGCGACACACAGGCTTCCATTGCTATATGACCTTTGGCGTGTAGTTGCCCAGCTCTGGTTTTCTTGAATGCAGGATGGAACTTCAGTGCCTTAGAGCTGAGGCAAAGGAGCCTGCTGAAGATTGGGACTCAGGCTAGAGAGGGAGATGTGGGAACCAGCCTCCTAGTGGATCTCTCTCTCTCTCTCTCTCTCTCTCTCTCTCTCTCTCTCTCTCTCTCTCTCCCTCCCTCCCTCCTCCGGCCTCAGGAATCGCCTTAATTACAGCGTCAGCCCTGCCATGCTTCCTGCCATAAACCCAGGAATCTAAATTAAAAGGCAGAAGCCCGGTTACCCCTTCCCTCCGACCCCCCAAGTCTGCTGGGAAGCTCTTCTGGACACAAGCCACAAGCGGAGGACTAGCTACCGAGGTGCCCAAGGCCCAGAATTGGGGGGGCTCGAAGGAGGGCAAGAGTCTGTGCATCACTGCCCGGTGCCTGTTGCGTGCCAGCAACACCATCAGACTGGCGCCAGGACTCTGGCTTCCAGAGGAAGAAACTGAGGCACGTGCCAGAGTCTCCCAGGGTGATGATGGCTGAGCTGGCTGCACCCATCCAAGATTCCAATTCCCAGCCAGGAGGGCTGAGTGGGGAGCGGAGGAGACCATCAGTCCCTCAGGAGAGTGGGGAGCTCGTGACCCACATGCTCGGTCTCCTCGGTTCCCCAGTAGAAAACAGACTACTGGAAGAGGGGTTCGGGGCTTCGGTGCACAGGTCAGGCAGGGTACAGACAGCACTATGTGCTGAGCTGGCTTTCTGCAAGTCCAGCCTATCTGGCCCCATGTGAGTTTACGCTCTCTTCCTCAGGGACCTCATGAGGTAGGCAAGCTCTTGCCTGGGGGCCATGAGGAGCCAAGACTGCCTCAGATCTAGCAAGAAACCTAGAAGAGAGGTGTGTATGTGTGCATATGTATGTGTATGCTGTGTGCAGTAGTGTGTTCGTGCTTGTGTGTGCGTTGTGTGTGTCCTTGTGTGCTTGTATGAGTTCATGTCTGTGAGTTTGTGTGTGAGACAGCAGGCATGTGCGTGTGGTGGGGGAAAGTGAGGTCATGTGGGCAGTTGGAGCCCAGGGTGTCCAAACCACTGGAGCCACTAGGGGAGAGACAGACTCTGGAGGGGAAGGGGGCGGGGTGAGGGAGGCTGAAGTAGAAGGCTAGGAAGTTGGCAGAAAGATGCAGACTCAAGCCTGTGGGATGCCATGTGAGGAGCACTGGAAGACAAGGGGAGGTCTCAGAGGCTCTCAGAGAGAGGATGGACTGGGGACAGATGACCAGAGACGCTGACAGCACCCAGGAGGGAATATGAGCATTTGGGGAGGAGGGGCTGCTCAGACTTAGGGGATCCAGAGAAGACACGGTCCACAGGGCAGCTGCATTTTCTTCTGGCTGGTGGCTCTGAAGTCACCAACCTGTTCCGAATGCCACAGAAGGAACTCGGCCCAGAGAGAAGACAGGAGATATGGGTGGTGGGTGCGGAAGCCCAGAAAGGGACTTCAGATGTAGCTGTAAAGGGCACTGGAGGGCCGAAGAGATGGCTCAGCAGGGAAAGGTGACTGCTGCCAAGCCTGATGACCTGAGTTCGATCCCCGGGAGCCACATGGCGGAAGAAAACAGCTCCCCCAAGTTGTCCTCTGACCTCCACGTGTGCTCATGAGTGTATCTACATTGCACAGACAAGCAAATGAGCAAATAAATTGGAAAAAATTAAAAATGAAGCATGACATCTGAAAAAGAAAATAAATAACTAATAAATGAGGCTGGGGAGGATTTATAGTTGGGTCTGACCACAGGCAGAGCTGGGCCAGGGAATGGTTGTCCGCTTCTCTTTAGCCACATCCGTGCTACTTTTTATCCCCTTTGAGATAGGAACAGGTAGCCCAGGGTAGCCTTGAACTTGTTATATATATCCCAACATGATCTTCAACTGCTGATCCTCCGCCTTCCAAATGCTGAAATTACAACTGTGAACTGCCATACAACCCTCTTGCTCCACCCTATGCTGACCCTGCAGTGATTGGTTTAGCCTGCGCCCTGAGGGCCTCTTACTTTCCCTCTGAGCAGGGCCTGACAACTACGGGCAACTATTGGCTTCCCCAGAGGGGACATCTGCTCTGTCTAGAGGCCTTTTTCACACACTGGAAATAAGCTGGTACCCCCTCTTTCTATTGACTGGATGGAGACCCGACGCTGCTGTCAAACACAGCCAACAAAGAATTACTCAGTAAGCCAGGTGTAGTGGCATATGCCACTTGGGAGGCAGAGACAGGTAGATCCCTGAGTTGGAGGCCAGCCTGGTCTACAGAGCAAGTTCCAGGATAGCCAGAGCTATACAGAGAAACCCTGTCTCAAAAAAAAAAAAAAAATTAAACCCACAGACCACACCTTACCACATCCCCCCCCCACAAACTACACATTCTTAGGCCTTTGCACACATGGGTGTATGAACATGCCTATGCATGCACACCACACACATGCAGGTGCCAAGAGATTTGTGACAAGGTGCAGGGAGCCTCAGGTGTCAGGGGGTGATGTCAAAAGCACATTCCCCTGAAATGAGGAGGCTGCCTGGTGACCGCTGGAGGAAAGAGTATTCCGGGCAGGGCTGACTGCAGTTTTAAAGGCCCCGAGGCAGAACTTACTATGCACGAGGGTGGACAGATGCTAGGGACAGTCTCTCAGGCTCCAATATTTACCTTTTAAAGACACCAGCCTAGTGTCATAGCTGAGGGGGAGGGGGAAGGTGTGGATCACCTGCCTAGCTCGTGAGACCCTCTGTCTACTTCCTGTCTCTAGGATGTCCCTAGTCTACACGTTCACGGAAATTTAGTCTGCAGTGCGCGACTTGCCCTGAGGTTTTCAAGGTCACTCCTGCTGTCTCAGCAACCTACTTCATTCATCACATCTGTTTGGTTCTGGGATCACACGGAGGGCTAGGCCATAGCCATACTCCTGCCCCCCCCCCTTTATTTTTTGGTTTTTCGAGACAGGGTATCTCTGTGGCTTTGGAGCCTGTCCTGGAACTAGCTCTGTAGACCAGGCTGGTCTTGAACTCACAGAGATCCGCCTGCCTCTGCCTCCCGAGTGCTGGGATTAAAGGCGTGCGCCACCATCGCCCGGCCCCCCCCCCTTTTTTTTTTGGCTTTTCAGGACAGGGTTTCTCTACATAACTCTCACTGTCCTGGAACTCACTCTGTAGACCAGGCTGTCCTTGAATTCAAAGATTTGTCTGCCCCTGCCTCCTGAAGTGCTGGAATTAAAGACGTGAGCCACCACACTTGGTCCCTAGCCTATACTTTACATTTTATTTTAGGCAGGATCTCATCAAGTGGCCCAGGGAGACCTTGAACTCACTCCCTAGCCCTGGTTTGAACTTTCAAGTCTCCTGCCTCTAGCCTCCTGGGTGTCTGTGCTTACAGACCTGTGCACCAAGCCCAGCTGCTTCTGCTCAGTTGTTTAGTGTGCAAGTGCTTGTGTTTGTGTACGCTTGCACCAGTGTGTGAGTGTTGTCTCATACACGCAGTGCGTGTGTGGAGGCCAGGGGACAGTCCTCAGGAGTTGGCTTTGTCCCTCTACTGTGGAGGCAGCTCAGTTCTTCAGGCCTGTGCAGAGAGTGTTCTTACTCTCTGGGCCATCCATCCCCAGGCCTGGTTTTCGTCGAGATAGGGTTTCCCGGCATCGTCCAGAGCAGCCTGGAACTTTCTATTCTTCTACTTCAGAATCCTGGGTGCTGGATCACAGATGTGTGACCCACTGCAGGTGTGTAAGCGTCACACGTTCCCATTCTCTGTCGTACATCAGGGAGAGGAACTGTTGGATTCTGTGGGTCCAAAATGGCAGCCCACTTTGCATCCCGTCGTGACGCAGAGGGTTCCAGTTTCCCCACGTTCTTGATGACACTTGTTATGGCCTGTCCCTTCGGTTGCAGCTACTTTAGTGGGTGTAAACAGGAATTTCATTGTGGTTTCTATTTCCTAGTGACTAATGATATTGTCTTCACTCAGCCTGCTGGAACAAAAATACCACAGATTGGGTGACTCCAACGATAGAGACAAATTTCTCACACTTGGGCCCGCGGGACGGTTCTCTGGGTAAATATGCCTGATGACAAGTCTAATGGCCCTAGTGTGAGCCTCGGGATTCACACGGTGGAAGGAGAGATTCGATTCCCTAAAGTTGCCCTCTGCTCTCCACGTGTGTACCCACAGGTACACAACAAATAAATAAATAAACGCATTTTATGAACATCCTCAAACTTTGGGAAGCTGGGAGTCCGAGATGACAGTTGGGTGGGCCCACAGCTGGCTCTGGGGAGGGACCTGTCTCTGGTGAGTGAGCCCCTACCACATACACACTGGAGTTTTTTTTTAATATTTTGTTAAAATTCAGTTGTGCAGGGTTGGAGAGATGACTCCAAGGTTTGAAGCACTTGTTGCTCTTGCAGAGGACTCGAGCTAACACCCATGAGACAATCATCTATAACTCCAATTCTGACGGGTTTGAAACCTTCTGACCTCCACGAACACCAGGCATGCATGCGTTTCCCGTATGTACATACAGACAAAAAAATTCATACATGTAAAATAAAATAAATAAATATAAAAATATTTTTTATTTTTAACATTTATTTATTTTTATTTAGTGTGCATTCCTGTTTCACCTGCATGTATATCTGCATGAAGGTTGGTCAGATCCCCTGAAACCGGAGTTATGATCTGCCACGTAGGTGCTGGGAATAGAACCTGGTTCCTCTGGAAGAGCAGCCAGGGCTCTTAACCACCGAGCCATCTCTCTAGCTCAACATTAAAAAAATATTATATGGGACCTTGAGATTTCAGTTTCCCTCAGAAGCAATGTGGGTCCCAGTGACAGCTCAGTTACTTGAAGTAAAAGCCCCTTTGAAGCCATAGCCTCACTGGTTTCCCCTTGCCTTTGCCCAGGTTACGCCTCAGCCAGCATGCAGCCTCTACCTATCTCTGGTACCTGTCTCCAAGCCCTACCCATGCTTGTCATCATGACAAGCCATCCCAGCCGAAGACCTTTTGTGCTCGGCTACCTGAGGGTCTCTGGCCTCTATCTCCATCATGCTCGTGATCAAACACTCACAGGATGTCACCGTCTATCAGGTATCTTCCTCACAGGCAGGAGGAAGTCAGCTGTGAATGAGACAGACTATCCCTGCCCCCCACCCCTGACACACACACACCAGGCAAATAATAGGCAGGAAGTTAAAAGCCATCGTGGTCATGGTTGCAATCAGAGAAAGCTTCCTGGAGGAAGCAAATTAAAGCTGAGGTTGCAAGAATGAGGAAAGAGCAGTAGGCAAACAGGGCTGTGGGAGGGAAGGGCAGCCCAGGTAAAGTCAAGAGTGTTTGTCACAGCATGGGGGACGGACAGAAGGTGCATTTCCCTCCCTCCCAGTGGGAGGGGAAATGGGGTGGTCTGTGCCCACCCCACCCCGCCAGGCAAGCTTTAGGAATCCCACTTCTTCTTCTAGATCCGGAGCCAGCGGAGGATCCTGTGTTCCAAGGAAAGCCAGCTAACGCCCTTGATCAGGAAAGGTTACGGTCTTTGGCTCGCCCCTCAGTCCCACAGCTAAAGTCCTTCCTTCCCTCTCGCCCAGGGCAGAGCGGAGGAGGCCACATCCCCCTGCTGCAGAGAGCAGGATTTAGAGGTGAAAGAACCTACAGAGAGGTTCCTTCACCACCCCCACCATAGCGTCCTCATCCTGCAATGAGCCCCGAGGCTCTGCCGGGCCTTCCTGTGGCACCTCCGCTCTGTCCTGTTTGCCTTGGACATGGGCCCTGATCTGGGAACAAGGAGGGACAGGGTGGAAGGACACAGCCCTGAACCCCGAGCTCTTAGCAATGATTTCAGCCATACTGCTTCCCCAGGCAGGAGTCTAGTGACTGAGGACGGCCCCCCTGAACCCTCGTCTGCTCTTCAGTTCAGCCCAGTGTACTGGAGTTAGTGAGGAGGACGGGTTGCCAGACTTTCACCTGCCTACTCCAGGGTATAAAATGGCGGAGAGGAGCCAGGTGATAGAACCAGTGGGGAGCTGCCAATCATTTATCCCACTTAGCCCTGCCCTGCCCATTTTCCAGACCGAAAAACTAATGTGCTGATTGTTTTTTTTTTGTTTTTTTTTTTTTTTTATTTTTCGAGACAGGGTTTCTCTGTGGCTTTGGAGCCTGTCCTGGCACTAGCTCTGTAGACCAGGCTGGTCTCGAACTCACAGAGATCCACCTGCCTCTGCCTCCCGAGTGCTGGGATTAAAGGCGTGCGCCACTATCGCCCGGCTTGTTTTTGTTTTTTGAGACAGGGTTTTTCTGTAGCTTTGGAGCCTATCTTCCCAGTAAGCGCACCTTCGTGTTACACACATTAATAGAATTGGGCCAGGCAGTGTTTAAATGAATACAGTTTGTGTGTTGTTATTTCGGGGTATAAGCTAGCCAGGCGGCCAGGAGCTCATTCTGTAGACCAGACTGGCCTCCAACTCACAGAGATCCACCTGCCTCTTCCTCCTGAGTGCTGGGATTAAAGGCATGTGCCACCACTGCCCCGGCAAAAGTGCAGATCGTAAAACAAAGAGAGGGAGCCTCAAAACAGAACCAAGTCTCCAGACTCCCAAGCTTGTGCTCCCTCCCTGCCTCTGGCCTGACAGGTATTGGATGCCTGCAGGGGATGGGGACCTACCATGGGGACTGGCAGGGGTGTCACATCTCAGAGCTGGTCTTTGGTGGCCAGGGGCTGGCAGTGCCTGCAGGGGACAGGGACCAGCAGACCACTTGGTCTTTGGTGGCCAGGGACTGGCAAGTGCTATGGGGCCAGCCTCCTACCTGAGATCCTGGAAACAGGCCCCCTGGCAGCAGAGATTAAGGCTCCTCTCCAGTTCAAGTCATGCTTCACGGGAGACTGAAGCTTCGCTGGCTCCCAGCTCCAAAAACATCAACAAAATAGGCTGAACAAAACAGGCCTTGTTTTGTCCTGAGGACTGCGTCCAAGACCAGCCACAGGATGCAGCGGGCTTTACTGCTGCTTGGAACTCGGGGTGCGCACACCTGGAAAACGTGGGGTGTTGGAGTACGGGGGGGGGTCTCTGAAAGGTCTGAGGCGACCTTGGTTTGTGCTGGGTGCTTTTGGGGGTGTTAGGAAGTGTGGCTTTGCTCTGGGTTGGGTGTCGCCACAGACCAGAGGTGATTGTGAAGGGGATCTTAGAGATTTCGATCTAAAAGGAAGAGACAGGAAGCAAAGCTAAAGCCGCTGTCACTCATCCGGCCAGGAGAGAGGATACTGGGTCCTCCCGAGGTTTACAATGCCTTCCTTTTTTCACTTGTGTTCACATGTGAGGTGGCACGGTCTTGGTTTCGTCTTGGTGCATTATGGCCCCACAGTGGCTTTGTGTGATGTGGCAATCTACAGCAATGCTTCTGTGGGCAGGGATGGCTCCCACTCAGGGGACCCTCCTGGCTTTTTCCATTTGAAAGGAAAGCCAGCAGCCTTACCCAGGTTCTGGGGAGGGGTGGGTCCCAGGCAGGTAGGCAGGCTTGCTCCGCGGTTACAAAGGAAGTGTGGACCTGAGTTCAAATCCTGAGGTTTGTCCTTGGAAAGGCTTGCACCCCACCGTTCCTTGCAGCTTCATTTTTTTCAACAAATATCAAAATAACACTCACTTTATCCCAAGACTTGCATGCCTCAGGCCGGCGCCTTAATTCTCAGCACTTAGTTTATCTCTCTGGAAAATGGGAACAATGTTGGTACCCGAGATACATGAGAGCCCAGCATTGCCCAGCATTCCTGTGACTAAACACTGCATGTCAGGTGTGGAACTGTGCTGGCCCTCTGCAGGCACAGACCTTGTATTAGTAGAGAGGCCAGTGACCAACACTTTCCCTTAACTTCCCGAAGACTGCACAGCAGGGAGCGGGCCCCATAACTTAAAATTGCCCTGCAAGGAACCAGTAACTGACACCGCCCAGGCTCAGAGGGGAGGCTACTGTTTCTGGCCTGCTCCCCACCTCTGCATGCCAGGAGGGCCTCCAGAACCGATGTCTTGTGGTTCTTCAGTCTCTCCAAAACATCCCAGGGAGCTGCTGGGGCCCAGAGAGGCAGAGAGGGTACAGGCTGTCAGGGGTGGAGGAGGGCATGTACTGTCCTGCCTTCCGCAGGCGTGGAGGAGGGGGTGGTGGCATGAAGACATAGAAGGAAGTTTGTGCATCTCCTAGAGATGGCAGAGGGAGCACCTATGACATGGGACTGCACGATGTGGGCAGGCAGGGTAGTCAGTGTGCCCCTGAACGGGTAGGTGTGGACGCATGTGTGGACGCATGTGTGGGCTGCACTCTGGCAGGAGGGTGGGTGCGTATGCTTTGTGCGTGCCTTGCTCTAGCCTCAGTAGGTGGGTCTGGATTCAGGATTCAAACTGGCCTGGCTCAGTTCCCATTTGAGCTCTTTCCTGGCTGTGTGGCCTTGGCCAGGTCAGTTGCCCTCTCTGAGCCTTTTCCTTGACTAGGGTTAGAGAGATGGCTCGGCACTAGACCCGAGTTTGTTTCCCAGAACTCCCTTCAGGAGGCTCACAGCCATCTATAACTCCAGCTTCAGGAGCCTAATCTCCACTGGCCCCTGTGCACAAGTGTGGCAACACACACATACACTAAAGACAAAGTATAGGGGGCTGGAGAGATGGCTCAGAGGCCGAGAGCGCTGGTTGCTCTTCCAGAGGCCCCGGGTTCATTTCCCAGCACCCACATGGCGGCTCAGTCTATAATTTCAGTTCCAAGGGATCTGACCCCCTCACTATAGACATGCATACAGGCAAAGCACCAATGCACATAAAATAAAAATAAATAATTAAAAACAAAAACAAACCAACAGAAAACAAAATATAAGCCAGGCGTATTGGTGCACACCTTTAATCCCAGCATTTGAGGCAGAGACAGGCAGATCTTTGTGAGTTCAAGACCAGCCTGGTCTATATAGCAAATTCAAGGACAGCCAGAACTACACAGAGAGACCCTGCCTCAACAAACAAAGAAACAAACAACCTCAAAACCCAAAAAAAAGTATACTCTGAGACAGGCAATGACAGGCAAGTTCTTAGTCTCCTCGGCCTCAGTCTCCCCAGATCTTTCAGATGGTGGAAACTAGGAACTGGAGGCCCCTTCAGGGCATGCTCCAGCTCCCATAATGCCCTAGTTCTGTCTAGCGGTGGGATCTGGAACAAGGAGTCCCAGGCTTCTAGGTCTGAGGGAGACGGGGGCCACCAAAGCACAGGCCAACTGGAGGTCTAGAATACAAAGACAATCTGAGGACCTTGTCCACGACCCCTCCCCCTCACGCCTGGGTACAGGTGTGGGATGGAAACTTCTCCAACAAGTTGGGACACCCTCTGTCCCCAGGGTGGGGCTCCAGGGAGAGGGCTGGGGAAAGGGCCTGAGGAGGCAGCTGCCAACTTCCCACTTCCCTGCTGTTTACACCCAAGCGATGAGCTGGCTCCTGGCTTCATTGCCTTCTCACCTGGCCAGGTGTGCCAGGACAGGCTGGCTGCCTTCTGCTGGGTTCCAGCTGGAAGGAAAGGCACTGTTTTGCTGTGCGCAGACACCAGAGTGGAACTGAGTGGGTCCACTGGAGACCCACTGGATGTAGGAGGGAGGGTGCTGCCGTTCCCATGCAGGGCAGGGTGGCAGAGCCACGACACCCCTGGGGCATGAGGCATGTAGAAGTGGGGTTGGTAGACTTTCATCCAAGCATCAGCGGGGCAAAGTGGAGTATCACTGGGCAGGAAGTACCAGGTTAGACCCTAGAGGGATACCCAGGATGGTTGCTGGGACCAAGAGTGTCAGCTGAGCCAGGCAGTGGTGGTGCACGCCTTTAATCCCAGCACTCGGGAGGCAGAGGCAGGCGGATCTCTCTCTGTGAGGTCGAGACCACCCTGGTTTACAGAGCTAGTTCCAGGACAGGCTCCAAAGCCACAGAGAAACCCTGTCTCAAAAAAACAAAAAAAAAAGAATGTCAGCTGATTCTCCTTGGTTGCCGCCTCTGGTGAGGGTCAGATGGGGAGAGAGGCCAGAAGAGAAGGGATGAGTTAGCTCAAGCCCAGAGATGGCCATGTCCTGTTTCTACCCACCTGCCCATTCCCACAGTGCAGAGAATCCATGTGTGCTGGCTAGTTTCCTGTCAATTCGACACTAGCTAGAGGCATCTGAGAGGAAGGAACAAACCTCAAAATGCCTCCGTAAGATCTGACCGAAGACCCTTTTTTATTAGTGATTGATGGGGGAGGGCCCAGTCCATTGTGGGTGGTGCCATCCCTGAGCTTGTGGTCCTGGGTTCTATAAGAAAACAGGCTGAGCAAGCCATGGAGAGCAAGCCAGTAAGCAGCATCCCTCATGGCCTCTGCATCAGCTCCTGCTGCCAGGCTCCTGTCCTGATTGAGTTTCTACCCTTAATGCTTTTGATGACAAAGGGTGAGTAAAATAAATTGACCCCCAGGTTGCTTTGCCCCCCCCTCCAGGTTGCTTTTGTTATGACATTTCATCACAGCAATAGTAACCCCAACTAAGACACCAGGCTTGGAACTAAAAATCACAGGATGATCCTGAGTCCCTTTAACCCAGCGGTTCTCAACCTTCCTAATGCTGTGACCCTTTAATACAGTTCCTCATGTGGTGGTGACCCCCCCAACCATAAAGTTATTTTACTTCTACTTCAAAACTGCAATTTTGTTATGAATTGAAATGCATATATATGATATGCATGCTGTCTCGTATGCCACCCCGTGTCACGGTAAGTCAACTCCCAAAGGGGTCTCGACCCACAGGTTGAGAATCAACGCCTCAATTCCCTCCTTCTGCGTAAGGAGAAGGGTGCATCTGCCCCTTGGGATTTGCTCAGAGTAAGCAGTATCTGCTGGCTGTCAGATGTACTTATGATACGCCACGCCCCTTCACCAGATTTGCTAATTCCTGCCCTTAGTCCCTTGAGGCAGCGCCCACAGGACCTATTCTAGAGAAGTAACTGGGGAGCCAAGGGAGATCCAGGTGAAGCAGATGTTGGTGCCGGCATCTTCCCATTGCACAGTTACAGAGTGTGGCTGCAGCCTTAGAGCTGTGCCCTGTGCCAGGTTCAGGGTACCCTTTGCCAGGGGCAGTCAGGGCTGCGGTGTGTTCAGGGAAAGAGGTGGGAGGTCTCCTAGGTTCTGACCCAGTTCCACCCTCCCCTTGTCTTCGCGCATAATCAACAGGTGGCGGTTGGCACATCATCAGGGACTGGGTGTGCTTAGCCCCACAGCTGCAGGAGGGAAGCCTAGGGAGCCCAAGCAAGGCCCCTCTGTGCCCGCACTTACGTGTATCAAACCCGGCTTCGTCTTTCCCTGGTCCCGTGCCGATGCCTAAATAGGATTCTCTTTCCTTACCTGAGTCTCCCCTCCACTGGCTTCCAGCCTCTAGGCTTCCCCTTCCCTGTCACCTTCCCCTGTGATGGACCACCAATGGTTCCTTTTGCCTCCTGGTAGTTCTGGAGTTCTATGCTTTCTCTGTGGTTCCTGACTTTTTTTTTTCTTTTATTTTTTTATTTATTAAATAAATTTATGTATTTTTACTTTCTAGCATTGGTGTTTTGCCTGCATGTCCGTCTGTGTGAGGGAGTCAGATCCCCTGGAACTGGAGTTACAGACGGTTGTGAGCTGCCATGTGGGTGCTGGGAATTGAACCTGGGTCCTCCGGAAGAGCAGCCAGTGCTCTGAACTGCTGAGCCATCTCTCCAGCCCCCTTCCCGGTCTTTTCAAAGATGGTTTCCTGGCTCTGAGTCAGGCCAGGGAACAGTGTTAAGACTGACGACAAGGGCAACGAGACCCCAGAGGACCTCCACCTTGCTCTGAGTTCCACAGCAAGGAAACCGTACCTACGCTCGGCCCCTGTGCTTTGGACCAGGATCCCCGAAATCACCAAGGAACCCAGCAATCCACAGGCGTAGCTTTGCCTTCCTTCCTCCCCACAAACAAGGACTTACGAAAATCAGGGGTCACCCCAGGGTTACGTGTGCCCACTGACTTCATTGCCCACCCACGTTCCCTGCTTCTCCCCAGAGCCCTGCAGCTCAGGCATTCAGTAAGCCTCCCAGCCTTGTCTGGGGAAAGGCCGCCCTCAGCCACGCCTTTCTCCAAGCACGGAGGCCTCCGCCCAAGTCCGCTCCAACAGGTTGTTTTCCAGACTCAGGCCTGGCTCAGCCTTCAGGGCCTGCCAGTCACGTAGCCAAACTCGTTCCCCATCTCTGCTGCCCAGGTTGCTGAGCGCAGCGGTTTCCTGCTTGGAGAGCGCACAATAGAGGCTGCCCCGAGGGACCCACCCTGGGGTGGCGCCTGCCCAGCCGCGTCTGACACAGGAGGACTGCTGTGTGACCTTGGACAGGGCCACGCCTTCTCTGGGCTTGCTCGTCTCCCCTGAGAAGTGAGGGGGTGAGAGACGATCCAATAACAGAAGCTGCAAACTTTCCCTGAGTGTAAGAGCATGGGAGGTCCTTCAGGTTCCAGAGCTGAGACAGAGAGGTTGGTAACTCACTTGGTCACCAACTCTCTCTCTTATTACCATCATGTGTATATTGGCGGCGGGGCACATGCCATGACCCTGGTGTGGAGGTCAGAGGGCCACTTTGTGGGGTCTGTTATCTTCCGCCTTAGCTTGTTCCTGCACCTTTACCCGTCAAGCCTTCTCAACAGCCTGCTTATTATTTCTTTAGTTAGTTTTGAGCTCGGGTCTCGAGTATCCCGGGCTAGACCCAACTAGCTATGATGTCAAATATGACCTTGAACTTTTGATCTTTCAGCCTCCACCACCTAAGCGCTGGGGTTGCCGGTGTGCAATACCAGGTCTGTAATGTACAAGGGTTGGGGATTGAACCCTGAACCTTCTGCATGCTACATAATCACTCTACCAGTCGGGCTATGTCCCTAGTCCATCACCCTTCTTAGTTCAACGTCTCTGAATCTCTGAGTGTCTTGTGTCTCTTACTCAGAAAGGTGTTTCCTGTTGGTCTGTAGCATCACCCCTGGGGGGCATCAGCCTGGGCTGGGGACACAGGAGGAAGAGGTGGGAGGTATAGGTGGTCAGAGGGTCCCTGGGCCCCACTGGGGGTCGAGGTTACAGGACTGTGGACACAGAGGCAACAGTGAGGGGGTGATGAAAGAAGCAAAGGCCCAGACAGTTGAGAATGAACTTCCGGGCTTAAGAGATGCCCCAAACGTTAAGAGTGCCGGCTGCTCTTACAGAGTGCTCAGACTTGGGACCCAGCACCTACATGGAAGTTTGCAGTGGTCAGTAACTTCAGCCCCAGGGGATCTTATGCCCTCCCCTGGCCTCTGAAGACACTGCCCACGCCTGGTGCAGAAACCACCATACACTAGGGAGGAAATAGACTTCAAAAGGAGCCACCATGGGCTCCAATTCACGGGCTGTACCCCAGCTGGGGCGTTGCTGAGGCTCTGAATCCATGGCTTCCTGGCTTCTGCTTCTATCTCCTCTCCACCCGCTACCCTCCCCCAGCATGGCAACCTTCCAAAGCACAGTGCAGGGTGAAGTCCCTCACTGGTGGGGGTGGGAGTGGGGGCACACACATAGATGGCAGGATTGATGAATGATCTCCCTGGACCTCCCTGCAGCCCAGAATGCGTAATGGAGAGATTGAAACTGGAGGAAGCTCTTTAAGCAGCAAAGTAAACAACTCAAAATAGCTTCAGGAAGTCCCTGAAACTAACCAGATTTACTAGGCCCCGCCCTGCCAGAGAGTAAATAAAAACTGAGTGTTGCCGGATGTGTGGTGTACGTCTTTAATCCCAACACTTGGGAGTTTCCTTTGAAAAATGTGGGTTTTTTTTTGTCTGTTTGTTTGTTTTTGGTTATTCGAGACAGGGTTTCTCTGTAACTTTGGAGCCTGTCCTGGAACTAGCTCTTGTAGACCAGGCTGGCCTTGAACTCACAGAGATCCACCTGCCTCTGCCTCCCAAGTGCTGGGATTAAAGGCATGCACTGCCACCACCCAGCCCCTGGGAAGTTGGCTTTCCTGGGAGCCCCGCAGGTCCTCCAGCCAGGGCTAGGGAGATACAGAGAGGCTGGCCTTCCTGAGGCTTCCCAGGGTAGAGGGATAGGACCTGACTATCCCCAAAGACACAGCTCCTGTCTCCTCAGCCATGTTGATACAGCTGAATTGCTACCCAAGCCCTGTAGGACCCTCAGTGTCTGGCTCAGTCCTGACCCGCCCTGATCCAGCAAAGGCCCAAAATGTCTATGAAACTCCAGGTCCCAAGAGGAACCTGACCCAGGCAGGGGCCCAGCAGACCCTTTCTCTTTTGCTCTCCCTGCCCACTTCCTGATACAGAACTTCACTTGGATTCCAGCCCCAGTCTCTCAGAGCCTCAGTTTAACCATAAGCACAGTGGATGAACCTTCCTTCTAGCTTGACTCTAAGCTTTGGGAGGTGGGAGATGAGAGATGGGGGTGGGGATGAAAGATGGGGGTGAGGGTGGAAGATGAGGGGTAGGGGTGGGAGATGGGGTAGGAGATGTGGGGTGGGAGGTAGGGGCTGGAGGTGGTTGGTGGGAGATGGAGGTGGGGATGGGAGGTGGGGGTGGGGGGAAGATGGGGATGGGGCTCTCCCTCTGTGGGTACAGAGTCCTGTGTTTTTATCCTTCAGTACTGGGGATGGAACCCAGGTCCTTACACAGGGTTGGCTGGCAGCACGTGGGCTCTGAGTGGGCAGCCCAGCTGCCACCGGAGCATTTGCTCGTTTTCTTATTTATTTATTTATTTATTTATTTATTTATTTATTGAGCCAAGGTCTCGCTAGGAAGCCCTAGCTGATCTAGAATTCTCTATGTGGATCAGACTGGCCTTGAATTTGCAGTAATTCTGCCTCTGAAGTGCTGGGATTACAGATCTATGACACCACACCCAGCAAGAATTATAATTAAATTCTTTATTAATTAATTTGTTTTATGTGAATGGATGTTTTGCTTGCATGGGCACCATGTGTGTGCCCAGTGCTCAAGGAGGCCAACAAGGGTGTAAGATCCTCTGGGCATGGAGTTGCAGATGGTTGTGAGCTGCCACGAGAGTGCTGGGAACCACACTCAGGCTGCTAGAGCAAGGCAATGTTCCCAACCACTGAGCCATCTCTCCAGCCCCGGGATTTTGATGTTTTATTGTGTTCTCTAACCAGCCCTCCGTGTGTCTGTGTAGGCCCTGCTCTGTTCTCTGGCACTTCCGATTTTCTCATTTCCTTTGCTGGACCCTGTAAGTGCCTCCCACCTCAGACAGAGCCTCCCCAGCCTAAGCCCCTCCCCAAACTCCTGTCCTTAGCAGAGGTCTGAAGCCTAGCTGAAACCTTGTAGGCCACTCTCCCAGAAGGACTTCTGCCCTTCACTAGACACAGGGAAATTTCTGGAATTAGCTTATTTAACCTGCCTCCCAGTGAATGATTCCTGATGACTCACCTTCTTGTTCAGGCCATCAGTCCCTTGAATTTCCTGGGGTTCCCATAAGGCCCACCCTAACCTTGCTACCCCCTTCCACCCTGGGCTGGGAAATCACTTTCCCAGAGTTCTGGCTCCTTTTCTACCCATCTCTAACCCGGGCTGGAAAGGCAGGAGTCGGTAGGACTGGGCAGGGTTGGGGAGGGGAGGCCAGCTGGGCTCTATTTGTTTCAGGGGATTTTCCTCATAAACTGGTCTTTTACACAAAAGGCTTAGCAGCTGCAGGGGCAAAACCAGCTCCAGGCCTCTGTGTGTTGGGGAGGCTTACCAGGGATGCTAGGCGCCATTTGGACCCTTTGGAGATCCAGGCCATTCAATGGAATCTTTGAAGGCCTGTAACTCAAGGGGTACCTTTCCATTTCATAGATAAGGAAACTGATGCCCAGAGCTGGGGGGTCTCAGAGAGGAGGGTGCTGGGTGGTTGGCTGGGTAGGACAGGCTGGTTCCTGTTTTCCTTCAAATCCCTTTCCTCCCCATCTCCTACCAGCTTGGGCATCCCTTCTCTGAACGTCCTCCTCTGCCTCCCTCCATTGTGTCAACACAGTGCCATCCCATCCCAGCATCGGTAGGGAAAGGGAACCAATAGGAAGCTCTTCCCAGTACATGATCCCGATGTCCACTGTCTCACCCCCTTGAGAAGAGTCATCAGCTGTCACCCATGTTCTGGGGTCCCCACAAGGCTCATCCTGACCCCCTTGCTCCTTCCCTCCCACACCTGGGCTGGGTGGGATAACTCTTACTCAGGGCTCTGGCTCTATACAAGGCTGGGAAGGCAGGAGTTGGTAGGGCCCACTACCCGCATCAGAACATCACCCAGCCCATGTTGGCATGGCGGGGTTTGCAGAGTCTCTAAGAGCTGTCTGTCAGTCACTCAGCGTTTGGTCTCTCAGCCCATAGAAGCTCTGGGAGGGGAAGCCACGA
>NC_022016.1:43519193-43548355 GCF_000317375.1 Microtus ochrogaster | reverse complement strand
GCCTGCCTCTGCCTCCCGAGTGCTGGGATTAAAGGCGTGCGCCACCATCGCCCGGCTGTTGTTTGCTTTTCAAGATAGGGTTTCTCCGTGTAGCCCTGGCTGTCCTGGAACTTGTTCTGTAGACCAGGCTGACCTAAAACTCGCAGAAATTTTACTGCTTCTGCTTCTCAAAGTTGGGATTAAAGGTGTGTGCCACCATTGCCCAGCGATGTTTCTCCTTTTTGGGGAAGGACTAGACACCTTGAGAAGCAGAGGAACTTGCCCCCAGGTGGCACAGCCTGATCCTGGAACCTGAAGGTGCCACTTCTCCATGCTCTTGGAGGCCCTCCAGCCCAGACCTCTGACCTAGGCTTCAGCCTGGACATCTCTCCTTAAAGCCCCCACCTCACTGTTAAGGCTAATTTGCTTCATGTTCTTACCCTGCCCAGTCCCTACCACTATACTGAGGCATCTTGGGTCCCCTGCATTTCACAACCATGCCTCCATGCCCCCACTGCAGGCTTGATATCTGGGCTGATCTCCCGAGGACCAAAGGGATTCCAGTTCGGTATCCACTCAGCTTCCCCATAGTGCCCTCTACTGGCCAGACTAAATGTCAGCCTCTGGGTGCTAGCCCATGCTTGCTCCCAAATCAGCAACATAATAACCCCCTAGGTTTATAGAATTCTTTTCTTCCCCTGAGCGCAGAGCTCTTTCCCATCTGTGATCTCCCTGGACTGGGACCAGCTGCAAGAGTGTGGGAGGACCAGCATGCGTTTCCCCATTTTACAGAGACAAACTGAGGCCTGAAAAGGGAAGAGGCGAGCCGTAGCGTGTGCAGCTGGCGGATCTTCCAGGTGCAGTTACCCAGCCCTCTTGATTCCTGACGACCACACTGAGGCCCAGCGGGGACAGACTTGCCCGAATAAGTCTTGGGCTAGAACCCATTGTCCTAAATACCATCGGGGGGTTTTCCCACGACAATCAGAGCTTTGCCTGCAGACATGGACCAAAGACTTGGCCAATTCATCAAACACCACAGAACCTCTGTTAGCCTGTCTATAAAAGGGGTGCATGTCCCGCTCCTGGACCATTTGGGGACGTTCATGAGTGGTTGGAAGAAGGCACAGGAGGAGGAGAGGGAGGACCGGCCCCATTGGATCTGACTTCTGACTTGGGTTTTGGCTTGGGCAGCTCTCTGTAATCTCCCATGAGCACCCAGAAAAGAGTCACCGTGTCTATGTAGCATGTAGTCAACTCTCAAAGGACGGATGCCAACAGGACCTTCTGCTAGTGGGGCATGAACTGCAGCTGGGGAGGAAAGCCAGGAAAGCCCAGACCCAGCCTGACCTTCACAGAGGCAAAGCCATGTGTTCTGCTCACCTTCTGCCCAGGCCGACCTGCTCCGGCACCTGGGGAGAAAGGGGTGAGATGAGAAATGTCTCAGCCATGGTCTCAATTCCTGCCCCCCCCCGCCCTGTTCTGCACCCCCTGGCACTTCTCAGGAGCTGTCTGCTTATCTACCCAGTGATTTGCTATCTGTCCCCTCAGCCAGTCTTGACCAGATACTGGCAGACAATTCCATTTTCAGCTTTGAGGGTCACACTGTGCCTGCCGCACCCTCCACTGTGAGAAAGCAGACAGCTAAAGAAAACGGGCGAATGAATAAGCACGCATGTGTTTAAATAAAGTTTCGTTTACAGAAGCAGGCTGCATGCCATAGGTTGCTAACACCAGCCTCAGCCTCCAAGACTGCCGGCTTGTGCCTTGTGCTCTTGCTGTGTGGGTGGTGAGCATCTTACAGGAAGACCGAAGAATAGAGAGGAAGGTGAGGGAGCAGGATGGGCAGGACCCAGAGGGCAGGCATGTGTGGCGTGGCCTGACGGAGGGGGAATGCTCGGCTTGTGCAAATAACCAGAGGCAGGAGTAGCGAGGGCAACGCTGGTCCCAGAGGACCCAGAAGCTTCCAGGTTTGGTATCACCCTAGACGCCATGACAAAGGAGACTGGGCTGGATGTAGCTTAATGGTGGGTGTTTTTCTTTTCTTTTTTTTCTTTTGATTTTTCAAGACATGGTATCCCTGTGTAGCCCCGGCTGTCCTGGAACTCGCTCGGTAGACCAGGCTGGCCTTGAGCTCACAGAGATCCACCTGCCTCTGCGTCCAGAGTGCTGGGTTGAAGGTGTGTGCCATCACTGCCCATGGAGTAGTGACATTTCTAAAGGGTTCCTCAATTCGAAGGGCCTTCCTCACGACTGGGTGTCACTACGCCTGTGAGCTTCTAGTCTGGGTAGCCTGGTGTCAGTGTCCCCAGTGCCCAGGACAGGGTCTCACTCAGCACAGCCATGTTTCTGCTACCCCTCTCCTGGGTTCTGACTGGGAACTCTGGTTACACTTGGCCCACCTGGGTGTCTGAGGAAGACTCTGACACCTGACTCTGTCTAGACTGTCACTTTCCCAGTCTCCTCAGAAAGACCCCTGGGGCTCTCAGGCCAGGTATGTCTGTCTCCAAGAGTTAGCACTTGGCCACCACCCTGTGAGTGTCCTGGATCAGAGGGGCCCATGGCTGTGGGTTCAAGTCCCAGCTCTTCTACCTAGCCTTAGTCCTTCTCTTGGCTCTCCACATCCATACACTGGGCTCAGGACCATGCAGATCTCAGACTGAGGGGTTGTGGTCTACATAGAGAGGTCCTTCCGGGTGGATGCAGCCTTGTAGTTGTGGCTCAGGAGAGGGGGCACAGTCCTGGGGCAGACACAGCTCCCTGGTAAACCTCGGGGCCCAGTGGCCGGAACGGGGACAATGCTTCAGTCCCTCCCCGTCACCAGGCACCAAGTTCAGGTCCCAGTGTGTGCACAACGTTGAGCCCTGGCTGGGTCAGAGTTGCCAGCGTGGTGCTTCTGTGTCAATTGGCTCAGCGCGGAAAAGGACCGCGAAAGCTATTTAGAATGATGCCGTCTCAGACTGCCCCCTGGCGGTCACTTGCTGTATGACTTGTACAACTCAAGAACCTTGGTGTCATCTAGTCCTTGGTTCTGGCAGGGTTGAGGTGGGGGGGTTCCTCTGCCTGCAGAAATCATCAGAACCAGTGTTACATCAACATCACCAGCCCCCCCCGGATCCTGAGAACAGGATCCTGTCTCGAAGCAGTCATCATGGGCCAGGCCTACACTAGACATTTGAGAGGCAAACAATACCTCCTTACTCCATTGTTTCTTTACTCCTGGAGGCCTCCCTGTGTCCCAGGGCCCTGAACAGCAGTGGCAATCACTGCCTCCATCAGACTGAGCTCCCTCAGGACTGCCTCCCCCATCAGACTGAGAGTGTATGCCGTCTCGCTTTCTCTCTCTCTTCCCTCTCTAGTCCACCTGTTGTCTGGGGGTCAGGGAGACTTCCGATCTGAGAGTTCAGCTGGAAGCCCCCATCCTCATCTCTCCCAGGATGTGCCTTCCGGGATCCAAACCAGACCAGGCCAAGCCTTTCTCCTTCTCCAGATCTCCTACCTACCGTGTGCTGACAGAGGTCCCATGTGCACCCTGCTAGCTGCTGGAGAAGCATTGACTCCTACTTCCCCCACTGATACTGTAGCCTCCAGTACGCAGGGGGCTCTACACTGATGTCTCCCTTGCCCGATGCATCAGGGTACCTGCTGGTGAGGACAGGCTGACTGGGTCTTGGCCAGGATCGATCTTCCGGATGTGGGACCTTGGGCAAACCTCACATTTCCACGTTCAGTCACCACCTATTAACTGAGCACCTACTGACGGTCCTCCTATCCACAGGTCCTCCCATCCACAGGATGCCCACACAAGTCTGCCAGGATCTCTGCTCCTCTTTTTTTTTTTTTCTTTTCTTTTTTTTTTTTTTTTTTTTTGGTTTTTTGAGACAGGGTTTCTCTGTGGTTTGGGAGCCTGTCCTGGAGCTCTTGTAGACCAGGCTGGTCTCGAACTCACAGAGATCCGCCTGCCTCTGCCTCCCGAGTGCTGGGATTAAAGGCGTGCGCCACCACCGCCCGGCCTCTGCTCCTCTTTCTGCCGTCAAACTTTGCCTTTCTTGGAGAGACTCCTCACAAGGTCTCAATGACAAACTCAAGGGCAATTTCACCACAGTTCACCCTGGGGAGACAGTGAATTTGGCTCACTTACAGAGTGTGGGTGAGGAGTTTCTTTCAGGAGCCTGGTGGGGCCCCAAAGCAGCTGCATGCAACAGCTACTTCACCCAGCGTTGATGATGGCTTCCGCATCACCATATAGATAGAACCCAGGTCGATCCACTTTCCCTAGCGTGTATATTCTAGCAACTCCTGAGGGCAGAACTACATTCGGTGGCTGAGAAGCGTGTCTGAAAACCCAGCGAGGACCCAGTGACCTTCCCGTCCTCTCTTCTGAGACAACAGCAGCAGCAGTCAGCAACCAATGGCCTCTTCTGAAGGAGATCGCTGCTGTTTTGCTCAATAGAGGGCCCTCTACATTCAGAGGGCCCATCCCCCCTCTGCTTCTGCTCTCCAGATGTCACAAGTGCCCCAAGTGTCCCCAAGCATCCCCATTTTCAAACCTCTGTGTACAGAGAGCCTTCCACCAGTTATAGCTGCCAACACTCTACCCAACCTTCAAAAATCTGTTTTCAGGGTCACCATAGACTTGAAGCTGTCCCCAGGTCCCCTTGGCCCTCGGCAGCAGCTCTCCTTTCACAGGCTCTGCTGACCCACCCTGACCCTGAGCTCCTCTCACACATGGCTCTCTCCAGTGTCCCTGCTGACCCTGGGACTGCCAGGCGAGCACGGGTCTGATTCATCGCTGTAGTGGCTCCTGCAGATTAGTCTGCCTTCCCCCGCCCAGCCCTGCACCGTCCTTCTCCATGCTCCAGTGCCCACAGCAGGGCGGGCGGGCTCTCTTGGCTGCAGATGTCTGTTTATTGATGGACAGCCATGGGAGGGGGCTCTGCCTGGGTCTTCAAGACCATGCCAGGGGAACAGAACCTGAGAGGTGAAGGGGGCACCCTAGCACTGTCTGCCCATGAGTGGGTGTGGCAGAGGGCACCCCAGGCGGGCAGTAGAAGGTCACAGGGCAGATGGGCTGTGGGGTGAGTTGGGAAAGGACAGAGCATCCCAGGGAGGACAGCCACACATCTTGGAGCTGTCTGGACATTGCTATCGTTTGCTTCAGCAGAATTCCAAGGACTGGGAAGGTGAATGTGGACATGCAAGGAAGAGCCACCTGCCTCCCCCCCAGGATGGCCCAGTCTCAGGGAGGTACCAGTGCTCGGGTGTCTATCAGGAGACCTATGTTCTGGTCCCTGACCTGCTATCAGTAAGCTGTGCAACCTTAAGCAAACCCCTGCCCCGGTCTGAACGCCAGAATGTACAGCGACAAGACTGAATCAGCAGGAAGAGAATCACTGTAAACATGGGGCAGGCGGAAGCATCCATCCCACCCCACCTGCGTCTCTGAGTCAGCCAGGAGGGGACCCTAGACCTTCTGCTTATCCCATCCACCCCTCTCCATCCCAGGCACCCCCTTCCCCGTGAGCTGCCCTCTCTCTCCTCTCTTCGGGGGTCCTCTTCCATCAGCCCCACCCCAGTCCCCCAACTGTTATGCTGCCAGCCAAAGCATCAGCTGCTGTGACCAGCTCCTGCCCTTACGTCATGGTGAGTCAGAGCCCTGCCTCCAAGCCATATCCACATGTTCTTGAGAGCGATGATAAGAAGGGCAGGCACATCTGCCTGCTCAGTGCCAGGCCGCAGACACAGGACAGGACCAGAGCTTGGCCGCAGGCAGGTCTGTTTTTCCTCCTCCACACAGGAGCAGGAGCACCCCTCACGCTGAGTGAGCCACCCGGGTGTCCTTATAATAAAGAATGGTCCGTTGACAGCCACCTCAGCGTGGCTGGGCTTGGAGGGCAGAGTACCAGGCTCTGAGCAGCTGGGACAGAGCCCTGCACCCGCTGGAGGACAGACGCTCAAGTGTTGCTCACACTAGCATGTAGTCGGTGCTTCATACAAGTAGTGGCTTCAGCTCTCTCCATGGATGTAGGAGGCTGCAGTAATTTGTGCTGCTGTCGTCATGCCAACACTTGAGGTCCTCGAGGGATCCATCACCAGGGGCTCCAGCCCCTTGGCAGAATGGTACAGTGTTGCCTCATAACCCGTGCACAACCTCCCATGCGCTTTATTTTCTTATCCTTTTCTTTTTGGAGACAGAGTCCCACATAGCCCAGGCTGACCTTGAACTCACTAGGTAATGATGAATGAACAGAATGAACAGAGTCCCACATAGCCCAGGATGACCTTGAACTTCTGATCCTCCTGATTCTACCTCCCAAGTGCTGGCATTATAGAAGTGACGTCATCCTTACCCCCCGGGTACGTGCACTGTAAATCCAACTGTCTCGGGGTTAGTTGTCATGCCCCGTGTCTGGTAAATGCTCGTTCTGCACAGTGTGATGACCACCTATGTTCCTTGCAGACTCGAGGGTGTGTTTAAGTAACACGGTTTATATGAGTCTCCATTTACACCTACATCTGACAACCCCAGGGCTGACACAGAGTCATCTGTACTCAACTTCACTCAAAAACTCAACTGCCAGGCCCTTTGCAGCCCCACCAGGCTAGATTTCTGCTCTGCACAGGGCCTTCAGCCCCAGCCCAGGCCCTTGCTTTAAGCCATATTCATCCCTCAGGGCTGTCTCTAGGGACATGTGTCTGGTAAACAGACCCAGCGACTCCTCTTCCTGGGAACAGGAACGGCCATGGATGGAGTGTGATGAAATTTGCCTCACACATGGGGTGCTTCGAGCCTGGCAAGGTTTGCCAAGGAGTGTCCGGCCACTCAGGGCTCCTGAATGAGCACGTACAAATGCACACAAGAGTATCTGTGTGAGATGTGGAGACCACGCATGCAGAAGGGTGTGTGAGTGCCGGCAATTAATGGAGCCACTGCTGCTCTGTGACAGAACTCCCCAGGTGGAGCAAAAGACTTGTCCCTAAGTTTCCTCGCCCTCCCGGAGCCCTGGGAGGAAGTCTTATCTTCCTGCATGAGACCTCTATCCAGCCAGGAGGCCACTAGTGTGTCCTGGCTCTCCCTCAGAACTCTCACCCTGGGCCAGCATCCTCCTATGAGCAAGCAGGTGACTGTCAACAAACCCTGACCTAGGGGCTGGGGAGATGGCTCAGCAGTTAAAGGCACTGTCCAGGAAGTCCGACCACCTGAGTTTGATCCCTGGGACCCACATAGTGGACGGAAATAGACTCCTCCAAGTGTCATTTGAACTCCATACTCGTGCTGTGGAACATACACACACATGCGCGCTCGCGCGCGCGCGCACACACACACACACACACACACACACAGTAAATAAAGTCTCGACCCTTCTCAGTGTGCTCACTGGGATGAGACTCCTCCTTGCAGAATTCCCCCCTCCTAGCCCTCTCCCCTGACCTTGAACTCCAGACAGCAGGTGCTACTCAGAAGTGAGGCTCAAAGTCTTTTCTCACAGGGCTGAGTCCAGGTTACCCCGGGCTGCGACAACAGGTGCACGGGCACGGAGGGGGCGGGGCGCACTCCAGCACCGCCCTCCGCCCTCTGCGCTCCCTGGGTCTCCCCCGCCCGCCGCGGCGTCGCCCAGCCCTGGCAGCTGCGGGCGCGGCGCGAGGCAATTGGGACGCGGCAGCGGGGACGACGACCCAGGCGCTAGCGGAGGCCGAGCCAAGCAGCCTCGGCCCGCGGAGACATGAGCGCGCGGCCGCCCGCCGCACCCCGGGCGCAGTGGCCCGGCCCCGCCGCCCCGTGATGGGCTCCTGCGTGTCGCGAGGTGAGGACCCTGCCGGGACGCGGCGAGGGGCGGGGGCACCAGCGCACGGCCCCGGGGAAGCCTAGGGTGGGTGTCCGCCCTTCACGGACCTGCCGCACCCCAGGGGACGCGGTGCTCCATTGGGACAGGGCTCAGGAGGAGGGCGGGCAGCTTGCAGAGCCGGCGGAGGTCTCGGTACCCCACGCCCCACTCGGCACCCGGCAGGTGGCATGAAGTAAGGTCCCGGTGCCATGCTTTCTTCTGCAGCCACACGCCTCCCGCAGTTGCCTGGGAGGGGAGGATGGCTTCCGGTTCTTTCTGGTCCTCTTATGGGCCACTGAGCTCGAGGAAGGCAGGCAGACCTCGCTCCTGCTGCCCAAGACCAGGCCTTCCTAGCCCGGGGTCCCTTTTCCTCCCGGTGCCTCCGTCTTCAACCCTAGAAAGCCCCTGGCAGGAAGGGGTCAGCAGGGATGAACAAGTTATCGAGGTTGGCTTTACCCCACCCTCATCCCTAACACCATCCCCACCCCCATCCCTGCTCAGGGGACAGGAGAGGACAGAGGACAGCTGATGTTCCCAGTAACCCCTGGGCTTTTGTCTCTGACCTGGTACCTTGGTCATCCCCAAGGTGATTCCAGGGAATGGGAGTGACTGTCCCTCATCTGGAAGGGGTGGGGCACCTGACTGTGAATGGGGGGCGTAGGGTCTTTCATGGAGGCTGGACGATGGGCATACCTGTCTTTGGAATAATATTTTAGAAGAGTTTGGGAGGTGTCAGGGCATGCCTGTAATCTCAGTACTCAGGAGGCATAAGATCAAGAGTTCAAGGCCAGCATAGACAGTTCGTGGCCAATCTGGGCTATACTCCTGAGACCTTGTGTCAAAACAACCCTCCCCCCAATAAAAGGTTGGGTCATTGGCCCCATCCCCCTTAGGACTCTTACCCTCCGTGGGAGCAGGGTTGGGCTGGGAGTAAGAGCCTAGAGACCAGGGCTCCTTACCCAATGTCTTTGACGATTCCACTGGCCACTTCAGGCAGAGAAGGGTCAGCTGGCCTTGGAGTGGGGCTGGGCAGGCCCTCGAGGGGATCTTGGTCTGGGGAATGTTGAAAAATCCATCCTCTGGACTCTGAGGGAGTTCTGCTCCGAGTTCAAGGAAAAGTATTTAGGAAACTGACTTAGGGTGTCCCTGGAAGGTGTCAGCAGTGGGGTCCTGTATCAAGTTGGTTCAAGCTGATTGATGGTCACAGGGCTACCTACTGGGTGTCAGTCACTGTGGTCCTATGAGCCCAGCATGCACCTGGCCTCTGAAGCAGAGGGTAAGAAAAGGTGTGAGCCGTTCCCAGAAACCCTGGAGACCCATGGAGGCAGTTCCAGGAGTTAGGTATCTGGGTGTTTCCTTGGTGACTAGGTTCCTTCTCCAGCCCTTCGCTCACAGCTGTGGGGTCCCGGCCCTGAGTGCACTGTTTGGTGAGCCCAGGGTCCACAGAGTACAGGATAGAGACTAGACAGTGGGGATGCCTGCCAAGGTCACACTGTGAGGCTGAGACCTGAGTCCTCCATTTCCCATGCTTCCTCCACGACTCCCCTGCCAGGGCAGTTGAGGTCACACTGACTGAGAGACTCTCCGACCTTTCCTCCTGCGTCCTGAGTGCCACCCCCAGATCAGGCTGCATTTTCTAACCCTCTCCCCATCCTGAAATGACAGAGCCTGACAGTCTCAACATGCACTCCAACAACTTAGAAGTGGGAGGTATGAACTGGGCAGTGGTGGCGCGCGCCTTTAATACCAGTACTCAGGACGTAGAGGCTGGTATATCTCTGTGAGTTCGAGGTCAGCCTGGTCTACACAGTGAGTTTCCCAGGGCCATAAACCAAGAAACAATAAAGGCAGGGCTGGAGATTCTCTCACTCCAGGGGCAGGTCCTTAGCCTCAGTACCCTCAGCCTTGTGGTGATATCACCTCAGGTTTCACTGGGCTCCTGAGTCCCTACCTCTGCACCCCTGGACCAGTGGTTGACCACTGTCCCTGTTTGCTAAGGGTTTGCATGGGCCATGTTCAGAGCCTGAAGTGGAGGTCAGGGGTCATGAGCTTTGATGTCTCACAGAGCCTGGACCCTGCAACCAACTGGGGCTACCCAGTTCCGTCTACTCCAGGTCCAGGCTACACCTGAGAGATCCACCCTACCCAGCAGTTAGCTTCTGCCACTGGGCTGGGTAATCAGGAGTCTCCAGCCTGCAGTCCCTGCTCCACTGTTCCCAACTGTGTGGTCTTAAGTTGAGAGGGAATCGTATTAAGGTGGGAGCATAGGACTGGATGGGGGAGGTTCTTAGTGCAAAGACCCCTCCCCACGGTCCAGTCACCATCAACACTCAATAGCCATTTCTAGCGTGGAGCTGGTGTATCAGCTTTGCTGCAGACATCTTGGTGGGATAGGGACCCCTCCTGCCTCCGAGGAAGCAGTAGGTGCCAGGCATTTGTGTTGAGGGCAGGGGGATACTGGCCGCACACACTGCATCTCAGAGCTACTTTGTATTTATTGTCTATTTCTTCAACTTTTATTTAATTATTTATTTATTTTTTTTGGTTGTTCGAAACAGGGTTTCTCTGTAGCTTTTTGGAGCCTGTCCTGGTTACTTATTTATTTTTGAGACAGGCTCTTATTCTATAGTCTTGGCTGGCATTGAACTCAAGGTCATCCTCCTGCTTCCAGCTCCCAAAAGCTAGAGTTTCGTGTTTGAACTACCGTGTCTGCCCTGTTTGTCTTTTTGTTTGTTTGTTTAGATAGGATCTCCAGTAGCCCAGGCTAACCCTGGACTTGCTGTTCCTGAGGATGACCTTAAACTCCTGATCCTCCTCACCTCTACCTCTTGAGTGCTAGGATTATAGGCGGAACCACCAGACTTCATGCATGTGATGCTGAGGGACTGAACCCAGGATTTCATGCATGCTAAGCCAGCACTCCACCAGCTGAGCTACAACCAGAGTCTGGGGTTCATCTGTTTTTGTTTGTTTGTTTAGAGACAGTGTTTCTCTGTGTAACAGTCCTGGCTGTCTTGAAACTCTCTTGGTAGACCAGGTTGGCCACGAACTCACAGAGGTCCACCTCCCTCTGCCTCTCAAGTGCTGGGATTAAAGGCGTGTGCCACCGCCGCCTGGCTGGTTCATCTTTTTTTAAGCTGCCACTCTTTGGATGCTTATCCTGAGCCACGCTGAGCCAGGTCTTGGCTCTCCTGACCCAGTTAGTTCTCCTTGAACCTGGGAGGGAAGTGGGTTCAGAGTGGAGCGAGACCTCAGGTCCCCCACCTGGTAGCACAGAGAGGCAGACTCACGTCTATGACTCAGGTCTATGGGCCCCAGTGCTGAGCAAGGAGCCCCTGCCCTTTGATTTTTCAGACTCCTTGCTCTCCCCCAAAGCTGTTGGCACATGGCCAGCAGTCTAGAACCAATTTCTGGGATAGCTCAGAGGCCTCACATCTGGTTAGGTTTTCCTGGCACCGGGACACACAGGGTGTCAGTATCTACCCCTCTCTATCTCAGGGTCCCTCTGTGCCCACCTATGCCTCCTGGCTCCACAGCTTCTCTGTCTACCCCTCCCCATCACAGGCCTCTTCTCCAGCTAGTCAGCCAGCCTCCTGGCCTGCCCTAGGGGTCTCTAGTGTCCAGTGTATTGGTTCTTATGAGAGCAGATGCTGGCCATCAGAATCAAATGTCTGATTATGTCTAGAAGGCTGAGGTCCTGCCGGGGGGCTCTGCCAGAGCCCCTGCTGGGAGCAACACTGCACTGAGCTCTGTGGGAGAATTAGGAAAGAGTCAATGAAGTTCAGTCTGAGGGGAGGGACACAGTTTTGTGTTCAAAGAAGTCTGGTGGGGGGAAAGCAGCGCACACACACACACGCGTGTGCACACACACACGCACACAGGCACGCACGCACACACACACAAACCACAGAAAATAATGACTGAAGGTCCCTTTCTGGAGATCAGCACTACCCATACTGCCCCTAGGTCTGCACCTCGTCCTTGCCACTCACTACCTGGTGCCTTGGATATGCCATACACACTCTCCGAGGCTTAATTTTCTCATCTGTCAGGTGGGCACGCTGCTACCCGCTTTGCAGGGTTCAAAGCGAAATCCTAGGTGAGGAATCACCATGGTGCCTGACCCGCAGCGCACGCTTAATAAACAGGCGGTGTATCCCCGCAGGCCAGGTTTCTCCCCCAAGAGAGTCATCTCTCTCGTCAGCTCAGGCCAACCTGGCAGTGTGCCTGGCGTTGGTGCAACTGGAGTAGACTGGGCCCCAGGAGGGCAGAGCAAATGAGGAGCTGGGGTGGGTGAAAGCCTTGCTTGGGGATGGAAAGGGATCCCTCTGAGCTCAGCCAACCATCCTGGCCCAGGTGGTTCTGGAAGACTTTGGAGAATGGGCCTCTGCCGAATTCTGGGGCCTGCTCTCCGGGCAGGGACTCGCCAGGCAGAGACACCAATGACTCAGTCTTTGGTCTTCCTCTGTAGGGTTCAGAGGGTCCCCAGGGCAAACACCAGCCCAGGAACAGGACACAGGAGTCCCACTGTCCAGAAAGACAAATTGTGGGACAGAGCGAGCAACTCCTCAGAGGGAGTCCCGGCACAGCGGTAGCCTCCTGCGGTAGCGCTCCGCACACACGGGTGAGAAGTGGGGTGTCCATGGGGAACACATGGTTGTGGTCCAGAGGATTAAGCGCAACACTGCTTCTGTACAGCGCCAAGGGCAGCTGACATATCACAGTGGGAGGGACCACCTGGCGCGTCCATTTGCTGCAGGTGCCCGGAGCCTCTTTGGGGAGGCTGGCTTCCAGGGAGGCAGCACCAGGGGCTTTGCGCCCAGGCTGCTGCTCACTTGTTCGCCTTCTCGGTGGTGCTGGGAAAGAGCCCTCTTCACTCCTCCCAAGCCGCTGCAGGCTCATTCTCTCGCTCCTAAGAAACACTCCGGGTGCAGGTGGCAACCACAGTGACTAATGGGCTGGGACACCCGGCCCTAATGAATAGCTGTAAGCTCCGGACAGCTCTAAAGCAAATAAGAGGAGTCTGGGGGACGGGAGGCGTGGGGCTGGTCGTCAGGTTCACCCAGGCTGGTAACGGGAGCGCCACGGCGTGAAGAGTTTAGGCTAGACATTATGGAGAACTGTCTGGGTGGTTAGGCTGACATTCTCATTGGGAGCTTTGGTAGAAAAGGCAGGAAACATCTCTGCCAAGCAGAGGGATAAAGGGGATCTCTGGATGACGCCCTTTCCTGGAAGGATCAAAATGGTCTTCAGGTTGCCGTGGCAACAAGAGGACTGTCCCTCCCGTCGCCTGAGGAGGTGAGTGAGGGAGCAGGTCCAAGAAAGGGCCTCAGACCTTGGGGGGAAAAGGAGTAGGGTGTACACTGTGAAAGAGAGGGGGTGTCACCACACAACTTCCTTGGGAGAGGCACCCAAGAAAGCAGGCAGGCATTAGAGGTCCTCTGGGTTTTCCTCTGCCCCACCCTGCATGGCAGTGTGTTTTTCCAGTCACCAAGGCCATGATGTGGCCAGGTCCCTGCTGGGCTAAGAGCAGCCTGTGATTTCACCCTGGGCTGGTTCATTACCTGACGTCTCTGTGGCAACCAGCCCATGACATCATGGGACTAAAGTCTTCAGGGGGAGGAGACTTTGGTAGGGGCATCTGGGTCCCAAATGGGATGGGAGTCAGGCAGGAACGGGAGGGGCTGGAGCCAGGGGCTACCAGCCCCACCACCACCCCAGCAAATATTTGGTGTCACTGCTGTCCTGGGTTCTCCTGCTCATCCTTGTCACTCCCTGTTCTGCAGCTGGAAGGCTCAGGGCTTCAGTCCAGGGAGTCCAGAAGCATCCCAGCACCCAACCAGGAACCCAGCACCACCCTGTAGCTAGACGGACTCTGACTTTGCATAACATGCAGAACTCCAGAACACTCAAAGTGTCTCTTAACTTTTTGTTGTTTGGGTGTGTGTGTGTATGCACGTGTGGTGTGTATGTGTATGGTGTGTGTGCATGGTATGTGTGTATGTCTATAGTGTGTATGCATGTGTGGTGTGTCTCTGTGTGTATGTGTCTCTGTGTGTGGTGTGTCTGTGGTGTGTATTGCGTGCTTGGTGTGTTGCTGTGGATTCTAGACTGACTTGGAACATACCATATATTCCAGACTGGCTTCCAACTCCCGATCCTCCTGCCTCAGCCTCCAGTGCTGGGATCACAAGCATGCGTCACCATGCCTAGTTACAACTTTCAAACTAAAAAAAAAAAAAACAAATTAATTTGAAAAAAATTATCTCATAATAATTCATGCCTGCATCATGTATATTTCTAGTGCCCACAGAGGCCAGGGAAGGACATGAGATCCATGGGAACTGGAGTTAGAGACAGTTGTGAATTGCCATGTGGGTGCTGGGAACCGAACCCAGGTCCTCTGGGAGAGTAGCCAGTTCTCTTCAATACTAGGCCATTTCTCCAGCCCCTAAGTTTTTCTTTTTTATGTTTGCTTGTTTGTTATGTGTTTGTATGTGGCATTGTGCATATGACATTACATGTGTGATGATGGTCTTAGACCAACTGGGAGTCAGGTCTCTCCTGTCACCAATGGCTCCCAGGGATGGAAGCCAGATCGGTGGGCTTGGCATCAGGCACCTTTAAACCACAGAGACATCTTGCTGGTTGAGCTTTTTAATGGCTATTTTTGGACCCTGTGGTGAATGAGCATGGCCCCCATATATTTGAACCCTTGGTCCCTAGTTAGTGGAGCTGTTTGGGAAGGATCGGGGGTGTGGCCTTGTTGGAGGAGGTGTGTCACTGGGGATGGGCTTTGATGTCTCAAAAGCCCCTGCTATCCCAGTTAGCTCTCTCTGCTTTGTGCTCGTGGATCAGGATGTGAGCTCTCAGCCATGGTTTTCAGTGCCATATCTGCCTGCCAAGTTGCCTTACACACATAGAAAAGTAACTAAGGCAGACCTGTAGGAAGAAATAAATACATTTTGCATTTTGACCCAGTGTGTATATCTAGAAAATTCTCCCCTGTGCAAATTCTCATACACACACACACACACACACACACACACACACACACACGCTCCATGACACAAGACTGAATGAATCTCAGGCTGCCTCTGGTCCTGATGATCTCCATTCTGTTCTATTCAATACTTATTTTGTTATTTTTTAAATAGACCCGGTGAAAAGACGGCCGAGGATATAAATGAGGTTCAGTGGGAGAACGCTTCCCAGCATGCACCAGGCCTCGGTTTTGATCTCCAGCTGGAGATCATTCAGATAAATGGATAACCATGTAAGCAGCGAATAAATTAAAAACAAACCTGAGGAATGGCTTACATGACCACTGAAGGATGTGGCCCCTGGCCTGCCATTGAGTCCCTCCTTTGTGGAGATGGGGGTAGTGGAGCCCAGAGAAAAGCAACACTGACTTGGGGTCACACAGCGGACTGGAACGCAGCAGGCTGTGCTGTGGACTGTCGAGTCCAAGCGTATGGTGCAGCCCTCATTCTCAGAACCCATGCTGTCTTCTGTGCCCTGCCCTCCTTATGTCTGGGCCACTTTGGGGCAGGAGAGGACATTGACTGTCACCTTGCCTTCCTCTCCTATGATGTCCAGACAGCCTGGTTCCAGGCTCCCTGCCTTGGCCCATGCGTTCCAGCTTTGGGGCAGGTCCCAGATCCTCTGGCCTCTTTCGGAAAGTAATTTGGCTGGAAACTTTCACCTTGAATGCAGGCTTGTACTCCCTCCAGCCGGGCTGCCTGTGCCTGTGGTGTGAGCTCTGCGGTGCTTCTTCTGTTGGACCCCGTTCTGTCCTGACCTGTTGGGGTCTGGAGCGGAGTGTGGCTGGAGACAGAACCCAGTGTTTGACAGAACACTGTTCTCACTAATGGTGGCTTGTCCCTGTCGTGTTGATGTCTGAATGCCTCACTTTCCTCCTTTGTGAAGCCCCCAGTGAGATCCTGCTGTGTGCTGGGCATTGCGGCAGGAGCTGGGCTGCTGCGGCCCATCAGATAGATGAAGTCGGGGCTGGGGAGATCATTCAGTCTGGGACCTGCCTACATTTCATTCCCAAATCCACATTAGGAGGCCAGGCATGGTAGCCTGCACGTGCAGTGTCAGCGCTGGGACACAGAGGCAGCTGGAGGATCCCTGGCCATGTGGCCTGGCCTACGTGGTCATTTCTAGTCTAATGAGAGCCCTGGCCTCAAAATTAAAGAGATGGATGGATAAATAAATAAACAAATAAATGCGTACATGAATAAATAGATAAGTAATAGTGCCTGAAGAACGTCTCCCAAGGTTGTCCTAGCCTACACACACACACACACACACACACACACACACGATCTCTCTCTCTCTTACACACACATACACACATGCTCTCTCTCTCACACACACACTCACACAAACGCCTAGTTTCAAAGTAAAAAAAAATATCTTTGTATAGCTGTAGTATGATTTTGTATACTAAGTGCTATTACAAAAGAGTAAAAAAACATTATTTTTTTTCTTTATAGCCAATCATTGTGACAGGGTTTCTCTGTGTAGCCCTTGCTGTCCTGGAAGTAGCTCTGTAGACCAAACTGACTTCAAACTCACAGAGATCCTCCTGCCTCTGCCTCCTGAAGGCTGGGCTGGTAGTGAATTCAGGAGGCAGAGGCAGGAGGGTCTCTATGAGTTTGAGGCCAGCCTGGTCTGTATAGAAAGCCAGGGCTCCATGATGAGACCCTGTCTCAAAAAGTCATAAAGTAAAAATAATTACAATAGTGGGCACATTGGCACAAATCTATAAGTGCCTCCTGCTTGCCAGGCTGGGGCAGGAAGTTCAGAGATAGCCTGGGCTACATAGAAAGCCTCTGTCTCAAAGATGGAGGAAGGAGAAAAGGAGGAATCAGAAGCTTTACACTTATCAGTTGATTTCAATTATTAACTTAGAGATGAAGCCTTGGGTTTTCTCTGTGAGACAGGATTTCTCTGTGTAGCCTGGATGTCCTGAAACTTGCTCTGTAGACCAGGCTGGCTTCATACTCACAGAGATATGCCTGCCTCTGCCTCCCAAATGCTAGGATTAAAGATGTGCGCCGCCACCACCCAGCTGTCTAGTTTCTTTACACATAAAAGGGATAGCTTAACTCCTCCTTTTTGGTCCAAACCCCTCATTTCTATTATTACCCTATTACTTTGATTAAGTAGGTTTTTTAAAAAAATTTCTCCTCCCATCTTTATTTCCAGATCTGCTCACAAGTGCCCAGAAAGACTGCCCTAGGCCTCAGGGTACAGACCTCCTGAATCAGGATCTGACCTCCAGCCAGCATCCGCCTGCTCTTGTTCCGGACCACGATGGTGGCAAGGTAACTGGCCGTTCCTCACCCTCCCTCCAGCTGATCTTTTTTGTCCCTAAGGCAAGCAGAAGCCATTCTCAGTTCCTTTCTTCCTTGCCAACCCTAGTTTCCCCCTGAGCAATAGGGCACCAGGGGCTTGGCATTCAGCTGGATGAGGGTCTGCCTTGGGCTGGGCACCAGGAACAGGGCCAGACTTATTTAGAATACACAATCCCACCCCAGAGGTCTTCCTGCCCAAATTAACTCAAGTCTTGCAGACAGTAAGTTCTGCTGCCGGTCTAGACTGCTTAGCAGCTGGGAACAGATACTCAAGAGCAAAAGTAGGGGGGTTCTCCACATAGATCAGGAAGGTGTAGCGAGGGGTCCTGGTGTAGCGAGGGGTCCTGGTGTAGCGAGGGGTCCTGGTGTAGCGAGGGGTCCTGGTGTAGCGAGGGGTCCTGGTGTAGCGAGGGGTCCTAGTGCATACTTTCCATACTCGCCCAGGGGTGTGGCTTGAACCTACCAGTTTACTTTGTTTGTTTTATTTTTTTTAATATTTATTTATTTATTATGTATACAATATTCTGTCTGTGTGTATATCTGTAGGTTAGAAGAGGGCACCAGACCTCATTACAGATGGTTGTGAGCCACCATGTGGTTGCTGGGAATTGAACTCAGGACCTTTGGAAGAGCAGGCAATGCTCTTAAACCACTGAGCCATTTCTCCAGCCCACTTTGTTTGTTTTAAGATTTATTTATTTTTCATTTACGTGTATGAGTGTTTGACTTCATGCGTCTATGTTCACCACTTGTGTGCAGTACCTGTGGATGCCAGAAGAGGGCAGTGAATCCCCTGGGACTAGAGGTACAGATGGTTGTGAACTGCCTTGTGGGTGCTGGGACCTGAACCCATGTCCTATGGAAAAATAACACATGCTCTCAACTACTGAGCCATCTCTACAGCCTTAAGATGCTGTTTTTAAAATTTTTTTGTTTCATCATTAATGTTATTATTATGATTATTTGATTTTTTTTTGTTCTTGATGTTTTTCCATTTTTTGAGACAGGGTTTCACTATGTTGTGCTGGCTGTCCTGGAACTCACAGAGATCTTCCTGCCTCTGCTTCCCTGGTGCTGGTATTAGAGGCATGAGCCTCCATACCAGCTAGGTCATTGGTTTTTGAACTCCCTAGTCTCCAGGTATCAGGAAATAATGAAAGTATACTCTGGTCTAGGCCAGACCTATCACTGTCTCCTTCTAAGGCCAGTGTGTCCCACTATTTTTAGTGCTAAGGGACAGCGGGCAGACCTTGATTTCTCAGGTGGAGCCAGCCTACCCTGCAGGGGCTTCAGGCCTTAGCCATGTCACAGCATCCCCAGTCCTGACTGGTCCCCTTTCTCCTCTTGCTTCAGGACAAGCAAATGGATTTCTGTTGGGATCCGTGGCAGGTAAGTGTGCTTGCTCTCCTGCAGTATGGCCAGCCCAGAGAATGGATGGGATCTCCCTGTCTTTCTCTGCATGGTCCCTGGCTACCACCCACAGATGGGTGGGTGGCCACAGTGGTCCGCAGGGGGCAGGGGGACAATGTCCTCTGGCTGACTGCCCTTCCCTCCTACCCCTTCTTTTTCTACAGAGGTGCTTCCAAACCACCAATGGCTACATATCCGACTCTAGAGCCTGCCCCAGCAACTACAGTGTGGCTGCCCTGGCCACCTCATCCCTTGTGGGTAGGTCCCCACAGTCCCTTCCAGCCCTCCCCGGACGTGTGCTGAGGGGAGGCAATGGGTCACAGTCACGCTGGGTTAATATTTTCTAATTGCCAGATTTCAGGCTCGGTTCCTCTCTCAGGAGTTGGCTTGCTGGGTTTTCATCCCTGGGGATGCCTCAGAGGGAAGAGGGAGGTGCAGCTTTTGGGTGTCTGACTTGCGTGGTCTCCCAAGTCACCTTGGGTCTCGTTCCCTAGAAGCAGAGCCTGAGGTGGGTTCTGTGCGCCCAGGGAATTGCTCTTGGGCTGGCCCCTGGGGTGTGAAGGCAGCTAGGGAGGCTGAGGATTTTGCTCAGTGGAGACTTGGTTATAGCTGTGGCTCTCTCCCTGCCTCAACCCACTGGGAGCCCTGCAGCACGGTTGCCTGAGGATCAATGGCACTTGAAGACCACGGGTCTGGACTTCAGTCCTCAGTTGTCTGTGAAGAGGACTGTGTCGCCTTGAGGGCATGAGGCCGCACCAAAGCTGTGATAGTTTTTCTGAAGCAGGTGTGGGAACAAGCCAGGAGCAACACGCCAAGGTGGCGTGCAAGTGGGGTGGAACACCCACGCCGTTGTACTTGGCTGCAGATGGCTCTCAGCCGACAACCAGGCCGCTTGGCCCACCAGCGCCTCCTACAGCTTCTCACACTGCAGGCTCCCATCACAATCCTTCCAGGGTCCCACAGGACCCGGCTGCCTCCTTCTGCCCCTGTCTCTGCAGCTCCGTCCACTTGCCACACCTGCCACCCACCTCGCCCTGTCCCCAAGCATCTGAGAAACATACTGTCTCTCCAGTGAACTCCGCAGTCCAGCACCCCATTGGGGGAGCAGGTCTCCCCCTCCTTCTTATCTCCATTGTTCCCATGCTCCTGGTCCCTCATTCCTGTAGACTTCTTTTTTTTTTTAAAATATTTATTTATTTATTTTATTATGTATACAATATTCTGTCTGTCTGTACAGCTGAAGGCCAGAAGAGGGCGCCAGACCTCTTTACAGATGGTTGTGAGCCACCATGTGGTTGCTGGGAATTGAACTCAGGACCTTTGGAAGAGCAGGCAATGCTCTTAACCACTGAGCCATCTCTCCAGCCCCTCCTGTAGACTTCTTATCTGTCCTTGGAACTCGCATTCCCCAGGGCCTTGTGTCTGCCTGGCTTTAGGGACCCTGGGGATGCCCAGATCTGTCCCTGGTTCCATTAGCGATGATGAGCAGTTCCTGCCTCCTTCTCTTCATTACTGTCTACACTCGGCCAGTCAGGTCCTACACTCCCCAAGTCCTTCTTCTGTCTAGCCCTGGCCTGCCTCTTGCTGGGTCCCTGCAAAGGTCCTGAATTGTCCCCTACCTACCTTCTTCACCGTTGAACTTTAATCTTTCAATTAGGATGCTATTTCCAAATAACATACCAAACTTCCCTCTCCCCTGGTCTGTGTCTGGCTGGGGCTCTCCACTGCTATGTAGACAACACAGGGCTGTCACCTTGACTCTCCAGCCCCAGTCTGGTCCCTGTGGGGGCTGCCAGCCTCTTGTCCCTGTGCATCATCCTTGATTGTACTGGTGTTACGCCAGCTCTTCTGTGCCCTCATCCCCGTCTCACCTGTGGAACAGCCTGGCTCCCTTCTTTCCCACCACCGCAGACCTTCAGAACCCAACTGCAGGCCACTTCCTCCAGGGAGCATTCCCTGAGTGCTCCACCCCAGAGTCTAACTCCACAGAGCAGGGAGCACAGGGAAGCTCCCTCAGAACTGTCGGTTCATGAGTGGAGGGTGCTGGGTCCCAGAGGAACTGAAGGCCTCAGCTAGTCTAAGGGGTGGCTGGTTTGGAAACCTGATTCAAATTCAATAAGACATTGGGAAGGTTGGGGGGTGGACATACAAATGGTTGAGACACGGGGTAGGGTGTGGGATTTGTGAGGCAAAGCTCCCCCTGGTCATGGTTACCGGAAACTGACAGGCGCAGGATTAGAGATCAGGGGTGGTTGGGGTACAGAGCATGGGATGGCCTGAAATAGGGTTTATGCTGACCTGGTCACCCGATAACCATCTGTGACCTCCTCGCAGGGGTGGTACAAAGCATCAAGGACCACATCACAAAGCCCACAGCCATGGCCCGTGGCCGAGTGGCCCATCTCATCGAATGGAAAGGCTGGAGCGTCCAGCAGTCAGGCTGGGAGCTGTCCCCAGGAGACGACGAGCATTATTGCTGTCTGCCTGACGAGCTGCGGGAGGCCCGCTTTGCTGCGGGTGAGCGGGGCGGGTGCAGGGAGGGAGGCCATAGGTGGGCGGGGTCTGCTGGAGTGAAGCTGGGTCTGAGTACGGGATGGCGGATGGGGCGGGCGCTAGGTGGCGTTCTTCCTCACCTGGGTAGAGAGGGAGGCCCGTGTAGGCATAGAGTGCCCCTTTCCCACCCATGAGTTCACCAAACCCGATCTTGCTGCCCGCCAGGTGTCGCTGAGCAGTTTGCTATCACGGAGGCCACTCTGAGTGCCTGGTCCTCCCTGGATGACGAAGAACTGCAGCCAGAGGACAGTACCCAGGGGGCCTTCCAGTTCCAAGGTACAGCCGGGCGTACCAAGGCAGGGTGGGCGGAAGAGCACTGAGGGTGGCGCCTGGGTCGCTCAGGTGGGCTCCTTCCTCTCCCCGTCCCCTCTTCTCCATGGCTTAGCTTCCTTTTCAGTAACCTGGGAGCGGCAGCTCTGGCCTACACTTGGGGAGTGCCCCAAGCCAAAAGGAAAGCCTGGCTGCGGTGTGGCTTGAGTTGGCACTAGGTGCATTGTGGGTCTGCTTTCCCAAACCTGGGTCCTGGTGAAGCGTGCATTGACTTAGCTCACTTGATTCTCCCTTTGGCCAGGAGGGGAGGGCACAGAGGACCAGAAGGAGCACCCATAGTCACACTGCTCATCACTTCCTGCTCTTGGCTACTCTTCTCCCTGTCATGGGGAGACAGCTGAGCTCAGAGAGATTCGGAGACCTGCCTGGGGTCACAGAGCTTAGCAGTGACATACCAGGTCTTCCACCCCTTGCCTGCCCTCCCACGCCCAGGGAGGTAGGATCCAGGATGTGGGATTCCATCTCTCCTCTGTACCCTCTTTTTGGTATTCTAGACCTGGAGAGCATCTACCTTCAGGACAGCCTCCTGAGTGGCCCTTCCCAGGACGACAGTCTCCTAGCCTGCTCCCCTGGCCTCACTCTCGATGATGGCTGGCCGTCACTGGAGGAGGAGCCCGCTAGCCCCACCCACCAACATCGGCAGAGGCTGCCTGGGGCTCAGGGGCCTGACAGTGGAGGGGCCCACGTGCATGGCTCCCTGCCCTCCGTGGACAGTGGGTCTCTCTCAGAAGACGAGGATGAGGTATTCTACAACTGAGGCGAGCTGGCCACTCCACACTTCTCTGGGAGCCCAAGGCACCGTCTGCTGGCACTGAATATGTCTTGACTCCTTGGGACAAACACAGGGTGGAGTGTGGCAGGGATGGTCACTGTCATTCTTGTGGAGACCACTCAGTGCCTCCATGGACCTGCCCTCAACAGTGGGAGGGAGCCCCCTGCTTTGTGGGCTTGGCCCCTCTAGGGCCTCTGCCTTCAGCCCACTCCCAGACTCTAAGCAGACACCAGGGCAACTGGCCCCAGGAGACTGGCAGTCAGGCCCCTAGGAGGACACCAGGGGAAGATTGGGAGAGTAGGGGAGTCATTTGGAGGGGCCTGGGAAGCCAGCCTTGACTTGGGCTCATCCTCTCTCCACTCGTCTGTCCCATGGAAGGTGGGACAGCTTCTTCTGGTTAAGCCATTCCTTGCCTCTCTAACATCTCTGGAGGGTCTGTCTGTTCCTACTCTCTTACCTGGTTCCTCCGTGACCCCCGTGCTCCCAAGCCAAGAGAACCCACGTCTCCCCTTACCCCCTTCATCTCCCACAGGGTTCTCTGGTGACATTAAAGTAGTGTGCTCATCCTGGATGAACTTGACCTGGTATCCCAGGGAGAGCGTGTTCCTGAGCCCTGGATGAGGGTCTGTAGGGCTTAGGGGGGACTCCTCCTTCCAACACACAGATACCCGAGAGGCCTCAAAGGAGGAGGTCTAGGGCATCTTCTTGTCCCCAAAGAGCCACACCCAGAGACCTCCCTTTGCCAGTTGAACCACAGCCAGGGAGATCAAGTCTGGAGACCTCATCCCCAAGGTCCTGTTAGAGGTGAGGCCAAGCGTTATACGACCTGGTAGGGACCCTCATTTCCCTCTATCTCCCTACTGAGAGGTGGAGATTGAAGAGCCCCAGGCCCAGCCTGTGATGCCCATGTGAGCACCAGATGCCCCAAGGGCTTAACCTAGGCCATCACTGGAACCCAAGGGGCCAAATGCACACTCTTGAGGGAGAACAGGCATGAACGGTGGCTCTGGGCATCACTTTTATTTTTCTCAGGAGCTTCTGGTTGGGACTAGATCATCTCAGAAGGCACAAACACCAGGGAGATTCTTTTCCTTCCTCTGTCCCTTCAGGGTGGGCCACAATGAATGTGGAACCCTGTTCAGGCTGGCAGGGCTGCGTGCTTCACTGAAGGGCTGAGCTGGGCTAGAGAGGGTGGAGTCGGAAGGGAAGAGGGGGGTGGGACTCCGTGCTGCAGCCTCTGGAGCCAGGCAGGGGTCGTCATTCCAACTCCCAGGCTGGCTCACTTGGGGGCTGGTGGGTTGACCAATGTGGAAATGGCTTTCTTCAGCTGTAGCGGAGGAAGAGGGATTGAGGGGGATGGAGGGTTAGAGGGGTGGAGACAGCTCTAGCCTCCATCATCGACAGCGCCCTCCATGGTCAAGTCTGTGGGTTTATAGCTGGTGCCTACCCCATGGCATAAGGGACACCGAGTCCAGAGAGTGGCAGGCTGGTAATTGATGTCCAAGGCTCAGTGACCCCTCTAATTCAAGGATTATAGTGTATCTCCCGATCTTTGAAAGGGAGGATGTTGGTGCCCCCACCCCCAACTCTGCTTTGACCACCCTCGAGACCCCAGTACCTCTACCCAGGACACAGAGCCCACGGCTCTGCCCCGTGATGTCACGAACAGCGTCTGAAGGGTCAGCAGCTCAAAGAGGCTGTGTGTCTGGAGGGGAAGTTGACAGGAATGGTGGAGTCAGGGAACACCCCTGTGGCCACCATACCCTTCTCTGTGCCAGCTGAGTGGAAGAACAGAGTCCAGCCTGCAATGTCTAGTCTGACCACTAGGTGGTAGTCAGAATCCATGACAGAAGCAAGGACTCAGGTAGGTTGGTCCAGGTTACTGAGCCCCTGGGATGCCATGCCTTTGTAGGTCCCTAGGCTGTTTCTATCACCAGTTCCACACAAGTGCCTGCTCTGAGAGGCTGGGTGATCTACTAGCTGTCGCACAAGATAAAGGGGAAGCTCCTCAGATTGGGATCCTTGTGTGATGTATAAATTTTAAAAAGGTTTTGTTTTGTTTTTCAGAAAAGTTTTCTCTATATAGCCCCGGCTGTCCTGGAACTTGCTATGTAAGCCAGGCTGGCCTCACACTCACAGAACTCCTCCTGCCTCTGCCTCCCAAGTGCTGGGATTAAAGGTGTTTGCCACCATGCCCAGCTTTTCTTCTTTTTTTAAACAATTTTATGTTTATGGGTATTTGTCTGCATGTATGTCTGTGTACCACATGCATTCAGTGCCCCTAGGGTACAGAGGGGGTTTTGAATCCTATAGGATTGGAATTATAGACAGTTGTGAGCTGCCATGTGGTTGTGGGAATTGAACCTTTGTCCTCTGGAAGAGCAGCCAGTGCTCCGAAAGCTGAGGCATCTCCTGCTCCATGGGATGCTCCTAACTGACAGTTTCTACCCAGAAGCATGTGTTTCCCAAGCTCGCTCACTTCCCTGTCTCTCCTCCGCATGGCCCCAGCAACCCTGGCGGTGAGGGGCTCACAGGCTGGGGCTGCTGTGCACATCTGCAGGTGAGAAGTGTGCACATGTGTGTGCGTGTGTGCATGCACAAGTGTGTGTGTGTGTGTGTGTGTGTGTGCGCGTGCAACACTGAACAGTGGGAGGAGGTGGAGCCTAAGGGAGGTGGAGCCTAAGTTTCCCCATCAGGTGCTCCCTCTCCACCCACTTTCTCTAATTCTCCCTTACCTGATACAGGGAGGTCTCTGGGGACAGCTGCAGGGTCACTGGCTGTGTGGGGCAGCCACCAGCCAAGATGTCCTGAAGAAAGCGCTGGGAATTGGGGGAAGATGATGGAGGGCTGAGCCAGCCTTCAGTTCCCAGGCTCCCGTTCTCTAAACTCCCCCTTCACAGCCCTGCTCACACCCCCACCCTTTCCCCACACCTGGCAGGGGGACCCACCTGTTGGCCTAGAGCCCAGGAAGCTGGCTCCGTCTGGAGGGCCTGCATCAAGCGTGTCCTTTCTACAGTGCCCACCAGGATCTGAGACTCTAGGCAGTGCAGAGGAGGGACATATTAGGACTATGAAAGTTATTTTATCTGAGCACCTACTATGCGCCAAGAACATGCTGGGTGCTTGTTTCAAAGATTTATTTACATTTTTATTTTACATGTCTGAGTGTTTTGCCTGCTCATGTATATGCGTATGTGTGCGCACACTGTGTATACTTCCCCACAGAGGACAGGAGAGGGTGCCAGAGTCCCTGGAACTAGAGTTAAGAACAGCTGTAAGCTACCCTGAGAGTGCTGGGAACCAAGGCCGGCTCCTTCAAGAACAGCAATGCTCTTAACCACTGGGCTCTTTCTTCAGCCTCATGCTGGGTGTTCTTGTGTCTCCGAGGAAAATTTACAGAATTTTCTGTCTCTCAGGACACTTGTCACCCAGTTTATAGACGAGGAAGCACAGACTGAGTGGCACAGTTGGGTAACTGTCCTGCCAACAGAAATTCAAGTTTGGGCATGGATATGTGGCAACTGGGGTGGCTGCATCACCTTTGACTGGAATCCCCAGAGTCCTCCCTAGGCTGCTTTACAAGAGTCTTCTCCTTTCTAAATAGGACACAGACCTTAGTTATTGCGTCCGTGTCATCCACGAATAAACCAAAGCACAGAGAAGCTGAGTGACTTTTCCCATGTCACACAGCAGAGCCTGGATTCCAACTCCCTGCTTGCTCTGCTGCCTTGATACTCAGAGGGACTCTCCACCCATCCTCCCTGGCAGCCTCCCCCCACCCAAGATGAGTACCTCTGGTCTCCACCAAGGGGTACTGAGCCACGTCTGTAGAGGTCACGACTTTGACCACCTCCTCCAGGGGCATGTCCTTGGCCAGGGTGGTGAGGGTACAGTTCATGAAGTGTTCCACAGTCACAGGGTAGGAGCTGTGGGCAGAGGGAGGCATGTGTCAGGCCCTGCATGGCAGTGCTAGCCCTCAGGAAGAAGCAGGAAACCTTGTTGGGAAGGACCCATGTGTGATAGTTAATATTTATCTTCAACTTAACAAGACCTAGAATCATGGAGCCTCAGTAAAATAGTTTTAGGCTGTGTTTATTGAGGTAGGAAGACAACCCTAAAAGTGGATACAGAACCACCCGAAACATGGAGGCAGAACCACCCACAGTGACCGTGGATACAGAGCCACCCTAAACGTGGATGCAGAACTACCCATGGTGAGCGTGGATGCAGAACCATCCATGGTGACCGTGGATGTGGAACCACCCTAAACGTGGATGCAGAACCATCCATGGTGAGCTATGGTCCTGAACTAGGACCAAGCGCAAGCTGAGCGCCATTTCTCTCTGCTTCCTGATGTGGATGCCATGTACCCAGACCCCCACGCTCCTGCCGCTACACCTTCCCTGCCATGATGGACTGCACCCTCAACCTGTGAGTGGGAATGAACCTTCCCTTCCTGAAGTTGCTTTTGCCTTGTGTTTTATTGTAGCAAGGAGTAAATGGGCAAATGCTTTTAGTTTCTGAGCGCACGACAAGGGGGGACTGAATGTCTCCTGGAATGGGGGAACACTTAGGACCCTGCAATGGGAAGGAACAGAGACCTGCTCCCTAGTAGGAGTATTCTGCACCCTCTGCTTCCGGCACTAGCCTCGCCGGGGGCTGCGTCACCTAGCAGAATTCTGCTCTAGAGAATTTCTTTTGGTTGTGTTTGGTTTTCACACCTGAGAGAATTTTAGTTTTTGAGAGCATGAGAAAAGGCACAGCCACATGTCCGCCGAGGGTTTGGAACAGGATGGTAGCTTGCATGAGCTTGGAGCTGGACCCAGAACACGGCGGATCTTGTGCCTCTGGGCCTATTGCTGTAGGAACTAAAACCACTGGGCACAGTCTGGTGGAGGAAGGACCTCAGACCCCATCTGTGTCCCAGCTCCTGACCACCCACCCGGCTCAGAGAGCAGGGCAAGAGAGCCAAGAGAGAAGCCTGGCCTAGCTGGTGCTCAACCCCCCTCATGACCTGAAGCAAGACAGACACCTGTCTGAACCCCTGCTTCCTCTCCTACCACATGAGGGTGGGCTGAGGACAACTGCATTGAATTTGGGGGGTCCCTTAGCTCCTAGGGGCTGGAGGTATGGCTCAACTGCTAACGGCTAGGCTCACAAGCAAAAATATAAGAGTTCTTCCATTCACTTCTTAACTCCCAGACCTGGGACACCCCGTTAGCCAGCTTGAAACTCACCCAATCTTACGGCCACGAATCCATGGCAGGTATGGCAGTTTCTTGGCCATGATGGTGCCATCATAGAAAGAGGGCTGACAGTTTTGGGAGATGGCATTGGCCGCCAGCACTGCCATCAGCACAGGCAGTGCGTGAACGATCTGTCCGGTCAGCTCAAAGGCCAGCAGCGCCGTGGAGATACTGTGGGTCACCGCCCCCGAGAAGGCAGCAGCTCCTGCAGGGACAGAGCCACAGTGGGTGACTCAGGCCAGGAGCCAACTCACCCAGAGGGCAAGGTGGGTACAGTGTGACCATGGCTAGTGTCAGCAATATCCAGAGGGCACATACTAGAAACTGCTAGCAATGCTCAGGTGTGGCGAGAGAAAAGGGATATAGAGGGCATAAGGAATGGGGGAGGGGAGACCGAGCTAAGAAAGAGCTGGAGGTTCAGAGGATGATGGGGTTCAGGGAGTGGAAGGCACATTGTACAGTTCACTCCACGCCATAGACAAACAGCCCCTTCAACCATAGTCTAGCCCATGTGGTCTTCCCACTCCTGGGCCCAGGTTCACTCACCTGCCAGAGCATAGCCCCCAGGCATGATGGGGTTGACCTCACCTCCAGCCACAATGCCCTCTGGGAAGGCAACAGCCAGGGCCTCTCCCAGGAGGCGCCCGATGACAGCTCCTACCACAGACTCAGAGTGAAGGGGCAGTCAGGCTGACCAGACCCCCTTCTCAGTACTCCTGGGAGACAGATGGTGTTCGGGAGCCATGGTTATGCCCCATGCCCCCGAATCTCCCTGGAATCCAGACTTACCGATGATGAATATGGGCATGAAGTACCCAGCAGGCATGGGGATTGTGGTAGCCAGAATCAGCATCCAGAACTGTGCCGGGAATGGGAGAAGGGACCAGAGAGCGGAAGTTATAGGCAGCGGGGGCAAGAGTAAACAAGGGAGGAATAGGATGGGAGCAGACTGTTCTCAGAGAAGACAATGCCCATGCTGGCCCTGAAACACTGGAGTTACAGACAACATCACATCAGTGGAGTAACCAAGCCCTATTAAAGTGCCCACTGTGTAGCTGGCGCATGCTAAGTCATTCACTTTCTCACCCTTAGCCTGCCCTTTGGGTAGAAAGAGCAACTACCCCCATTGTTTTTGTAAATGAGTGTGCATGGGCTGGAGAGATGGCTCAGAGGTTAAGAGCACTGGCTGCTCTTCCAGAGGTCCTGAGTTCAGTTCTCAGCAACCACAAGACATGACATGCCCCCATGCCCACCTTTTTATGTGGGTGCTGAGGGTGGGACTCAGGTCCTCATGCTTTTGAGGCCAGTACTTTATTAACTGAGCCATCTCCTCAGCCCCTACTTCATGGTAAAGATAAAGAAACTGAGTTAAAAACACAAAAGGAATCTGGGGCTGGGGAAGCCAGTGTGACTTGTTAGCAGCATAGTGACTCTGGCTCAGATCAGAGACAGGGTTGGAAGTGCACAGTGCTCCAGGGTCCCGCTGTGGACGCAGCTCCATCCCACCCCAGATCTGCATGCAGAAGGGACCCACCTTCATGACCAGGAAGAAGGCTAGAGTCCCAAAGATGGTGAACTGTGGGTGGTACCATTCAAGCCACAGGTTCTGGGGGTCAGGCTCAGCAGGCCAGGGTGGGGATGAGTTCCGGGTCATCAGTGCCCATGAGTTGTTGTCAAACAA
>NC_022016.1:43516885-43518702 GCF_000317375.1 Microtus ochrogaster | reverse complement strand
GCCATGGACAGCTGGGGCAGAGGCGGTGGTCGGTCAGCCTGTCCCGTCTGCCCCATCTCCGCCATGGACAGGGGGGCAGAGGTGGTCAGCCTGTCCCATCTGCCCCATCTCCGCCATGGACAGGGGGGCAGAGGTGGTAGTTGGTCAGCCTGTCCCGTCTGCCCCATCTTCGCCATGGACAGCTGGGGCAGAGGCCGCGGTCGGTCAGCCTGTCCCGTCTGCCCCATCTCCCACCTGAGCCTCAACAACTCCACCCCTTCCTTGCTGAGGACCCTGAGGATGGCTCTGCCATTACTCAGCGACAACCTGTTCATCTGAAAAATGACTCGTAGGGATGTCCCTTTGACAGCTTGGGGGCAGTGAAAGAGATGAGGCACACAGGGGAGATGCCAAACGGGACTCATCACCCACCCCCTAGCTCAGCGTCCCTTACCCTCGAAGCCATGAAGCGGCCCACACCAGGTGGATAGGTGACAGAGGCCAGGACCAGGGCGACCAGAGCTGCATACAAGGGTTTGCTGTGAGAGAAAGGGAGTCCCGGTTTGCCTCTTCTTCCCCCACCGTGTGCTGGGGGGGGGGGGTCATTGCGGCTCCTCATCAGAGACAACCCCACAATGAAGACAGATCTGTGGAGGAAGGCGAGGGGCAAAGAAACCGACAGAGCCCTCCAGGGAAGAAACAGGCAGAGGAGCCCAGGAGAAGTGGTGTGGCAAAGGGAGGGGGAGAGGGAAGGTTTGGGATAGAGCTGGACAGTGACAGGCCAGCCAGGTCACAGTAGGGATGGGTCTTGCTGAGTCAGGAGGGAGGAGGAGGAGCTCCAAGATGGGGGACAGGAGGTTCAGGGAGGAGAGGAGGCAATGTCTGATGGGAAGGATTCCATGATGGGATTGGTCTCCAGTAAGCGGGGCGGGAGATGAGGGGCTTGGCGGGTGGGTGCTGGTGAGGACAGGAGACACTGTGAGTGAGGTGTCCCCGAGAAAATACTTAAGGGACATATGGGTAGGACCCTAACTTCTATGGTGGGCTGGGAGTGGGTCCTCCCTGCAGGTCTTCGCCCACCTGGTAGCCAGCAGTTTGGAGGTGTACCGATTGGTCTTGATGAAGCGAACAAAATTCCGCTGACAGGAAAGGTAAGCGCAGCTCAGGACACCGCAGATGGCCCTGGAGGTGGCAGTGAGGGTCAGTGCAGAGCTACCCCAGTTCACGCCTGGAGGAGCCCAGTTGGGCTTTCAGGGCCTGAGACCACACTTACCCCAGAGCCACAAAAAAAAAGATTTCAGGCAGATCAAAGGGCACATCCACTCGGAAACTGGTCTTGTAGATGGAAGTGATGGTCTCTGGGGGAGGGTGCGAGAGCGGGTGTGAGGTCACACTCTTCCCCACGCAAAGTGCATCCCAGAATAATTATACAAGGGAGGTAGCACAGTGCCCCGAGATCAAGCATCTCTGACCTTGTGAGTCAGACAACCTGAGCGCATCATTCAGCGAGCCATGGCTCTCTCTGCCCTGGAGCCCTTCTCCGAACCCACACTGTAGGTTCCCTTCTGTCCATCAAGGAGGAGGGGGGGCTACCGACTAAGATTCCCCAAGAAGGGCTGGGTGGTGGTGATGCATGCTTTTAATTCCTTCATTAGGGAGGCAGAGGCAGGCAGATCCTATGAGTTTGAGGCCAGCCTGGTCTACAGAGTAAGTTCCAGAACAGCCAGTGCTACACAGAGAAACCCTGTCTTGAAAAACAGAAAAAGAATTTTTCCCCCCCTAGCAAAACTCAACATCTGACAGAAAGGCTTGATCCCAGGAACTCTTTTTTTTTTTTT
>NC_022016.1:43513674-43516072 GCF_000317375.1 Microtus ochrogaster | reverse complement strand
GATGGCTCAGCGGTTAAGAGCACTGACTGCTCTTCCCGAGGACCCAGGTTCAATTCCCAGCACCCACATGGCAGCTCACAACTGTCTGAAAATCCAGTTCCAGGGGATCTGATACCTTCACACCAATGCACATAAAATAAAGTTAAATAAACCATAAAAAGATTTAAAAAAAAAAAAAAGAATGGACCAGGGTCTAGCAGAATTCACCCTGCCATGCTTGGGAGAAGCATTGTGTTTGGAGAGAGAGAGTCGAAATGTCAAGGGCGTGGTATCCCTCTCAAAGACCTCTTGGAGAGCAGAGAAGTGTTCAGTTCTGTTAAATTGCCTTCTACCAAGAGGAGCTTTTCAGTATCTTCCGACCTTGGCTGCTGTATGCATCCTGTCCCCGGGCACAGGGATGTGGGCTTCTCTCTTAGCCTTAAGCTTCAGCTGCTCTTGGTGGAATCCACACCCTAGTTCAGAGACGGATGGCACAGCACTCCCAGACCCTCAAGACCGAGGAACAGACACACAAAGGGGCGGGGGGGACTGTAGCGAGGGACATGGCAATGAGAATTCCTGTAGGAGAATTCCACGCTGGGCTTGAAGGCCAGCTCCCTTGGAAGTCCTGACCCCAGAAGGAGGACGTCTGCATGCATGTGTTTTCTGGCTTTTGTTTAACCTTTTTAGTGACACTGTGGTGACCAAGGTGCAGACAGACTGAGAACACCCCTCCAGCGTCACCCAAAGCCATAAACAAATTGATTCACACACATATGGGTGTGCACATGCACACAAGTACTCTCTCACACACACACACACACGCACATATACATATGCATACAAACATGCGCACATGTGCACACACGCATTCTTGAGTTTTTTTAGTTTAGGTAAGCATTCAGACCCTGAGCTAGACTTTATGGCTGGATGCTCCAGAAACCCAGGTGATGGAGAAGAAGGAAAAGGGAGGGAAAAGGAAGAAAGGAAGAAAAGGAGGGAGGGGAGAAGGGAGGGAGAGAGGAAAGGAGGAAGGAAGGCAGGAAAAAGGGAAGGGTGAGTGGAGATGGGAAGGAAGGAGAAGACAATGGGGTGAGGAGTTGCAGAAAATGGAGGGAGAGACGAGGTCCCCAAATGGGACTCACCCTGCTCACTGTTGAAGACCGCCAGAAGGCGGAACATGAAGGCCCCGCAGGTGGCAGCGAAGAAGCCCCTCCAGTAATTCCAGACAGAGAAGTGAGAGGACATGACCTCGATGCTGAACAGGACACCTAGGGGACACACAGCTCAGGGGACCCCTCTGCCCTAGCTGCGGGATGTCGGGGTCACATTCTCCCTGACCCTCCCAGCCCTGTTGTTTTGCTACCTGGACCACCGAAGGCCCTTATTGCCTTTGTCTTTGGCTCAAGCCAAGAAGGCTCACAGGTCCCCATCCTCACCTATGGGGTGGGATTGAGGAGTTCTATTTCCCAGCCCGAGAAACCAGGCTCAGAGTAGTGAACTCACTGGCCAAGGCCACACAGTGGGGGCTAAGCCCATAAGTTCAAAGAGAGTCTACAGGCCTGGACACCGTCCCAACCACCCTGGGGTGCCTATGTACACGGCCAGATTGAAGGTTTTGCTGCCAAGATCAGGAGCTGGGGGGGCGGGGCGGCGGGTGGTGGGATGGGGTGGAGGGGGGGCAAGCCAGGGAGCTCAGGGCCAGGGGAAGTTACAAGGTGGAGGAGGAGCCGAGCTCTCACCACTGAAGGGGGCTGCGAAGACCGTGGCCACACCCACTGCAGCTGCTGCCGCTAGCATTTCAATTTCCTTGGCCTTGTTCTGGGGAAAACAGAACTCTGGGTTCAGAACCAGCTCCTGTCCCCTTCTTGTCTCAATGGGCTCTTTCTTGTACCCCTCACCTCAGATTCCCCAATGGTCTTGGTTCGTATGCGGCCCAGGTAAGTAGCAATCATTACACTGAGGTGCACAAAGGGACCCTGCGGGATGGGGGTGGGGGGAGAAAGCATTGATGCAGAGTCTAAGCCCTGGGGAAGCTGGGTCCTCCCTCCCCCTGATTCTCCTCTTTCTCCTTAAGGCCCCAAGGAATGGGAGCCGCAAGCTTGGACCGGAGATGATGTGGCATCCTTGTTCACATCCTTGTCCTAGGTGAACCCCAAACCTCAGGGCTGTCCTGACATGCATTTTATCACAGACTTAGCTGTGCTTCTAGAGGAACAAGGATGAGCAAGGAGGAAGGTGGGTGGGCTCTCCTTGTTCTTACCACTTTGCCTAGGAAGATGGTACTGCCTGTTGCCAGAGTGCAGGAGAGGCCCACCACCTTGGCCCCAAAGTTCTTGATGTCTAGATAATCTTCCAGGACTACACCGGACAGCATGGTCTTCAGCTCTGGGAGTCCAGACCCTGGAGCAAAGTAAAA
>NC_022016.1:43510183-43513467 GCF_000317375.1 Microtus ochrogaster | reverse complement strand
ATCAGAGGTGTCAGGTGGATTCTGGGTGGTAAGGCTAGCTCTCTCTTTCAACAAGGTCTCACTGTGTGACCCAGGATAGCCTGGAACCGGCAGCCATTCTCTTGCTTCTGCTTCCCAAGATTTGCCTCCAGGTCCAGCACAGACCACACTTAGCGCCCCAATGCACACAGCACACTCTGGCACCATCCTCAGACCTTACACACCCTGTGAGTGGGATGTGTGACTTCAGCTGTCCAGAGAGACAACTGAGGGTCTAAGTGGACCTTGAAGTCTGCAGCAGCAGGGAGGGGACCCAGGGAAGGTCAAGCTATCACCGGTCACACCTGCGAGGTCCCTAGGCTGCAGTTGGAGGCCACTCTAGAGCCTGAGAGCAGGCTGCTTCCATCAGCCCAGCCCTGACATCACAGACTGTGCTCCTATAGGTGACCCACCACCAATGTTTGTTTCTGTCCCAAAGGGGCCAAGGGAAGTCAAGCCAAGCCAGCTGATGTGCCGGGTCCCCTACTGACTTTGGATAAGTGGCCTGCCTCTTTCAAGTCTGCTTCCCCAGCACAAACATGTCCCTGTTCCCTGTCCTCCCTTCTCAGATGTCTCACAGATGTGAAAAGATTTGGACCCAGGGGGCCTGCAGGACAAGGCGGGTTGGCCAGAGACCGGGTGACCATGACTCACCTCCAGAGAAGGGCGTGATGCTCTGTGAGAAGCCGGAGGAGAAGGACAGGAGGGCCACAGGGTATACAGTCCAGGAGAGATACCGGAGCAGGTGACCGTCCCCAACTTCCCTGTACAGCCACTTGTGTGCTGGAGATGCCCAGCAGTCAGGGAGCCACCAGAGCCTCTACAGCCCTGGGGACAGACACTTGTGCCCACTCACAGACCAAGAGAGGGCCCACGGCCACCCAGTGAGAGGAGAGTGACCAGGTCCCCAAGTCTATATCTCAGTTTTCCAGCTTCCTACTTATGGGACTTTATTAAGCTAAGTAACTTGACTGAGTCTCAGTTTCCCTTTGGTCCAGTAGTCAGCGATGGTGCCCTCCCCAACCCTGGGTCCCTGAAAGGCCAAAGGAGGCCACTGAGGTCTTGGTGAGACAATATGGAGCCTCACCATGGCAACCGAGTGTCCAGGGGAAGTGCTATCTCATTGAGCACTCAGCATGGAGGAAGGGCAGAAAGATGGGGTTTGTGCCCAGAAGTAAAGGCTCCTAGAGGCATTCAGATTCTTTCCGCACACTGTGTGGCTGAGATGACTGAGGCCCAGAGATGGAAAGGAACCTTGCCAGGGTCACACAGCTGAAGCCAGCACCAGCTCCAGGCCTGGCTACCCAGAGCCCTGCCCCAACCCACTGCCCTTGGCTGCCCAGCTGGCTTCCCAAGTGTAATGTAGGATTCCTATTGCCCAGAGCGGGCAGGCATGCCGGGGAGGCCTTACCTCTGACCACACGCCCGATAGCGAAGTTCATGGCATAGCTGATCAGAGCCATGAGCACCCCGAGGGCCATCAGGAAGTACCAGTCCTCACCCACACGGAACAGCCGCTCCTTCAGCCACTCCAGGGCCCCTGGTCAGGACACTGGGGTCACAGCTCCTTCTCTGGGGGCTGTTCAGGCTCTGGGTAGGGACAGCCAGCTAGGGACCCGGAGCTAGAGTCTGGGGTGATGAGGAGGGGCTCTGTCTCATGGAAGGGGCTCAGCAGGATGTGTAGAAAGTAAGGTAGTGACACTGTGGCTTTGATCTGTCTGCTCACTTGGGCCTGACAGAAGGTTGGTCAAAGTGGCAGAAGGAAGTGAGGGGCCTGACACCAAACTCTTACCCAGACCTCATCATGGTCTAAGCAACCATGAAGAGCATCAAGGACCTAGTGTTGTCCCCAGGGCTGTGGGCCACCTGCACTTCAGGCCCCCAGGGATGCCCTTGGCCACCGGCTGTCAGCCAAACCTAGAAGACAGACTTCTCTGGCTGTGGGCATCAGCGCCTGGGCTTGAACTCTGCCACTTTTTGGGGTTTTCACTTTCTATGCCCCCTAACAATGAGGAAGGTAAGGTTCTACTATTCAGACAGAAGTGAAGTGAGTGATCTTGGATCGAGGGTCAGTGATGTCCCAAGAGGACTTTTGGAGGAGGGGCAGGGAAGGACTGAGCTCTCACTTCTGATGCCTCGGCGGAGGTGTGGACATGGACCCCACAGCTCTTGCAGGGTCACCGGCTTCCCAGAGGAGCCTTCACGCAGCCCCACCAGTTCCTCCATCGGTTCTGTGGTAACAGGGGGGACAGCTGCTTGGTGGCAGGCACTATTTACCCACATCCCACGTCTAGGTTTCCCCAGTACTCCACCTTCCGAGTTGAAGGCAGAGCCCTATGCTCGTGGGTGGGTGGGTGAGTGGGTGTGGGTTGCTGGTGCGGGGAGTTCTCAGGAGCCTTCAGTGGTCTCCGTGTGCCTTCTCTGGGTGGTGCCTGTGTGCTGGGATATGCGAAATGGGACTTCTCAGCTCCAGCCGTACCCAGAAGGAGCTGGGATGGGGGCTTGGTCTATTTCCTTTCAGAAACCTCTCCCTTGCTGGGGCTCCCTGCTGCCATCCTCCAGGGGCTCTAGAACGTTCTGAGCAGTCATTTTGCTCAGAGATGACCTTGTCATTTGGTCCCCGTGGATGGTTCTAATGCTCCATACCCCGCTCTCAATGCCCTGTGTCCCTCAGCTTAGTTCTAGGGGAAGCAGGAAGCTCCCAGACCCAGAAAGAGCTTCTGTCCCTGCTCCTATCTGCACCCTCCCCGCCTGTCCTGATCCTGGCATGTCCCACCCAAGTTCAAGTCCCTGCCTTCCTCGGCACCCTCAGCTCCTTACCTTTCGGTGCACCAGGCAGAGGTCCCGACTGGCGTTCCTCTAACACAGCCTCTTTGTTTGGAGAGCCTCTGCACCTGGACAGGTGTGCATTCCGCCAATCAACACCCTCCCTCCCCCCATCCCAGGCTCAAGTTTACCATGACCACTAAAGAATGTCCCAGACAAGCCAACCAGAACTACCCCGGTCAACAGAGCACGAAGGACATGGCTTCTGAGAGGTGAGGAAGGGGTTCGGGGGTATTTCCACATGTGAGAGCAGGACAGGGGGCACCCATCTGTGCTGCTGGGCCCTGGAACGTTCCTGAGGTCCGGGTCTGGGAGTAGGAGCTGATGAACGCACAGAGCAGTGAGGGAGGGTCCCCTCTGCTTATAGCTGAGCTTCAGGGTCTGGTCTCTTAGCTGAGCTCGACAGAGAGATGCAAAGTAGAGCGGAGGGAGGCAGCAGA
>NC_022016.1:43468681-43506227 GCF_000317375.1 Microtus ochrogaster | reverse complement strand
GGGCAGGATATGTAGCAAATACACCCTAGACCAAGTATCCTGTAGGCAGCCACTCCCTGGGTCGAACTTGTCTTAAAATGAAGGAACAGGAATAGGCTTGAATTCCCTGACCTTTGGTCAGGGTAGAGTAGATTCACTTCCGTGGGCCATCTTAATGTCCAAAACACCAAGTGACCACACCCTAGGTCAGGGTTTCTTGTTTGTAGCCACACCCGTTGTCAATGAGTTTGAAGGAGCAGAAATAAAGTCAAACTCTCCGACCTTTAGTCAAGGTGGAACAGGCTCACATCTGTGGAACCCCACACAAACGGAGGCTCCATGAGGTCCAAAAGGTGCCAGGTGCAACTTCTGGAACCAATTGGCAAAAGGAGAGAGAGGAAGAGAGACGCCTGCCACTGAGGGGCCCAGGCAGGTGCAAACATGGCTGGATCCTAACCTAGCACGTGCCGGGTCCCACCTGACATATTCATCCATGCTTGGATGAGTGTGGACTGAGAAAGAAACAGAGAAGAGAGAGCTGATAGAGTCGGGCGGGCACTCAGTAATACCGGGATTCGCCTGGCGTTTATGTCTCATAGGCTTTGTACGTCCCAATCCGAAAAGGAGGGGGAAGGCAAGAGTCTTCTTTGCCACGATACAAGGAACAAACAAAGTAATTATCTTCTCAATAAATATCGAGTAACCCCATCCTAGGTCAAGACGTCCTGTTAGGAGCCACACCTTAGGGCAAACCTCCAGTCGTAACCTTGAAGGAGCGACTAGGTCTGAACTCAAGACCTTTAGTCAAGGGGGACAGATCCACCTCCATCAATATTACAACACAAAACATAGTATAACTAAAAGTCCTACTGCCTTTTAAAATGTGAAACACTTGCCAGGCAGTGGTGGTGTACGCCTTTAATCCCAGCACTTGGGAGGCAGAGGCAGGAGGATCTTTGTGTTTGAGGCCAGCGTGATCCACAAAGGGGAGTTTCAGGACAGCCAGGGCTACACAGAGAAATCCTTTCTCAAAACAGCAACAACAAAAACAAACAACCAAAGTTCCTTTATTTTCCACTGTGTGTATGTGTGTGTGTGTGTGTGTGTGTGTGTGTGTGTGTGTGTGTGTGTGTGTGTGTGTGTGTGTGTGTGTGTGTGTGTGTGAGTATGTGCGTGTTGCACACTGTGAGTGCAAGCTCACCCGGAAGCCCAAAGAGGTCAGCAGCCGCCTTAGAGCAGGAGACCCAGGCAGTTAGGACCCTCCTGATGAGGGCGGTGGGAACCAAACTCAGCTCCTCTGTAAGAACAGTAAGGACTCTTGACTCCTGAGCCATCTCTCCATCCCTGGAGCATCTTTTTTTGTTCTGTGTGTTGGTATGCATATATGTGTGTAAATGTTCATATGTGTATTAGTATGCATGCACTGATGCAGTGTGCATGTGTGTGTGTATCAGTGTGGCATGCACCATGCTAGGGGAGAGGTTGATGTCAGGTGTCTTCCTTAGTCTTCCTTCAACTTTTTGTTTGTTTGTTTTATTTTAATTTGCTTGTTTTCATTGTATGTACATTGGTATTTTGTCTGCATTACGTTTGTGTGCGAGTGTCAGATCTTGGCATTATAGACAGTTGTGATAGACAGTTGTGAGCTGCCATGTGGATGCCAAGAATTGAACCCTGGTCCTCTGGGAAAGTAGTCAGTGCTTTTAACCACTAAGCCATCTCTCCAGCCCTGTTTGCTTTTTTGAGACAGGTACTGGGCTGACCTAGAACTCATTATGTAGACCAGGCTGCCTCTGTTTCCCAAGTGCTGAGATTAAAGGCATGAGCCACCACTGCTTGATCTTCCTTCCTTTCTTTGTTTCTTTTCTGTACTCTTGTTTTTTTTTAAGTTTTATTTATTTGTTATGTGTACAGTATTCTGCCTGCATGTGTGCCTGCTGGCCAGAAGAGGGCACCAGATCTCATTACAGATGGTTGTGAGCCACCATGTGGTTGCTGGGAATTGAACTCAGAACCTTTGGAAGAGCAGGTAAGTGCTCTTAACTGCTGAGCCATCTCTCCAGCCCTGTACTCTTGTTTTTTCAACTCCCCTTTATATCTGTTGATTTATAGACTGGAGGTGGAGATAGGGATGGGAACCAGGTCAGAAAGGAAATGAAAGGTGTGACTTTTCTGAAGACAAAATCCCCAAGGACTGACATATCCCCTGGAAATAGGACATGGGAGGGTGAAGGTGGATATGGAATCTAAGTGAATTGGGGGCACAAAACTTGGGGAGTGCAAAGGGCACAGCATGGGTATGGCAGGCAAGGTGTTCATTGGTCATGGTCTCTGTGTGTTATTTGGGGTATAGGGCATTCAGTACTCAGGGTTGTAGTAGATATATGGATTGGGGTACAGACATGGGTGGTTTGAAGTATTGGGGAACCCTGGACTTATGCTGAGGCAGTCACCTGATTGAGTGGAAGGGCTGGAGTGCCCAGTGGTGAAGAGGATGAACTGCATGAGACCGGCTTTGCTGTACCTGAGCTGAGGGTTGTGGGTAGGGAGGGCACAGGCCAAGTCTGTAAGATGAAACTTAGTCCTTGGGGGACACAGATTACCCTGTGATAACTGTCTAGACAGACAAAGAAATCGTAGCAATAGAGCACTCAGGTGGGCTCCTTGGTCACCATGGTGAGAAGGGCCACTGAGAGAGGCCTATTTCATCCCGGAAGGCCCCCCTCCCCCGCTCCGCACCCCCTTAAGGGAGAAGAGGGCTGAGCAGTGGCTCTAGACGTCACTTTTATTTTTCTCCGAAGTTCTTGGTTGGCCACAGACGATCCCAGGGGGCACAAGGGTCCCCCTTGGTGACAGGACACATTGATGTATTGGTGTCTTCACTTACTCTCAGCTCCTTCAGGATGGGGAGAAGTAACGATGGGGCTCCCTTCTTGGCTGAGTGGAGGGGCCCTACTGTGCCAGGAAACAGCTCTGCAGCAGCAGCCGCCCCTCCTTCTTCTGCCCCCCCCCATTGCCCCTTCTAGGCTGCAGACTCCAAGGCTGCTGCCCCCCCCCGTTGCTGACATCCCCCTGCCACCCACCCAGGCTGCTCCTTCCACCCACTGCCACACACACACACACACACACACACACACACACACACACACACAGTCGCTCGCACACACATACACACTCGCGCACACACACGCACCTTTTGACTCACTTGGGGGTGGTCGGATTGGTCAGGGTTGAAATTGCTTTCTTTAACTAACAGAGAAGAGGACAGGGAGGGGGAGTGGTTAGAGGAGGGGAAGACTTGTCCCTCAGGGGCTTAGGCACTGGTGGCTCCCCTGGGAAAGATTGAGAGCAGGGTCCTGTCCCGTGCATAAATAATATCAATGAACCCAGAGAGCGGCAGGGTTGGCTGGGGTCCCAGGCCCAGTGGCCACTCTCATCCGGAAAGTGGGTTACATCAGAGTCCCAGGTAGGCCTTAACCTTTGGCGGGAAGGAATTTGGCACTCCCACATCCTCAGCCCTGCCCCGCCCTCAAGATCCTAGTACCTCCACCCAGGTTACAGAGCCCACAGCTCTGCCCCGTGATGTCACAAACAGCAACTGAAGGTTCAGCAGCTCAAAGAGGTTGTGTGTCTGGAGGGGGGATTGAGAGAAACAGCAGACATCCTGTTTTACTGGTCTTTGTGCCTGGTGAGCAGGTTGCAATGTGCAATCTGACCACTAGGGGTTGCCAGAGTCCGTGTGAGGAGCTGGGTGAGCCTCCGATGGAAGGAACCCGGTGGTCCACCGTTAACCAGCCTCCCCCATCAGGCCTCCACCTCCACCCCCACGCTCTAACTCCCCCTTTACCTCATGCAGGGAGGTCTCTGGCGACAGCTGCAGGGTCACTGGTTGTATGGGGCAGCCACCAGCCAAGATATCCTGGAGACAGGGCTGGGGACGGAAAAGGACCGTGGGGACTTGAGCCAGCCACCAGCTGCTACATCCTGATCTCTCTCCTCTCTAAGTCATCTTAGTCATCTCCTCCCTTCACAGCCCTGCTCACACCCCCACCCTGTCCCCACACATGGTAGGAGAATCCACCTGTTGGCCTGGAGCCCGGGAAGCTGGCTCCATCTGGAGGGCTTGCACCAAGTGGTTCCTCTTTACAATGCCCACCAGGGTCTGAGACTCTAGGAAGTCCAGAGGGAGGGACATGTCATGAACATAGACATCACATTCGCTGAGCACCTACTATGTGCCAAGACTACGCAGGGTGCCCTCATGTTTGAGGAAACTTACAGAGTGTGTGTGTGGTCTTTCAGAATCCTTATCACCCTGTTTAAGGAAGGGGAAGCTGAGGCTTTGGTGGGCTAACTACTGCCCTAAACCTTTCAGCTTCCACATGGACACGGCAGCTGAGGGCATCTAGGTAAGGCTGCCAGTGGGTCAGCGGGTATTCTGATACCCCCACCCCCCATTTTAGGAGGGGGAAGCTGGGGACATCAGCCTTTGGGCGTTTGGGTATCACAGTTGGGCTTTCTCTTCTGTTTTCAGTCCAGTTGTTTAAAATCTGAGTCAGGTCAGTGGAAGGGTGAGCCCTGAGGCTCACTGTAACCTGAGATCCTACTGAGCGCTGGTCCTACAGAGTGCTGAGGCTAAGCCAGCCTGACTAGCCTGGACACATGCTGGGCATTACAGGCATCATGGGGTTGGTGGGCATTCCTCACTGAGAGTTCAAGGTCAGCCTGGTCTACAGAGTTCCAAGACAGCCAGGGCTACACAGAGAAATCCTGTCTTGAAACATTCCCCCACCCCCCAAAAAAAAAAAAAAAAGACTGTAGCTCAGTAGCAGAAGAAAGCTTGCTTAGCATGCACGAGGCCCTGGATTCAGTCTGTAACTGGATAACACAATAGAAGTGCCCCTCCCTCATTTTAGAAACCAGCTCCTTCCTGGTAGACTGGGGGGGGGGTCCAGAGCCAGGGTCTGTCTCAGTGGGAGTTCTGCAACCCAAACCAATTCTCGGAGGTGACGCCTCTTGGCAGGGCCTTCCTTTTGTGAAATAAGTAAATACGTGTTTGCCGTGATCTCTCCTGTGATGCTAAAGTCATCCCATTAGCGAAGGGCGAAGCTTCTGACGTTCGCGTGGGAAACCATGGTGACTTCCATATTTTCATACAAGGACCATGTAGTTCATAGAACTCAAGAGGTACATCCACCACTCTTTCCCTGGTTAAGGACTGACTTTATTCTTCTTGATAGGTGCATATAGGTGGCCATGTTGTGCCTGTTGCTCACTGCTCAAGGGCAAGTGAGCACCAGACTCCAACAATCTGCCGAGTGTGCGCCCCACCTCGTTTGCAGAGAGGGGACGTGTGGCTGGATAGGTGCCCTGGCGGGGCTCAGGTAGCTCCTCCCTACCTGGTTATCTTCTTCACTTAGGTAATGTGCTTTCTAAACTGGAGATGGTGCTCAGGATAGATCCCCCTAAGACTTAATGCCATTCAAAAAGGCAACTGGAAGTGGGGAATGGGGGAGGGGGACGGCACTTGGGTCAGAAAGGAAGCTTCTGGAAGACCTTAGCAGTAGCCCTGTTATCTGAGTTAACACACAAGGCTTGGTTCCCGGAATCCAAAGGACCAGCCCCAGGCCACCTTACAAGCACCCCTCATGTTTAGTTTAAACACATCACCCCACTTTCTCTAGCAGAAGTGGTCTTTAGGTCCATTTTCTCCATGAAGACATGAAACCCAGAGAAATGAAGGGTCTAGCGCCGGGTCACACGGCCACCCCATTGCAGAGCTGGGTTAGGGAGCAGAACTGACATCATGCTTGCCCTTGCTGCCCGGGACACGGAGGGCCTTAGAGGTAGAATAGCGGAAGGAAGCCCAACCCCTTCTCTCAGGCAGCTGCCTTCTTGCAGCCGCTACAGACCTGCAGTCTCCACCAGCGGGTACTGGGTCACATCTGTGGAGATCACAACCCTGATCACCTCCTCCAGGGGCATGTCCTTGGCCAGCGTGGTAAGGGTACAGTTCATGAAGTGATCCACAGTCACTGGGTAGGACCTGTGGGCAGAGGTGGGCACCTGTCAGGCCCTGGGATGGGGAGATGCCGGCCCCTGGGACAGGGCAGAGTCCTGGGTGCCTTACTGGGAGAGACCTGCGTTTCTCTAGGATGGGTTTGCAGGGACTACACCAGTGGTTCGCAGCTGTGCTAACGCTGCTAACTGTTCCTCGTGCTGTGGTGGGCCCCAACCATAACTTTTTTCTGGTTTTTCAGGAAAGGGTTTCTCTGTCTTCCCTGGCTGTCCTGGAACTCATTCTCTAGACCAGGTTGACCTCAAACTCACAGAGATCCACCTGCCTCTGCCTCCGGAGTGCTGGGATTAAAGGCGTGTGCCACTGCCACTCAGCTATAAAATTATTTTTGTTGCTAATTCACAACTCTGATTTTGCTGTCTTATGAATCGTAAGTATCTGTGTTTTCCCATGGTGTTTGGCGACCCCTGTGAAAGGTTCATTTGGCCCAATGGGGTCAGTCCCCTAGGTTGAGGACCACACAATTCTTTTCTTGTTGTTGTGTTTTGTTTTGTTTTTCGAAACAGGGTTTCTTTGTGTAGCAGCTCTGGCTGCCTTGGATCCCACTTTGTAGACCAGACTGGCCTCAAACACACAGAGATCCACCTGCCTCTGTCTTCTGAGTGCTGGAATTAAAGGTGTGTACCACCACTGCCCAGCTAGAACCATAAGTAACTTTTTTTTTTTTTTTTTTCTTTTTATTTTATGTGTATTGGTGTTTTGCCTGCAAGTAAGTCTATGTGAGAGTCAGATCTTGGAGTTACAGACAGTTGTTAGCTGCCACGTGGGTGAACCTGGGCCCTTTGGGAAAGTAGTCAGTGCCCTTAATTGCTGAGCCATTTTTCCAGCCCCAAATCATGTGTATCTTAAAGGTGGGGAAACTGAGACTTGTTTGGAGTTGTACTTTAAACTCAGTGACTCTTGAAGCCTTTGAGTTGTGCTGCTTTGGGGACCAAAGATGCTAGGGTACAGTCTGGTCAAGAAAGGATCTCAGGCCGGGCGATGGTGGCGCACGCCTTTAATCCCAGCACTCGGGAGGCAGAGGCAGGCGGATCTCTGTGAGTTTGAGACCAGCCTGGTCTACAGAGCTAGTTCCAGGACAGGATCCAAAGCCACAGCGAAACCCTGTCTCAAAAAACAAACAAAAAAAAAAAAAAAGAAAGGATCTCAGGGCCCATTTGCATGCCCACCACCCAGAAAGGCCATCAGAGCAGGGGTAGGGAGGAGAAGGACCTCCCTGACCTGGTGCTCATTTCCTCTCAGCCTCACCTGATAGAGACCTAGGTCCTCACCTAGCCCATAGGGCTCTGGGGATGTCGAGGTCTAGAGGGCAGTTATGTATCAGCCTGACCCCTGTACAGTTCAGAGTCAGCTGTGCTGCTGATTTCCGGGGATCCCTCCACCCCCAGACTACTCTGGGTATCATCACTTCATCAGCCAGCTCAAGGCTCACCCAATCTTGCGGCCACGAATCCACGGAAGGTATGGCAGTTTCTTGACGATGATGGTGCCATCATAGAAAGAGGGTTGACAGCTCTGGGAGATAGCGTTGGCCACCAGCACTGCCATCAGCACAGGCAGTGCATGAACCATCTGTCCGGTCAGCTCAAAGACCAGCAGCGCCGTGGAGATGCTGTGGGTCACTGCCCCCGAGAAGGCAGCAGCTCCTGCAGGGACAGAGCCATGGTGGGTGACTCAGGCCAGGAGCCAACTCACCCAGAGGGCAAGGTGGGCATAGTGTGACTGTGGTTAGGCCCAGCAATGTGTAAAGAGCACGTCCTGGCAACTGTCAGGAGTACCTGGTCATCAGAGCAGGTGGCGGATGGGGAGAAAAAAAACACAAGAGAAAGCTGGAAGGCTTGGGGGGAAGGAATGGCTGAGGGGGTGGACAGGCCTGTGGAGGAGTGGGGACACATTGGGCAGGTCAGTGACTACTATGCACCTCTCCTGTTGCAGTCGAACCCACGAGCTCTGCCCACTTGCTGGTCCCAGGTTCACTCACCTGCCAAAGCATAGGCTCCAGGCATGATGGGATTGACCTCACCTCCAACCATGATGCCCTCTGGGAAGGCGACAGACAAGGCCTCTCCCAAGAGGCGCCCAATGACAGCTCCTGCCACAGACTCAGGGTGAAGGAAATAGCCATGCTGACCTGATCCCCCCAAGGCCCTCAGACCCTGCCCCATCTCCAGTACCACTTTGGGAGGGAGATAGTACGGGGAAGTCAGGTCCCTCGTGCCCCTGAACCTTCGCGGAACTTTGGGACCCCAGTCTTACCGTAGATAAATATGGGCAAGAAGTACCCAGCGGGGATGGGGATGGTGGTCGCCAGGATCAGCATCCAGAACTGTAGAGAGGTTGGATCCACATGGCAGGAGTTAGAAGCAAACAGGAGGGCATAGAGAAAGGGAGGGATGGGAGGCCCCCAGGCCAGGGCCCACGGCAGCTCCAGCACTAGAGGCGCCACCAACCAGGAGAAAGAGCCAAGCAATCCTCAGTAAAGCACTCACTGGGTATGAGCACATGCCAGTGGGTTCCTCTCCTCACTCAGGCTAACCTTTAGTAGAGAGCAACTATTCCATCTCCAAGAGTAATGGGTGCCAGGGTCTGTGTGTAACTGCTTGCCCCTGAGCCTGACCGCTTCATCCTGGTCCCTGAAATCCATGTGGAGGGAGGAGAAGACTGACTTCTACAAGTTGTCCTTTGACCTCTACATTATACTATGGAGCGCTGGCACACACTCGAGTGCACACACTCGTGCACACACACTCGTGCACACACTCATGCACACACACACAGTTTTGTAAGGAATAAGGGAACTAGTTGCTATGGGACATCACTGTCACCCAGCACCTGGGAGTCTGAGATAGGAGGAGCACAAGTCACAAGCCTGGACTACATAACGAGACTGCACCCCTCAAATGAAGGAGGAGGAGGAAGAGAAGAGGGGAGCAATTGAGGCTGGGAGGGTTTCTGAGGGGTGCAGTGGGCCATGGTCAGATCAGCGACCTGGATGTAGGAGGCAGGGCTCCAGGCTTCAGCTCAGGAAGCAGCCCCTCCCACCCAGGACTGGCCATCACCTTCATGACCAGAAAGAAGACTAGTGTCCCAAAGACAGTCAGCTGCGGGTGGCACCATTCCAGCCACAGGTTCTGGGGGTCTGGCTCCGCTGGCCAGGATGGGGATGAGTTCTTGGTCATCAAGGCCCACGAGTTGTTGTCAAACAGTGTCTCCAAATGTTGCTCCATGGACAGCTGGGACAGAGGCAGCGGCAGGTCAGCCTGTCCCCGTTCATTCTGCTGTCCATCTGAGCCTCAACTACCGTACCCCTTCCCAGTTAGGGACTCTGAGGATGGCTCTGCCATTGCGGAGCTACAACCTTGACATCTGAAAAATGACCTGTAGACAGTTTCGTCAGGTGGTTTCAGGGGACTGGGTGAGAAAGCATACATGGAAGGGCCGGAGATGAGGGGTTTCTATTGCCATCGCCAAACTTGGTGCGCCTTACCCGGGAAGCCATGAAGCGGCCCACACCGGGTGGATAGGTGATGGAGGCCAGGACCAGGGCGGCCAGAGCAGCGTACAAGGGCTTGCTGTGGGGAATGAGAGTCCCAATTTTCCTCCTCTCCTTCCCCACATCCTTGGGGTCCACGCCGAAGAAAGGACTACAGAGGAGGAAGGGGGGAAACTTCCAGATGCCCTCCCCACAAGAAGACAGGGGTGCACTGAGACCAGGAGACCTGGTGCGAGAAGGGGAGGGGCTGGAGGAGAGTTTGGGACAGAAAGGGACTGGGGTGCTGGCCTAGGGCATACAGAATGCTAAAGGCAGGTGTGTGTGTTTGAGGTTGAGAGAGGAGAGGCAGGGATCAGGGAGGGGGATGTGAATTCAGGAACCAGAAAGACTCAGTGAGGGACTTAATTTTCACATAAGTGGGGCAGTGGCTGTAGGACTTGAAGGGACCACAAGCCAGGTGTGAGCTAGGAGGAGCATTGGGGGATTAATGGAAAGAAGGGTTTGGTGAAAGGGGTGGGTCTTTATGGGAGGTTGGAGGGGGCCAGCCTCTGAGAGGCCCAGTATACCTAGTGGCTAGCAGTTTGGACGTGAACCCATTGGCCTTGAGGAAGAACAAGAATGATCGCTGGCAGAAATTGTACCCACAGCTCAGAACGCCACAGATGGCCCTGGAAGCAGAAGCGGGGGTGAGGCCAAAGTGAGGGTGAGGCCAGAACCACTTTAGTTTGTGTGTGGCTTTCAGGGTTTGGGGCCCCACTCACCCCAGGGCCACAAAAAAGAAGATCTCTGGTAGATCAAAAGGTATGTCCACCCGAAAGCTGGTCTTGTAGATGGAGGTGATAGTCTCTGGGGAGAGAGGAAAGCAGGTGGAAATCCAACGCCAGCCTTCCCACCCAAACCCAGTCTCAGAATAACCCAGGCAAGGCAGACACAGCATCAGACCCAGCCCCCGAATTTCCCTGCAATTCTAGGGACCTGGCTAGTGTCCCAGCTAGACTCAACAGCTCCAGCCCTTAGGGTTCTCCACCCACCCTGCTTTACACAGGTCAGACCCTGTGTCCTCTTAGAAGGACAGAGAAGAGAAAGGAGAAGTGGAGGGGGGGGAGGAAGAGGGAGCAGAATTAGAGAGGAGCGGGAGGGAGGAGTCGCAGAAGAAGAAGGGTAGAGACCAAGTCCCAATATGAGGCTCACCCTGCTCACTGTTGAAGACCGCCAGAAGGCGGAACATGAAGGCCCCGCAGGTGGCAGCGAAGAAGCCCCTCCAGTAATCCCAGACGGAGAAGTGAGAGGACATGACCTCGATGCTGAACAGGACACCTAGGGGACACACAGCTCAGGGGACCGTTATCCTCTGGCTGCAGGACACAGTGTGTGTGTGTGTGTGTGTGTGTGTGTGTGTGTGTGTGTGTGTGTGTGTGTGAAGGAGCTCTCACCGCTGAAGGGGGCTGCAAAGACGGTGGCCACGCCCACTGCTGCTCCTGCGACCAGCATTTCCATTTTCTTGGTCTTGTTCTGGGAAGAACAGTATCCTGGGCTCAGCTCTCACACCCCTTCCCCAAGGAGACCCAACCCTGTGCTTCTCACCTCAGACTCCCCGATGATTTTGGTGCGCACATGGCCCAGGTAAGCTGCGGTGATCACACTTAGGTGCACAAAGGGGCCCTGCAGGGTGAGGCAGTACAGTGGTGCTGGGGATGCTGCACCCTACCTCCCAACCCTTCCACTTCCTCCTCTCCTCTTCTGTGTTCCTCCTCCTCCCCCTCCTTCTCTTTCTTCTTCCTTCTTAGGGCCTAAGGAACAAAGGCACAAACCTTGCCCAGCAATAGATCGCATCACATCCTTGTCCTAACCCTCCACCAACCACTCCAAGATGGTTTTTGTCACATTTGAGGACCTGGATGTGCTCCCCCAAGACTGGGCTCACTTAATTTAGGCTGGCTATACTGTGGAATATGGAAAAGGGCAGCACAATAGGACGGTAAGTGGGCCCCCCCATGTCTGTACCAGTTTTCCCAGGAAGATGGTGCTGCCTGTTGCCAAGGTACAGGAGAGGCCCGCCACCTTGGCCCCAAAGTTCTTGATGTCTAGGTAATCCTCCAAGATCACACCAGACAAGATGGTTTTCACCTCTGGGATCCCAGACCCTGGTCCATATAGATAGAGAACAGAGGGAGAGAGGGTCTGCATTAATTCTGCGTGCACCCTGTGTGCACAGCGTTCTTAGGGGCACTTTCCTAGGGAGCCCCTCTTGTGCAGCTGTTGCTTCTGAATTGAAACATTCCCTCCTAGAGCAGGTAGAGAGAGGATGGCTAAGATTCAAGAAATAAACTGGCTATGGAGGCCCATGCCTTTAATCCCAGCAGTCAGGAAGCAGCGGCAGGCAGATCTCCAAGAGTTCGAGGTCAGCCTGGTATATGTATCAAGTTGCAGACCATCTAGAACTATATAATGAGACCCTGACTTTAATTTTTTTCCTTTCGTTTTTCATGTAATAAACTCATAAGGTACAGGAAACTCCTGAAACTCACAGGATTCACAAGGCCCCTCCCCCAGGGTTTAATCAGCACCAACAATTGCAGGGAAGGGATAATGTTCTGCCAGTTAGTAGAATTGCCTATATGGCTCACTTTTCACCAGTTGCCACCCATGCTGGGTGGGCTTTTCAGTGATGCTCAAGCTTTTGAATCACCTATACTCTCTCTGTAAGTCCAATTTGTTTATTATGCATATGGTGTTCTGCCTGTATGTATGCCTGCAGGCCAGAAGAGGGCGCCAGATCTCATTAGAGATGGTTGTGAACCACCATGTGGCTGCTGGCAATTGAACTCAGGACCTCTGGAAGAGCAACCAGAACTCTTAGCCTCTGAACCATCTCTCCAGCCCAATTCATGGTTTGCTTAATGTGGATTCATTGTTTCGGTCTGTTGTTGGACCTCTATATGGGATGAGCACATGCTTGCGTCTCCCCAGGAAAAGTCACAAAAACAGCCTCATACCCCCCATGAATAGGATTCATAACAGTTTCCAGAAGAAGAAATTGGGGGTTGAATGTACTCTCAAGATTCCCCCCAGACTAGCTAGAGGTAGCTCCAGAGTCCTAGGGAATCTGGCCATTGGCTATAGTCCTACATGGAAACCAGCCCTCCTTCTTGGCCCAGAGGAGCCCAGGGAAGTCAGATAGAGCGGGTGATGTACCGGGTCCCCTGCTGTCCCTCTCCTTGTGTGACTTTGCGTAAGTGGCCTGGCTGCTTCCTCAGCAGGATGTGAAAAGATTGGGACTCATGGGGACGGCAGAACAAGGCAGGCTGGACAGAAAGCAGGTGACCATGACTCACCTCCAGAGGATGGCGTGATACTCTGTGAGAAGCCGGAGGAGAAGGACAGGAGGGCCACAGGGTACACAGTCCAGGAGAGATACCGGAGCAGGTGACCGTCCCCAATCTCTCTGTACAGCCACTTGTGCGCTGGAGATGCCCAGCAGTCAGGGAGCCACCAGAGCCTCTACAGCCCTGGGGCGGGGTGGTCAGACTTTTGTGCCCACTTACAGTCTAGGAAAAGGCTCAAGACCACCCAATGAGAAGTGAAGGAGAAAACTGTGCCTGGGGTGGAGGGTTATTGAGCTGAGAGGAAGGTGGGCGAGAAGGGGTGGCCAAGCTCAGTTTAGAGAGGCTCCACCCTCTCTGTGTAGACGAGATAATGGAGCCCCAGCAGGGCACAGAACCTGCCCAGAGACACACAGCAAATCAAGGGCCAAGTGAGGCTCAATTTCAGGCCTGATCACTCACAGCCTTTCCCCTCCCCCGCTGCCCCCGGTGGTCCAGCTGGTATCCCAAGCACATATAGGAACGCCATCGCTCTGCAGGGGTATGCATGCAGAGGAGGCCTTACCTCTGACCACGCTCCTGATAGCGACGTTCATGGCATAGCTGATCAGAGCCATGAGCACCCCATGGGCCATCAGGAAGTACCAGTCCTCGCCCACACGGAACAGCCGCTCTTTCACCCACTCCAGGGCCCCTGGGCAGGACACTGGGGTCACAGCTCCTCCCCTGGGAGCTGCTCAGGCTTTGGGCAGGAAGGACCAGGCACGACAGGGTAGGACTTCCAGGACCGAGGTCCAAATGATGAAGAGGGACTCTGCCTCGCAGGAGGATCCAGCATGATTTGTGGCAAGCGTGTGTAGTGTGAATGCCACGCCTGTATCCTACGGAAGGCCCCTGACCTCCCCTGCCCCATCTCCTTCCACACTGGGACCTGGAGGAACGGTTAAAGGGAGCAGCGGGATTGGAAAAACTGGACGTTGCCGCTCTAGTCAGTGTTTGGTAGGGTCTGCATCCCAGAGGGCACGGCAGGGAGGGGTGCCCAGTTGCATCCCCAGCACTAGCTGCCAGCTCCACTCGAAGCTCACCCCCTCTAGCTGTGGCCTCCAGCGCCTAGACCTGTGTTCTTTCTGGGATCCCTGCTTTCTCTGTCCTCTGGCTACACAGACAGGTACAGGGTGAACATGCAGACCCCTTGCCACCCAAGAGATTGCACGTGTCATCTGGGAGCGCACAGAAGTGGAGAGGGTGCTCTTGGGCCTAGGGGGAGTGTGGTTCTGTGCGTACTCTGAGGGGGAGGGGACCCAGTTCTTACCCCGGATGCTTCTGCGGGCGCGTGGACACGGACCCCACAGCTCTTGCAGAGTCACTGGCTTCCCAGAGGAGCCCTCATGGAGCCCCACCAGTTCCTCCATTCTTTCTCTGACGACAGGTAGACAGTGCTTGGTGAGCCACTGTGCACCTGTGCCCCACTTCTAGAATATTCCAATGTGCTCTGATTCTTAAGTACAAGGGAAAACTGTGTGTATTGTGCATATATAGGGTCCTTCCACTCCCAAAAGTCCTAATCAGAACCAGTTGCCTGTTTTAACTCCCACCACTACCCCCTGAGACACTAGGCTGTTTCTACAACTCAGAGCGCTCATTTTGCCCAGGGATAGCCTGTCCCCAAGGGCAGCTGTGATGTCCTATAGCCATCCTCTGGAGGCCAGAAGACCCCCAAGTCCTGAAGGAGATCCTTGCAGGCAAACACCTCAAGGCCCCACACCCTCCCTCTCCACGTCTGCACTGGCCCTGGCAGGTGCTGTCCAAGCCCGTGCCCCACTTAGCACCCAGCTGTCCCTCACCTGCCAGAGCGTCCTGCTGAAGGCCCTCGGACACAGCCTCTTTGTTTGCGGAACCTGTGCACCTGGTGCACCTGGACGGGGTGCCCTCCACCAATCAACACCCTCCCCTCCCTCCCCTCCTGGGGTTAAGGAAGCCATTAAGAATGTCCTTGAGAAACTGGTCAGAACTCACCAGACTGACTGACCAGGAAGCTACCGAGGCACCAGGAGGGGTGGATTTCCTCATCTAGAGCTAGGCAGCAAGAGCGAGCGCCCTTGCTGTGGTCCCTGGGGCCTCCTGGGGTCTGGGCCTGGGAACTGCAGCCTCTGACCGTGCAGGAGAGTGAGAGTCCTCTGCTGTCGCTGAGCCTCAGGGTCTGGATCTCTTAGCTGGACACGGCTGGACACGGAAAGGGGTTTTAAAGTATAATGGGGGAGGGGAGGGAAGGGGTGCAGCAGAAGGCACATGCTCAGAACTGCCCCAAATGACTGAGTTCTCCCCCAAATCCAGGGAAATGGCCCGTAGTGGCATTGCAGAACTGTGAGGCTTCTTGTCCGAGATCACAGAGGCCCGCTGAAGTAGAGGCACGCACCCAGAGCCCAGAGGTTGAGGGCCAGAAGCAGGACTCCCGCCATGGTTTGCCTGACACCTATGCAGGCACACTGTTCTGGGGGTTCGCTTCGACAGTCCCATCTTGTTCAGGGGTGGGGAGGCAACAGTGGTGAACCAGGAGGGCTGGAGACCACGAGGCAAGGAAATGAATGAACTTTTCATCCAGCCTCTGAATCTCAGAAAACTGCCCCTGTGGCTGTGGCAGGGCCCTCTGAAAAAGCATGAGGAGATGGCAAAGAAGTGTGTGTGTGTGTGTGTGTGTGTGAATATGTGTACATGTGCATGTGTGTACACATGTATGTGTGTGCATGTGTATAAGTGTGTGCATGAATCTGTGGGTGTGTGTATGTGTACATATGAGTTTGCATGTATGTGTGTATGTATGCGTGTGTGTGAATATCTGTGTGCAAGTACATATGTGTACACAAGTATGTATGTGTGTATGTGTATGTATGTGTGTGCATGCATCTGTGTGTATACATATATGAGTTTGTGCATATGTGTATGTGTTTGATTATGAGTGTACATGTACATATGTATGCACTCGTGTGTGTGCATGTATATATATATGTGTGTGTGCATGTATTTGTGGGTATGAGTATGTGTACACATATGAGTGTGTGCGTGTGTGTGTGTATGTGAGCTGGCAGCACTGCTCTGCTGTTTAGTGTGGCCTCCACGCCCTTGTAAGTTGAAGTAATGACGCCCTTTTGCAGTGCTTGATGAAAGGCCAGAGAAATGCAGTTGCTCACTAACGGTCACAAAGCAGAGATTGAACTTGGGCTCAGACTGTCTGTCCCATCTCCAAGCTCCCAAGAAACTGGACGCAAGATAAAGAGCTTGTGCCTGGGGCTACTTTTAGAAGATTTGGGGGCCGTCGGTGCAGCTCAGTTAGTAGAACGCCTGCCCAGCGTGCATGAGACCCTAAATTTGGTTTCTAGCACCTGCTAAACCCAGTGTGGTGGCACATGTCTGCAATCCCAGGTCTTGGGAGCTTAGAGGCAGGAGCATCAGAAGCTCGTGGTTATCATTCCTCTGCATAGCAAATCAGAGTGAGACCTGGGCTCCATGAGACACTGTGTTAAGGAATAGGAGGAGATGAAGAGGAGGAAGAGAAAAGAAAATCTAGGCAAGGGGTGATTCGTCCTCTCTCCCCTTTCACCCCCGTCACCACTCCAAAGATTGTGTCCCTCTAGTGACTGATGAAAATCCAAGACTTGTTTTTGTTTTGTTTTGTTTTGTTTTTGGAGACAGGGTTTCTCTGTAGCTTTGGAGCCTGTCCTGGAACTAGCTCTTGTAGACCAGGTTGGCCTCGAACTCAAGGAGATTCATCTGCCTCTGCCTCCTGAATGCTGGGGATTAAAGGCATGCGCCAGCACCACCAACAAAATCCAAGACTCTTAACAGCTTCTAACCCTCGTTACTTCAAAATAGGAGCGAGGATGTTTTGTTGTTGTTGTTATTTATTTATTTATTTTGATGTAGAGTGAGCAGGAATCAGCTGTTCTGCACAGCCAGGGCCACCCTCCCCTCCCCTACCCAACTGTCAACAGATGGTTAGCTGTTCTGTTGACAACCCAAACATGTCTCTGGTCTTGGCAGCTAGCTGGCACTGGTGTCATTACTGGCCTCACATGTCCACACCCCACTGGGAGCACCAGGAAGCTGAGACACGGATATCAGGGGTTCCTGTGCTAAGGGTAAGTTCCTCCCAAATGCGCTAGCCCTACCTGCCAGTCTCCCCACCCACGAGATCCTTCTCCTCTGTCTTAGGTGCCTGAGGAGCAGAGGCAGCTGTCCTGTCAGAGCAGGGTCTGAAGCCAGAGCAGACCTGCCATTCAACTCCTTCCTTGACCCGAGCCTGGGCCACTTCTGTCCTATGGACCTTGCAGCATGGGTCTGCCTGCCTTCCATTTATCCAAGTCTGCCAGGCCTAAACATCACCCAGGAGGCACTTTGTGAATGGATTCCTTACTCTGGCCTTCAGGCTAGCTATGCAGGAGCTGAGGGGAAAGAATTTCTGGTCCTTAGAACTCCACATCAGAATCATTTAATTGATATATTGTATATCAATTATCATATTATTATTATATTATCATATTATATTATTAAATAAGGTTTATTTGGGGTCAGAGAGATGGTTCAGCAGTTAAGAGCATTTGTTCTTGTAGAGGACCCTGGTTCGACTCCCAGTCCCCACATGGATAATTCACAGCCATCCATAGCCCATGTCCGGGGGATCCAACACCCTCTTCCGGCTTCCATGAGCAAAAGTATTCACATGGCACACATGGATACATGCAGACGAAACACATACAAAATCAAAAAATGAATAAATCTAATAAAAATGTAAAAGTTTTATTTTATTTTTTAATGTCTACATGTGGGTGCATAAGTGTGGTGCCCACAGAGGTCAGAAGTGGGTGCTGCATCCCCTGGAGCTGAAGTTATAGGTGGTGATGAGCTGCCTACTGTTGGGTGCTGGGAACCAAACTTGGGTCCTCTGCAGAAGCAATAGGCTGAGCCATCTCTCCAGCTTCCCAGGTCAGAAACGTGGGGAGCACCTGTGTTTGTGAAAATGCTTCCGGGAGGAAGATGCCCCAAATTCAAGAGACTGGACCAGCATCCTTTCTGGAGTTCTTGGCTTTTGAAAAACATACACTTTATTATTCTGTGTGTATAAATGTTTGCCCCCCTGTATGTCTGTGTGCCACATGCATGTCTGATGCTCCTTGAGGGAGCCAGATGCCCTGGAGCTGGAGTTACAGAGGGTTGTAAGACACCACGTGGCTGGGAACTGAACCCTGGTCCTCTGGAAGGGCAGCCAGTGCTCTTAACTGCTGAGCCATTTCCCAGCCCTTGGGGTTCTTGTTTTCTGGCAGTCTCATTCCTGTGTGCTCTGCACTCGGATCTCCCTCACTCCACCCCATGGTCCCCTCACTGTCACTCAATGATTCCCTTCCTCCTAACTCACCCCCCCTCCCTCCGTTCCGAACAGCCTTTTTTCCCCAGGTCCCAGATAGACAGACAAAGGCGCTCTGTGCTGGTGTTTGCACGGTCGTGTCCTATGCAGGAGACAGCACCCCACCCTGTGCCTCCCTCCCTTTCCTTCCACTGCCACCGTCCTTCCACCCCCTCTCCCATGACGTTCCCTGGACTTTGGAGAGGCCATTTAGGGTCATTGAATAATGACCTCCAACTTCCTAGGAAGCCGAGACTGGTCTTGAACTCCTGGTTCTCCTGGGGTGACGGGCACATGCCACCACACCCAGTGATGACCTGGATCATCTCTGAAGCTCCTCCTATTCCTGTGATCTGACAGAAGCGTGCCTGGTGTCAAGAGAATGACCTCGGTGACCTTTTGAGGTCCCGCCTGGCCACTGAAGCCAGTGGACTCAGTATTTGTGTAGATGACTCCTCAGGGATGTGGGGAAAAGGAGGGGACTGGTGGGCGGGTGTGGGGGTAGAGGGAGCTGACACCCAGCAGCAGTGACTCAGGCCCTCAGCACTGTGACGGTGACAGCGTGTCTGCTTTTAGCTGTTGGCTCTTGTTTCCCTGGCAGGCTGCTCTGGGGGCCCCCATCTTTTTCCATCTCACCTCAGTCCCGGTGACCCCCTGAATGAAGCCCTGCCAGCCTGTCTTCAGCAAGGATAGCCAACAAGGAGGACCGTGGTTCAGTTCTAAGCCCCCACATGAGTAATCCCCAATCATCCATAACTCCAGTTCCAGGGGATGTCAGGGGGTGACAGATCCTTGTAGCTCCAGCCATCACTCTGACCCCCAGTTCTGCCCTGTCCTGTCCTGACTGTATTACCAGTCTTGGCTCTGTGAAGCCAGAGACAAGAGGCACGGTCCTCATCTTCAGGAACTCCTGGGTGAGTGAGGGGGAGAGGAGATTCTGCCCCAGAGGCAGGGATGAGGGGTACCAAGAGAAGGGTCAGAACTCATGAAGGCTATCTCACACTGCAGGTGCTGGGGACTCTGGACAGAAGGAGCCCTGTGAAGTCCTGAGCAACTAGAAGCTTCCATGGGAGAGAGGAATGGGGTGATTGATTATATGGGAAGAAAGGTCAAGACTTGTGTTCCAAAACTGCTTGATGGGTTGATGGAGCACCTGCCTCTGGAAAGTGCCTCTCCTGGCTTCTGTCCCCTGCCCAGTGTCATGCAGTCTGGGGTTCTACTCAGTGAAAAGAAAGGGGCCTTCTTGGACACAAGGGTCAGGCACATCTGGGGTGGAATCCCAGCCATTCTAACGTGCTCAGACCCAGCCCTTCCCTTCCTGGAAGGCTCATTTTCCTGGTCTAGAGGCTTTGTTGGGAAGGGACGGCAGTGCCCAGAGACACCCTGGGAGCCACCAGCATTCTCTTTGCCTGGATGTGATCTCCTATGACCATGATCTCAGGCAGACAACTCCTCTGAGTCTGAGATGGAGCAGACTCTTGCCAACAACCTAGACTCCTAGATCTTTAAGGATAATTGTCGAACTATCTGCCCCTTCCCTGAAGCTGGGCCCAACCCTCCAGCCCCACCTCCAGCTGCCTGCTTTCTTCTATTCTGCCGCTAAAGGTTCTGAGAGCAGGGATGTGGGGAACGATGACATAGAATCGGGGTCCCTGTGGGAGTTGACAGGGGTCATCTATGCACTCCAACCTGGGCTGTCTCAACCTTTCTGAAAAGACAGCTGATTCTGAAGCTGCTAGTATCCCACAAACAGTCCAGCAAGGTTCTTGCACGCGCCCGCTCCTCAGGAGTCAGATAACGGAGCCACAGGCCCTGAGAATCAGTCTAAGAGGAGAGTCAGGTCCCTGGCTAGGGAGGGAAACAGCAAACCACAAAGTCCTGGGTAGGCACAGGGCAGGACCCACCCCCTGCCCTGGCCGCTACAGAGGCCCTTGGGGCTGGAGCTCCGGTCTTGGAGTGCCAGGCGATGAGCTCAGCCCTCCAAGCCGGCCCTTGTGTGTCAGGTTGTCAGCAGGGCCATTTCTCCCAAGAAGATTTCCAGGCCCCTCTGGGCCATGAAGAGGCCTAAATTTAGCCAGCAGACAAGGGGCTGGCCTTGAGCCCAGGGACGGCCGGGCCTTATAAAGCGCTGGCAATCTGGGCCCCGGCATGCTTCCCTGGAAGCCTGCGTCCACACGCTTCTCCAGCCCAGCCCCTGCCTAGACAGGGTCCCTGCTGCCTGTGGATGAGCCACCGGACCTCCTCCGCCTTCAGAGCGGAGAGAAGTTTCCATTCTTCCTCCACCTCCTCCTCCTCCTCTTCTTCGGCCTCCCGAGCCCTCCCAACCCAGGACCCACCCATGGAGAAGGCTTTGAGCATGTTTTCTGAGGATTTTGGCAGTTTCATGCGGCCCCACTCGGAGACCCTGGCCTTCCCAGGCAAGTGCGGGAAGGGGAGAGACACAGGTGGGAAGGTCTGCTCCATGGCACCGCTGAGTGGGTTATAGCCACTCATCTGCCAGGAATAGGTGCTTGCTGCATGGGTTCCAGCCACATGTGGCTGCCATGGCGACCTGGCCACCAAGACAGATCTGTCTGTGACACAGGTGGGCTTCCTGGAGACAATGGCGAGATACGAATCCAGTAGTCTCACATGGCCCATGTCCTGATGGGAACCCTGGAGGGCTGGCTGGGGCTGAGGGGTGGCTGGCCCCTCAGAGCTTCTAGGTCTGGATGGAATTGCTAAAGGAGGGACTTGCACGCATAGATTACATGTTGAATGGGGTGAGGCTCACCCCTCCCAGCCCTCCCACCCCCGCCCAGGTGAGCTGCAAGAGTGAAGAGAGGAGCTATTGTCTGGGAGAGCCACTCATTGCCCCAAGAGAAGAGTGGAGACCCAGGTTTGGGGTTCAGGGCTTGCTGGGTGCCCAGCTTATAGCAGCTCTGCCCACAGCCCGTCCCGGGGGCCAAGGCAACATCAAGACCCTCGGGGATGCCTATGAGTTTACCGTGGACATGAGAGACTTTTCCCCTGAAGACATTATTGTCACCACCTCCAACAACCACATCGAGGTGCGAGCGGAGAAGGTGAGTCTGGACCCTGCTCCACCCCAGAGTTCCCACCTTCCCCTGGACTCTGCCTAGTCTAGCTGCTTCTGTGTCCCCTACTGGCACCTGCCTTTGGAGACCTCATACCCTGACCCATGTTCCTTCCCGGTCTGTACTTCCCCCAGGGCAAACTGCAGTCTGTTCCCAGTGGGCTCATAGGTCAGGGACCTGCATGTCTCTCTCCAACCTAAGGTTCACAGAACCTATCTTCAGGAGCCCATGTCGTGGCACCTGGGAGCCTCCAGAGATGAGAGAGGGATCTTGGGATGTGGGCAGAAGGGAGCCGGAGTGGTTGAGACATGATTGGGTGAGGGAGACCATGGTGGAGTAAGGAAAGCTCCTTGGCAGAAGGGAGAGGAAGGTGGCAGTGACCAAGCCCACCTGGGCAGCCACTCACGCCACACCTTCACCCCTCTTTCATCCCAGAGCCAGAAGTGTGGGTCCTGTTTTGGTACCCCCACACTGGGCCTGAGGCTGAAAGGAGCCACGAAGCTCAGAGCCACACCCACCCTGGACCCCACTTACTTTACCCGGAGTCTCAGTGGCTAGCTCATCTGAGAAGGCACAGCCAGCACAGATGGTGGCTGCCCCAGTCCCTGGGGCCATGCTGATTCTTCGAGGATATTTGCCAAGGCCTCCTTGACCACCCCCCAAGTCTGGCTAGCTCCCCTAATTCAGGCTGGACACTAGGAAGCCCTGCCAGAGGTTCGAGGACTGTGGGCCACTGGCGGCACGTGCCAGCCCCACGTCCCAGGGTGACTCAGCCAGCCGACACTGCTGGACACTATGTGCTAGCTGGGCTGCGGGGGAGGGTGGTGGCCCTGGTGGTGGACACTCAGGGTGTCTAGGGATCCAGAGGGCACAGTTGTGTCATCTCCCCTCCCCATGGCTCAAGAGTCCCAGTCTTCCAGCTACTTCTATGGAAGCTCAGCCCTTATGGAGCCCCACCTAACCCCATTCTATATTCAGTTCCCCCGGAACCTCTGGGCCCCTCTGCAGAGCCCTTGGCAGTGGTGTAACTGGGGTCAGAGAGCAAAGAGGAGGCTCTGGCTTGATTTGTGCCTGACCAGGATCCATGATGGGACAAGGGCTGGATGGTCACTCCTGACCTGTCACCCCTTCCCCAGCTGGCGGCTGATGGCACAGTCGTGAACACCTTCGCTCACAAATGCCAACTACCAGAGGATGTGGACCCTACATCAGTGACCTCAGCCCTCCGAGAGGATGGCAGCCTCACCATCCGGGCACGGCGTCACCCACGCACGGAGCACGTCCAGCAGACCTTCCGGACGGAGATAAAGATCTGAGGGTCTCCCCACCCTTACCCTCCCCCCATCTCCTCCTCAACCAGCCTGCTGTTGAGGTCATCCTGACCCCTGACAATGGCCCCCAGAACATCTCAGCCTAGGCTCCAGTCACCCCACACACTCTTAGGCCCCAGGTGGGTCACTCCCTCCCCCCCAGACTAGGGCCCTCCTCTCCACCTGGGGCAACCCCACGACCCTCATCCAGATAGGACCTCCCTATCTTAGTTCACAAATAGAGGTGTTGAAGGATGGACTTGGGGAGAAAGATGGGGACCGAGCCTCCAAGCAAATGACCAGAGCACAGAGAGACATCGATGGCATCTCTGTGGGGCAGGGGACCAGGGACCCTCCTGGCAAGTGGAATATAAGAGTTGGCCGCAAGCAGTGCTGCTGGCCTAGGCGGACTGCCTCAGACAAGCCAGAGAGATAGCCATGACAGCCACCTCCCCAGGGCTGCAACTCTCCAAGCCTCAAACCCAGGGCTACCTGTCACTCTGGGCCTCTGTCAGCTACTTGTGCCAGGCAAGACCACCTGCACCCAGGTGGGCCTCCTATCTCCAGCTGCTGGTGCCTTAGGCCAGACTGAGTCTTCTCCTTCTTAGTAGAGACCTAGGATCCTGGGCAGCTTCCCCTGCAGAGAAGGGCCCCTGGGGACGTGAGAGCAAGAGCTCCCCGGGATTTGCTAATCCACCAATCTACCCACACATACCCTGAAACATTCACTCCCTTTGGTTCAAGCCCAGTTCGAACCATCCTAAATCAGATTTAGCATCTCTATTTTCATCAATGGGGACGTAGCATCTCTGAGCCTCTGAGCCATTTGGATGCTCGGTTTTTGCCGCTGAAGGTTGGCTCTGAACCCAGCACTGCCTCAACTGCCCTCAGCCTCTCACCTCTGTGCCCTGGGGAGCATCCCCCTGCCTCCACAGGCCCTCCTTCACATGTCCACTGCACAGGGTGGTCACAGGAAGAGCCCCAACCCAGATCCCTTCTGCCCTCCAAGTCCAGGACAAAGACCCTTGTGTGTGGGTGTGGGGTGGTGGGGTGTGGGGTGACCAGGGCTCTGACCCTGGCTCTGTCTCAGTCTCCCACAGTAGAAGCAGGTGTGTGAGAGGGGGGAGCTCTCAGTTAGCTGGGGTCCTTGGGGCCTCTGACTCCTGCTATCTTGGGACCCTGGGGACAGGGAGGGTGGGGGTTCACGGGAATCTGGTCTCTACAACCTATACACAATAAAAGGACAGTATGAGAGACATGTGGAGACCCCACCTGGAATTCTACCTGAGAGAGGAGACTGAGTGGGCGGGGAGGACATTGGGACTGGGGAGAGAAGCTTAAGGCTGGAAATGTCTCCCCAAACCTGCCCGCAGAAATCCAGCGTTATTCTACAGAAAGGCTTACAGCACCCTGTCTCCCTGCTGCCTGCCTTTCCCTTTGTATTCATTCTGTAGTTCAAGAGGAATGTCTGAGCTGGACTGTGTACCAGCGCTGCATTCGACGCTGTCCCAAGCCAAGGGCCACAACGTCCCTTCTCGAAGTCCCTCCCCTCGATGGGGCCTCTGAGTCCCAGAGAAGCTAAGTGATAGGCCTAAGGTCACACAGCTCCGAAGATACAACCAACTGGGGTAGGGTCAACCGCAGGGAGAGGTGCTGGATGGCTGTAAGCCTGGAGTGTTCAGGGTGCAGGTGGGAGGGGTGGGGTGGGGGAGGAGTGGAGTGGGAATGGGGGAAGGGTCTCCTCGCTCCTACTGAAATCAGAGTAGCCAACTCTGCTCCCCAGAGCAGCTCCGCTGGCGACCGCGGTCAGAGCAGGGAGGGGAGGTGGGGGTGCAGTATTTCCAGCCTCGTGAGTCACGAATTCCGCTGGGTTATTTGCAGCCCCAACACTCATCAGCGCGGGGCTGGGGCGTGGGGCGGGACTGATAGCCTTCCCCATTCGCCCCCGACCCGAGGTCAGGTTCACCTTGGCGAGAAGACCACAGCAGCCAGCCGGAAAACCAGCACTGGAAGGGCGACTGTCCTCAGCGGTGGGTGGGGGTGGGCTGGGGTGGGTGCCTGTCTCCCCCTCACAGGTCGCAGCCCCTGCCCAGGCAGCTTCCTGCCGCTGGAAACCAGGTCCTTCTGGTCTAAGGGAGCCCAGGGCTGAGCCAAGGTGACCCCGCTGACCGGGAGGGCGGGCATGTGGGGGCGGCCATCCAAGATCTCTCTTCTCAGCTCCGCCTGCTGGGGCACCACACTGGCCCACCCTTTCTAGACTAAATATAAGCCTGGCTGCAGGCCCAGCAACCTGCCCCCACTGGTGGAGCTTAATCCTGCGAGCCCCATCCATTGAGTCCCCAGTATGTGCAAAGCACCCCAAAAATCCTATGAGCAGGATGCTATTGTCGTCTGGCACAGATGGATGTGGAGGTTCGGAGAGGTCAATCAAACATCTCTGGGATTTGAATCTTTGCCTGAGGCTCAGGATAACTCTCCACTGGGTCAGCCCAGACCAGCATGCTCCCTCTCCCTCAGACATGGAAGCCCCTCCTTCTGCTGAAGGAGAGTCTGTGAAGAGAGGAGGATTACTACATCTTGTTACTTCGGGAAAACGCCTGTGTATCAACCATGAGAGGATGAAAAGATGTAGCCCTCAGAGACCAGAGGCCTCCTGAGAAGCCAAGCCAGGTGCTGTCCCAGGTATCAGGGAATGAGGTCTCCACAAGGCTTCTGGTTTCAAAGGCTCCTTCCTTCCTCAGCCACAGACCCGAGAGTTCAGTCTCAAAAACAGGGTCCTGACTGGGTGTTACTTGGCAAATTCTGGAGTCTGGAGGTTTATGTTTGAAATTCTAGAGCTCTGGGACCCATTGCAGGTGGATCAGAAGTTCAAGGTATCCTTGGCTACACAGTTTGAGGCTAGCCTTGGGCTGCATGAAGGCCAGTCTAAAACAAAACAAAGAAAAATTACGGAGTCCCAAGCCTGAGGTGTGTGCGTCTCCTTCAAGACTGACTTCAGCGGTGTTTCGACCATGCAAATAGCACGTGCCGGTGCTGGGAAGTCGGCCCATTCATTGGCGTGGCCAGGCTAAGCCTCGTGGATTCAGTCCAAATCCTTCATACGATGGTGAGCTCCAGACTCAGAGAGGTCTGGGACCTCACCCAGAGTGACACAGCAAGAGCATTCACGTAGTTCAGTAATAAATGTAGAATCCTTGAACTCCCGCTGTGGTCCTGCTCTCTTAGCGCCCCTTGTGAGCTCTCTACTTCCCAGTCTGTCCCTCTTGATCCCAGACCTGGCACAGAAGCGATCAAAGGAGTGGAGGGACCCTTGTGGGCCCTGGAGGCAGATCACCTAAGGGCCAAATCTTGGCTCTACCGTCTCTGAGCAATGTGTCCTTGTGGAAGTAGCTTAACCTCTCTGTGCTAGGGTAACTACACCGCCCCTAGCACAGCAGGACTTGTACTTGGGCTGGTCCTTTGCTCCAGGGAAAAGCCACTGGGGGTGGAGTTTAACCCCCGTTCCCACCCTACCACCCCTCCGAGAAGATGCCTTCCCAGCCCTAGGGTGGAGGTAGGAAGCCCCTGGACGCCTTAGTTCTCTCAATCACGAACAGATAGCAGGTCCTTGCCTGGGGCCGTCCGTGAGAATGTGCCAGAACGGGTCTCTCCCCTCCAACAGCTAAAGAACTGAAGGGCAGGAAAGGTTTGGAAACCAAGCAAAGCCAGAGTTTACGCACAGAGGGCAGTTTTATTAGAAGAAAAACCCCAGGGCAGGCAGCTGCTGATCTCAGTAGGAGGAGAACGGGGAGCAGCAAAACAAAACAAAACCTTGGCGGCAGATCACCTAAGCTATCTGGAGGTCAGCCACCTCAGCAAGTGGAGAGGGGGACTCTAAAGCAGTGGTTTTCAACCTTCCTGACGACTGTGACCCTTCAATACGGTTCCTCATATTGTGGTGACCCCCAACCATGACATTTCTGTTGCTACTTTGTAACTATAACTTTGCTACTGTTATAAATCTTAATGTAAATGTCTGTGTTTTCTGATAGTATTAGGCGACACCCACCCCCAGGGGGCTGCGACCCACAGGTTAAGAACCAGCTGCTTTAGAGACAGACTGAGGAAGCCCTGTGTACCCAGAACAAGTGTACTTCCACTTTGTGCAGCATCTGAAGGGGAGGGAGAGAAAAACACAAGAAGCTAAAACTGGACCTTGCTGAGTCAAGTTTCAGGCAATCCCATGGTGGTCATAGGGTCTGTGCTAAAGTCAGGAATGCTAAGGACAAGGACATCCTCTCATTGAAGGGATAAATATTCTGCCTGTCTGTTTAGCATGGCTTAATGTGAGACCAGCTTCCTAGGAGCACTGGTTAGTTTTATCAACTTGCCACAAGCTAGAATCATTTTAGAAAAGGGAACTTCATTGACTTGTACCTAAGTGTGCGGTGCATTTTCTTAATTGATTATTGATATGGGAGGGCCCAGCTAACTATTGACACAGCCACCCTTGGGCTGGTGATTCTGGATGCTATAAGAAAGCAGTCTTGGGCTGGAGAGCTGGCTCAGAGGTTAAGAGCAGTGCCTGCTCTTCCAAAGGTCCTGAGTTCAATTCCCAGCAACCACATGGTGGCTCACAACCATCTGTAATGAGGTCTGGTGCCCTCTTCTGGCCAGCAGGCATACACACAGACAGAACATTGTATATATAATAAATAAATAAATATTTAAAAAAAAAAAAGAAAGCAGTCTTGCCAGGTGGTGGTGGTGCACGCCTTTAATCCCAGCACTCGGGAGGCAGAGGCAGGCAGATTTCTGTGAGTTTTGGGCCAGCCTGGTCTACAAGAGCTAGTTCCAGGACAGGCTCCAAAGCCACAAAGAAACCCTATCTTGAAAAACAAAACAAAACAAAACAAAACAAAAAAAAAAAAAAGCAAGCAGTCTGACAAGAACTTTAAATCTTTGAAGGAAGAAATGGAAGAAGACATCAGAAAGTGGAAAGATCTCCCATGCTCTTGGGTAGGTAGAATTAACGTAGTAAGAATGGCAATCTTACCAAAAACAATCTACAGATTCAATGCAATTCCCATCAAAATCCCAGCAAAATTCTTCACAGACCTCAAAAGAATGGTACTCAATTTCATATGGAAAAGCAAAAAACCCAGGGTAGCCAAAACAATCCTGTACAATAAAAGAACTTCTGGAGACATCACAATCCCTAACTTTAAACTCTATTATAGAGCTATAGTAGTGAAAACAGCCTGGTATTGGCATAAAAACAGACAAGGACCAATGGAACCAAATAGAAGACCCGGCTATTAATCCGTGTGCTTTCAAACACCTGATTTTTGACAAAGAAGCAAAAAATAACAAATGTAAAAAAGAAAGCATATTTAACAGATGGTGCTGGCATAACTGGATATCAACATGTAGAAGAATGAAAATAGACCCATACCTATCACCGCACACAAAACTCAAGTCCAAATCGATCAAAGACCTCAACATAAAGCCAGCCACACTGAACCACATAGAAGAGAAAGTGGGAAGTACACTTGAACACATTGGCACAGGAGACTACTTCCTAAATATAACCCTAGTTGCACAGACACTGAGAGAAACAATTAATAAATGGGACCTCCTGAAACTGAAAAGCTTCTGTAAAGCAAAGGACACAGTCAACAAGACAAAATGACAGCCTACAGAATGGGAAAAGATCTTTACCAACCCCACATCAGACAGAGGTCTGATCTCCAAATTATACTAAGAATTCAAGAAATTGGTCATCAAAAGAACAAATTACCCAATTTTGCTTAGGTAATATTTGCTTAGGTAATATGCAAATTACCCAATTTTAAAAAATGGAGTACAGACCTAAACAGAGAACTCTAAACAGAGGAATATAAAATGGCTGAAAGACATTTAAGGAAATGTTCAACATCCTTAGTCATCAGAGAAATGCTGCTGTATCGTGCTCAGTAAGAATCTCTGGGGTGCCCTTCTGAAAGAGGACCCGGGCCCACTTACCCAGGGGCTGTGAAATAATCTTTTTGTACACTGTGAAGATGTGTCACTTGGATTGGCTTAATAAAAAGCTGAACATCCAATAGCTAGCAGGATTCTTGGGGCAGAGAGAACACTGGGAAGAAGTCAGAGTCACCAGCCAGGCTCAGGAGAAGCAGGTCATGTAGGAGATGAGGTAACAAGCCCCACGTAAATGAATAGAGATGGCTTAGTTTAAGTTGTAAGAGCTAGTTAGTAATAAGCTTAAGCTACCAGTGAGTTATTGATATTTCATGATTAATAAGAAGTCTCTATGTGGTTATTTGGGAGCTGGCTGATGGGATAGAAAAAAATCTGCCTACACCCAGGAACTATCCTGAGACCACAGATGTCTTAAGAGCTCCATGGGCTGTGTTTGCTGAACTGAAGTCTCTATCCCTGAGGATGATGGGCACAGTTCAAGGAGTAGGCACCTGAGCAACCTGGCTGCAGCTGCATAGGTGGAAACTAGGAACGGTCTTTTTGGGAGTCTGGGGCTTATGGGTTAGGGTCTTCTGGAATGCCTCCCTGAAGAACTCCAGCACACTACCAACCCCCCAAGAGCCAGAAGGGGAAGGGAAGGGCTACAAATTGACTTGCTTCCCCCTTCCCTCCCTTTCTGGTCCTCCTTCATTCTGTCCTTCCTCTGCTCCTGCCGCTTCTCTCTCCTTCCTCCTTCTCCCTTCTTTACTTCCCCCTCCCTTCCTTCTTCCTTCTGTTCTCCCATCCTCCTTAATAATTAGTGATCATGAGCTGGGCGATGGTGGTGCACACCTTTAATCCCAGCACTCAGGAAGCAGAGGTAGGTGGATCTCTGTGAGCTTGAGGCCAGCCTGGTCTTCAGAGTGAGTTCCATGACAGCTATGGCTACACAGAGAAACCCTGTCTCAGAAAACAAACAAACAAACAAACAAACAAACAAACAAATAGCGACCATGGTTAAAGCTTCACCTCTCTGGCCTCAAATTTCTCATTTGTAAAATGGTACTAAAAAATCATGTCTATGCACACTGAATTGGCGGGCCCTGCTGTGGTGTGCCACCCATACAGCGCTAGCCAGTAGCTACAAAAACAGCTGCCTGTACTGAGTGCAAGAACAGTGTAGGAACCCCGAACCTTCTCCAAGTCACTATGCTTGGCATAAACAGCCATTATCCCGCACCCAGGTGGTAGAAGATTATAGCTTTACTTTAGGAAACGGAGTCCAGCTGGTGATAGGGCGACACCTGCTGGTGAACAGGAGCTGTGCAGCTCACAAGCACATCTGGAAGAGGGCAGAAGGTAATCCACTCGCCCAGTGGACATGAGCCTTTTATATAACACTGTCACTCCGTGCCTAGTCCAAACTGTCTCTCTCCCTGGTCTGAGTTAATGTCCATCCCCTAGGCTTCCTGCCTGCCTGTGCATGGTTCTGTAGTCAGGAGGGGAGGAGTCTGTAGTTCTTCTCTTCCTTTTCTTCCTTTTCTTTGTTTGTTGTTTTTTGTTTTCAATACAGGGTTTCTCTGTGTAACCCTGGCTGTCTGGAACTCACTCTGTCCACACGGCTGGCCTCAAACTCAGAGATCTGCCTGCCTCTGGCTCCTGAGTACTGGGGTCAAGGGCGGTGTCACCATGGCCAGACTTATTCTTTTCTTAGTTTTTAAAGCTTTTTGGTTCATGTGCACATGTATTTATCTATGTAAAGGTGTGCCCATGGGAAGCCAGGAAAGCTGAAGTCCAAACTCAGGTCCTCTCCAAGGTAGTCTATGCTCTAACTACTGAGCCATCGCTCTCGCTGGCCCCCACCCTTTTCTGAGAAGGATTTCATTCGGTCCCGGCTGGCCTCAAACAATTACTTTGAACTTCTGGCCTGCCTGCCACCACCCTCTAAGTCCTGGATTACAGATGTGCATCTCCATGCTTGGTTTACGAGGTGCTGGGACTCAAATCCAATGTTCCAGATGTGCTAGGCAAGTCTCTGGCTTAGCCTAGGCCATTATTGTTTTGGCTTTAAGACCGTCTTTCTATGTGATCCAGGCTAGCCTACAACTCTCAGTCTCTGTGTGTCGGAATGACAGGTGGGGTGTGACATCCCATCCATCTTAGGGATTCTTTCTTTAATAAAAAGATTGTTTATTTGTTGGTTGTATACACTGTTCTGTCTGCATGTATCCCTGCCCACCAGAAGAGGGCACCAGATCTTAACCACAGATAGTTGTGAGACACCATGTGGTTGCTAGGAATTAAACTCAGGACCTCTGGAAGAGCAGCCAGTGCTCCCAACCTCTGAGCCACCCCTTTCTTTTTTTCTTAACAGGGTCACCCTTGCCCATCTCAAATTCCATCTGTTGAGATGACTTTGAACCTGGTGGTCCTGCTTCCTTCTCCCAAGTGCTGGGGTGACAGGCCTATGTCTCTATGGCTGTCATGATGCTCCATTGCATTTCTGTACACTGCTCCCTCTGCTCATCTGAGACAGACTCTCCTGTAGCCCAGGCTGGCCTCAGATTCACTCCGTACCTAACAATGACCTTGCCCTTCCAACCCTGCTGTCACTTTATGGGTACGAAGATTACAGCTGTGTGCCACTGTGACTGGTTTATTTGGTACTGGGGATTAAATTCAGTGCTTGGCTCATACGGGGTAAGCAGTTACCAACCGAGCTGCCTCCTAACCCCATCTCCCTCCTTTGAAGATGGAGTTTCCCAGAGCCTATTCCCCCCCACCCCCAGACACACACACTGCCCCACAGCCTTCCAGGCACCTCCCGGACTACACTTGAGCCAAGCTGACAGCAACTGGCCTGACCATCACACAGGGACACCGCCACCGAGGAGCTCTCCCTGGCTTGCTCTGGGATGAGGTATCTGTGATGGGTGGGTGAGTTTCCATAAGGAGAAAAAATTCCTTAGGGCTGGCTCTTCCCGTTTTTCAGCTCTTACTGCGTCCCTGTGTTATCTTTCAGGCATCTGAACTGGCCTGACCTTGGGGTCTTGACAGGATTCGTCCGCAGCTGCAGCCACTAAGAGTGTTGCCTGCGCATTCACTACGTTCCCTTTTAAAAGGGCCCTGCCCACTTCCCATTCCTCCCTCTTTCTCTCTCTCCAAGCCCTGCACCAGGAAAGACACTTCTGTATCGTGTCAGTCACAGATCTGCTCAGCAATGCTCAAAACATTTATTTATTTATTTGGTCACTTGCTCAACCCTTCTCTCTTCCCTAGCGGCAGGAAGGCCGTGACATCATCGGCAGCACCCTGTAGGGGAGGTAGAAGGTGCTTCTTTGCTACCACGCCTGGCCTTAGCTGAGAGCCTGGCAGAGGACTGAGACGTGACTGGCTCTTCCATCCTTCAACACATCCAGGATGCCTTCCTGGGCTCAGACTCCAAAGACTACTGCATTCCCAGGCTCCCCCCCACCCCCACAGATCCGGCCAAACTACTCAGCCTGCCCACAGACACAGGAAGAGAGCGCTTGGAGTGAGCATTTAACTGTGTCCCAAGCTGCGTGCCTTTCAGTAGCTCCAGGCTTCAAGAAGCTCCTTTGGGCTTGAGGATCGTCCTGGGGACTCAGCGGACTGGCAGGGAGGGAAGCTAGAGCCGGGAGTCCTCCGTCGGATGGCACGGTATCCTTGGTCCCGGCAAGAGGCCTGCAACTGAGCGGAAAGTCTTGAGTCCCACGCAGAGTGTTTTCTCCACAGAACATAACAAAAGTCTTCATGGGCGGAGTGACACGTCCCTGGCTGGGTCTTGATGCTTGGGGTGGCACTGGGGGTGCCGCCAGGGAGACTTGCCTTCCAGTGGCACAGTCAATAACGACAGTGAGGTGAGCTGTGGGGACAGCCTTTTGGGGGCCCGCTGGCTGCATAGCTAAAAGGAAGGGAGAGGCCAGAAGTTTGGGTTAGCATAGTCAACTAAGTTGATTGCCTTGTTGATTTTGTGTGTAGACACACATGAGCCATGTTCTGCATGAGGAGGTCAGAGGACAACTCATGGAGTCTGTTCTTCGTTCTACAGCGTGGGTCTAGGGAATTGGACTCAGGTCAGACTTGGCAGCAAGTGCCTTTACCCACTCGGTACTTTCGCTGGCCCAATACCTAAGTTTAAACTGTGTTTTCCCTGTCTCACCTGTTTGTGGGAACCTCATGCCTAGCCCCTGGGCGTATCTTGCTCACGGAATGGCCCAGGGAGTATCTTTTCACGGCATTTGCAGGGGTGGGCTGGGGGCTGGGGAGACGACCTGAGTGGTCAGATACTTTCTGCACAAGCATGAGCCTAGACTCATGTCACATACACACACACAGAGAGAGAAAGAGAGAGAGAGAGAGAGAGAGAGAGAGAGAGAGAGAGAGAGAGAGAGAGAAAGAAAGAAAGAAAGAAAAGAGAGTCTGTGTAACCCTGGCTGTCCTGGGACTTGTTCTGTAGACCAGCCTGGCCTCAGACTCTCAGAGATCCACCTGCCTCTGCCTCCCAGGTGCTGGGACTAAAGGTGTGCACCATCATGGTGCACAAAACCACTCCCCCTCAACACACAGACACAACTAAGTTAGGGAGACTGCTCAGAAGGCAAAATCGCTTACTGTGGCCTGACAACCCATGTGATCTCATCTGACAGTAGAATAAGACCAACTCCGAAGCTGTTCTCTGACACCCTGCAAATAGTACCCCAGCTCTCTTCCCTACCTGGTGGGCCTACCTATCTTGGCCCGGTTCAGAGGACACGTATGCTCTGTTTATTGGTTGATACAGGGCTGTGTGAAGCCATGCATCCCCAGTCATCAGCCCCACGCCTGCCACTCCTCCTCAGCTGGCCTTTTCCCTGGTGCTGAGAAGCCCTGTGCCACATCTTACCATAGCTCATCTCCAGGCTAGACTCCTTGAGGCTGGCTCCCCGGTCCTGGGGCTCTGTTGAGGAAGCCCTGCTGCCACAGTCTGAGACTGTCCTTGGATGCGTCTTCCCTCCACCCTGGAACCAAACCTTTCAGAGTCACGAGGGAGCCTCAGAACTGGCTCTAGGGGACTTGGTTGATCTGAAAGTTTGTATCAACAAATTGCTGGGTGTGGGGGGGAGACAGGTTTCTCTATCTTTTCCAATCTAACTGCTTCCTGACCTGGGATAGTTCTCTGGAAGTTTCCCAGTCAGGCCTCACTCCCCACCCCACCCCACCCCAATTCCAGCCATTAGCTGACCACTTCCGCTTCTTATTTATTATTTTTATTTGGTGGAAGGGCAGGGTTTCAATGTGCAGCTAGCTGTCCTTGAACTTCTGATTCTCTGGCCACAGCCTCCCAGTGGTGGAATGACAGACAAGGGCCACAATCCCTAGGGCTATGTATGGTATGTCACACAGTCACACAAAAAGCACAGCTTTCATCTTAAAGGGAACAAGGGTTTATTCTGAAGCCATTTTGAGTGACCATGTTCTGCGAACACAGATTTAGGTTACCTTGAATTCCACATTCCAACACAGAAGCAGTTTCATGAAGTTTGTAGAGCTTCAGAGACCAGAAAGTCATAACTAAGACACGTTCAAAATACATTGGTGGGGCCGGGCCGTGGTGGCGCATGCCTTTAATCACGGCACTCGGGAGGTGGATCTCTGAGTTCGAGGCCAGCCTGGTTTACAAAAGCTAGTTCCAGGACAGGAACCAAAAGCTATAGAGAAACCCTGTCTCAACAAACCAAAAACAAACAAAACAAAACAAAACAAAAAAAATTGGTAGGTGCATTGTCGGGGGTGGGGGGGAAGCTTTTCTGAAGGCTTGAGATGCTATATCTGATGATGCTTATTTTGGATTGGTGGGAGCCAGTGGTCTGCTAAGTCAATAGATTCTAAAAGGGCTTTATCTATCGCCATAGAATGTTAGTTCCAACACAGGGGGAAGGCGGGGATGGCTGTTCCGGAGGGCCACAACTGAGCCCGTGATAAGGTGATTAGCCCCTGGGCCCACACATTCCAACCCCGTCACAGTGTTGAAACTCTAACCCACCAGGCTCTGCACACAGAATCTTTCCAGGAGTTTTCACTCACGGGTCCTCCTATTGGCCAGCTATGACGTTCTGTTCATTCAGGACTACACAGTCTATTAACTATTACAAGGTCCCTCTTAGGTAGGAAGCACATTCCTAGCTTCTCAGGTAGGTGAGGCTCAGTTGTGGGCAGGACTGCAGTCTTCAGGAGACAGGAATTCCTGATAAAGGTCATTAAAGAAGAAACTCCTATGGGGTGGAGGTGGTACACTCCTTTAATCCCAGCACTTGGGGAGGAAGAGGCGGGCAGAGATCTAGAGTTTGAGGCTAGCCTGGTCTACAGAGCAAACTCCAGGATAAGAAAGTAAGCCTCTGCATCAGAAGTGTTTGCCATTATGAGCTACGTATGAATTTTTTTCTACACCTTCTGGCATGTGAACATAGGTTGTTATACCGTGATGCACGATTAATAGAAACTCTGAGAGACAAATTGGGGTTCAACCTGAAGGTCAGAAAAGCAAAACAGCCAATCACTGGCTACTACCTCTACCTCAGTCCAAAATGGAGATCCTACCTAAAATAACCAAAATTTACGAGACTGACTATATAGTTCCCCTGTATTTACAATTGTTTGCATTCTATGAACTATTTTACACACACACATGCACACACGCACACATATATTACTTTTCTTTCGAGACAGGGTTTCTCTGTGTAGCCCTTGTGTTATTTCTTTATCTAACAGATCAATGTTTATAAGGAAATTTAAATATTTGTCCAGCAGAACCATGTTTACAATCACTATGTAATTTAGCTGGACTATAGGCATCATTTTTTTTTTTAAGACAGGGTTTCTCTGTGGCTTTGGTGCCTATCCTGGAAGTAGGCATCATTCTTTCAACGGATTTTATACACTTACAGCAAGTACTATCTGAAAAGCAAAGGCTTTATCTAACAAGAAAATATACTTAATTATAGGTTTTTAAATGTTCATTTAGCAAGAAAAAAATCATTACTTAAGGAAATACTGTGATAGAAATTTAAACAATTTTTGTTTGTTTTTTGCTTTGTTTTTGTTGTTTTGGTTTTTTTGAGACAGGGTTTTTGTGTAACTTTGGAGCCTGTCCTGGAGCTCGCTCTGTTGTAGACCAGGCTGGCCTTGAACTCACAGTGATCTGCCTATTTCTGCCTCCTGGATGCTAGGATTAAAGGTGTGTGCCACCACGACCCAACAAATTTAAACAATTTTATCTCAGGATACTGAATTAATTAAAAAATATATGTATTTTATATTTTAGTTACAGATATAGCTATCTTAAATACCATTTATAACATATTTTAATCTTAACATTATTAACATTATTTCAGAATTTAGCAATCAATTTCAAAGAGGTAATTTTAGAATTTTTTTTTTTTCGAGACAGGGTTTCTTTATGGCTTTGGAGCCTGTCCTGGAACTAGCTCTTGTAGACCAGGCTGGACTCGAACTCACAGAGATCCACCTGCCTCTGCCTCCCGAGTGCTGGGATTAAAGGTGTGTGCCACCACCGCCTGTTCAAAGAGGTAATTTTAAACAAAAGCTCAGGAGGCTGTGAAATGATCCATATGAAATAGTTATTGAGCCGGGCAGTGGTGGCATGATTTCACAGGCATGATTCCAGTTTGGATTGCCACCGTCTTTGGGCAGTTGTGTGTCTGGCAGCTAGGGTTAGGGAAGATGGACGATGTGTGATTTCACTGCCATCACCTTGATTAAAGGTGACGGCGGCGAGTGCGCCTACCAAAGAGGCAAAAATGGGTCTCCAAGATACTTTGATTGGGATGGATTTTTATATGAAATTCCTGTCCTGTTGTAAGACTTTAAGACAATCCTGAAGCCATTTTTGATAATTCTGAATCCTCTCAGCCTCTGTGCCATAGTGCTTCCCCTCGTCCCCTGGGAACCAAGGACCTAACAGTTACACTCGCACGTACTCAGTTCCTGAACCCATATATTTTTGCTTTGGTTTGGTCCCCTGGGAAACGGGGTCAAAATGACCTCTTACCTCATCTGATCTGGCAACAGCTCTCCAGTCAATTATTGGTAATAGCCCTTTCAAATAAGCCAATCAGAATAGTCAAAGAACAACCCCCCTTGCTTCTGTGGCCCCTTTAAAAATAGACTGTACCAGCTATTCGAGGTCTCTCGGCTTCCTGAATGCTGAGGGACCCTGTCATGACAGAATTAATAAAATCCTCATGCTTTTGCATCGGCTGTGGTGTGTGAGGTGGTCTCTGGGGGCAACTCCTCCTCGGTGTTTGGACGCTAGAGTCCAACACTGTCATGAAAACAAGGTTTATGGAAGATAGGATTTAAAAACAATGCTTGTTTAATAACATAAAAGCTGCACCTCCCTACATTCATATGCAAGAATGTACCTTGTGCTGAGCGTTAACTTTTTAAGATTCACCCAGCTGACAATGGTTTTAAAGACGTGAAGGAATCGTGGGGAACAGCTGAGGTCTGCAAAGGTATGGCAGGGCTAGAGTTCCTGAAGAGCCCAATGGTGGACACGAGCAGTTTTAGAAATGCTAGCCCTATGTTATAAGCACCATAAGCACCAGCCACAATGAGAAATGGAGCAGGCTGGGGAACTAGAAGGCAGGCTATGTATATGCTCCCAAGGGTGGGGTCACAGATGCTCTAAGTCTCTCCAGAAAACCTAAAGGATTTTGAATGAATCCCAGATCTTGAGCTTTGAGTTGTTTCCACTATTGGAGCTTGGCTTTATGTTATGCTCATTGTGACTGTGCCCTATATCTTCTTTCTTAAAGCTAAAAAAAGGGGGGCTGGAGAGATGGCTCAGTGGTTAAGAGCACCACCTGCTCTTCCAAAGGTCCTGAGTTCAATTCCCAGCAACCACATGGTGGCTCACAGCCAT
>NC_022016.1:43459446-43462704 GCF_000317375.1 Microtus ochrogaster | reverse complement strand
CAGGCTGGTCTCGAACTCACAGAGATCCGCCTGCCTCTGCCTCCCGAGTGCTGGGATTAAAGGCGTGCGCCACCATCGCCCGGCATGTTTCTACTCTTATTTAAGGTATTGTACCTATGCAGCTCATTTAAAAATATAACATGTAATTGTGAAATACAGGGTAGTAGTTAGTCATCTGTAATAATCAAACATATAGTCATGTCAGATTTGTTTTCAAAGTTAAGCCTAGATTTGTTTAGCTCAGATATACTTAATAATGGTCCTCAAACTTGTCAGAGATCTGATGAACATGGCATTTAAAATGTTTAATAGAAAAAAAATTTACTTTCACAAAGACTCCCAAATCCCAGCAGTGACCCTGAGATCTCCAAAGAAGATGATGGGGCACCAAGATATGTCTCCCTAGATTGTGGTGATACTGACTATCAGGCAAGACTGCCCGAGTGTAGCACCTACCACCAGGACCCAGCCCGAACTGTGGACCAGCAGGACACTGAAGAGCTGATTGTCCCACGTCTCTCCTATGTTCCTCCTCCACAGGAAGCCTCTCACCTCTCGACCTGGCAGCTGAAGACTGATGCTGTCCTGGGACCTCAGGCATCTGGGATGACCGTCTAGGTAATGGACTAGACTCTGTCATTTTAACTGATACATAGGGCATTTGAATTATATATCATGGTATTTGTATTTATCCTTCTCAGATCTCTGATGGTACAGATGGCTGGGCTAGCTATAGCTTGGTCAGCTTAGCAGCAGCAGACAACCAGGTTCTTCCCCAAGGCTGCAGCCAGCTTGTTAGTTCACTTCCTATGTAAAAGTCAAGACTTACTCCCCCACCCCCCGAGCTACCTGGTGAGAAAAGGTAGACAGGTTTACCTTGCTAACAGGCTTCATATTAAAAGATAAACAGGTTTCCGGTATAATTCTCCACTAAATGAGCACGATTTGAAATGATTGTTCTCAGTAATAACTAATTGTGTCTCTGGTAAACGAGTCGTTGGAAAGAAAAGGGGTTGAAGTCTATGCAAGGGTCTAAAAAATGTTCCAAGGAGCCGGGCGGCGGTGGCACATGCCTTTAATCCCAGCACTTGGGAGGCAGAGGCAGGCGGATCTCTGTGAGTTCGAGGCCAGCCTGGTCTACAAGAGCTAGTTCCAGGACAGGATCCAAAAAGCTACGGAAAAACCCTGTCTCGAAAAATCAAAAAAAAAATGTTCCAAGGTATATAACAGTCTGAGGATATGAGTCTATGTAAATTCTCATAGTCTAAGTTATATAAGTGTCTGAGGATGTCAAAACTTAAGTAAGTTTTGAGGGTCATCAGAAAATGATTAAAAATGTAAATGTGGTGGGAGGGGGAGTGGGAAAGGGAACTGTGGTTGGATTGTAAAATAAAGAAAAAAGTAAATTAAGCCAGGCATGGTGGCGCACGCCTTTAATCTCAGGACTCGGGAGGCAGAGGCAGGTGGATCTCTGTGAGTTTGTGGCCAGCCTGGTCTACAGAGTGAGTTCCAGGACAGCCAAAAATACACAGAGAAACTACGTTTGGAAAAAAAAATTAAATTTAAGAAAGAAGTAAATGTAAGTTGTAAAAGTATAAGAAATGATTTAAGGTATGTGAAAATACAAACTGTTTCAGATTTCCTTCCCCTTCTATGCTATTGTTACGCTAAAGTTTCCAAAGTTCAGAGTTTTAATACTGCTCACCAGAGTTCTGATAAGCTGGTAGAACACTGACGAGTTACTGTTCAGTCACAAGCTCACGATTTTAGATTTCTTTTGGTTGTCTTCTTTTTAAGTGTGAATTTAAATGTGCTTCTCACTGGGCCAGACACATTGCTGTCCAATCTATATCTGGCTCTCTGGAAAAGGAAAAAAATATTCCTGCTTTTTAACCCAAATCTGCAGCTTATGCTAGGACCCAACGGTATGCGTCGACCCCAGTGTTTTACAGACACCTGCTACTTGAATGAGCTACAGTGAGGAAATCGATACATATTGGTAATGCTAATGTATCTAAGAGCTTTATGTCTTTTCGTAAACTAAAAGAATTACATAAACTTCAGAGAACTGAGGGGGTCATAAGACTTGGATCCACTTCTCACAGGTCATATGGACTTCAGATAGCTTCAGCCTAAGTTTGCCCACCTGACTATTCCTGAGGTATTTTTCTCTCTCTCTCCTGATCTTGGGAATCCTCCTCTCCCCCAATTTCTAGGACTACAGGCTGAAAGTTCCAAATATAAGATTTTCCTTTAAAGTCCTAAATGTCAGTGTCTGTCCCTAGTCTATATCTGTCTTAGCAGATTTCCACTTGGCTGACAGACACATCCAAGCATCAGCTGCTGACTGCAACCTGCTCCAAATGACTGTGAGCTCTGGACTTGTTGAAAGCTGATGTGGACCAGTCCAGCCTGTGTTAATGCTCCCCGTCTCTTCAGCTGGGTGAGCAAACCAGATGATTCTGATGAATGTCCCATTGTCTAAACTCCCTCCTTGCCTTTGAATAGCATTGCAGCCTTCCTGGGCTCTGACAACAATGCCATAGTCTTAGCAGGAAGCAGTTACTTAAGAGAGTATTTCCCCTTGTCCCCCAGCAGGCTGAAATGTTAGATCAAAAGGAAACTCCTTGTTTAAGGGACAAAATAGCTACCTATAGTGCCTATTGACATACCAAGAAAGGTACCTGTTAAAACCAAATAGACCCAGAACTATCAACAGGTAGATTCACTAGCTAAAATAGCTCCATAGTTTGATAGGGCATTCAACCTGTTCTATGTAAAACAGAGAGATTATTATATGGCTTTAGAGGAAATTGTTTCTATGTAAACAACTCAGGAATCATTAAGAATAATATGGCTGTACTAAAAAAAAAAGTCATTGCAAAAAAGGGCCTTGAGATGAAGGAAATAACTGGTCACCATTCCTATTTCCAAGTTCTTCCTAGATAGTAACTCTGGTGTCAGCCACCACAAGTCCTTTGGCCCTTCTTGTTATTGGCTCTTGTACCACTGATACTTTAACTAAGTGATAATTTCTGTCTGGGTACCATTAAGCTGATGGTTTTTAGATCCCAATATAAACAGGTACCCATCACAGAGTCAAGGATTTGACTCAGGATACAACTCAAGGGGGAATGTGAGAGCCAAAGTTTTCAATTACCATGCTTCAATTTGTAGATATCCATGAATCAAAAATGCCTCTGATCTGCAATCCCCTTGCCCAAGGACAGACAGTTCTTTTTTTTTTTTTTTTTTTTT
>NC_022016.1:43449981-43458801 GCF_000317375.1 Microtus ochrogaster | reverse complement strand
CCCCCCCCCCCAAAAAAAAAAGAGCAAACGTGCTCTTAACCTCTGAGCCATCTCTCCTGCCCCCTGGCCTTGAATGTGGTTGTTCATGATTGAGCTTGGGTTCTCTTGCTTGCATAAGCAAGCACGTTGCCCACTGAGCCATCTACCCAGTCCAAGTTGCTGTTGATCCCCGGTACTGCAAAAATATTGCCAAAACATAATGGGATTATAAAGATATGACAAAATATATTTATGATATATTGTCAAAATATTATAAAACAGTATTATTTTAAAATAAAAAACAGATATCTTAAAAAAAAACATAATGGGAGCCACAACTAGGTTCGCATCTCTGTTCTGTCACAAAGATGTCAAGTATGAACAACTTAACCCTTTTTGCACCTAAGTTTTCACTCCTTCAAGAAAAGAGGAGAGCTGGTTGATGGTGGCTCACACCTTTAATTCCAGCACTCAAGAGGCAGAGGCAGAGGCAGGCGGATCTCTGTGAGTTCGAGGCCAGCCTGGTCTACTGATTGAGTTTCAGGACAGGCACCAAAGCTACACAAAGAAACCTTGTTTCAAAAAACAAAACAAACAAAAAAGGAGAAATAACACGGTTTTGTGGTGTGAAGAACACAAGAGACGATGAACATGCTGTCTGGCACACATTAAGTGCCGCTGTTTATCTGTTTGGAGTGGAAAACCAAGATAGGAGTTAAAACGGGGACAATTACCGAAGTCCACTAACGGAGAACTTTCGGCTGGCTAGGCGCATGCGCCTGTCGGCGGTCGCGCACGAAAGGGCAGCGCTGTGCCGGCGACGGAAGTCAGTGCCGGGAAGCCGGCGAGGTCGGTTCCGCCCGGCTCTAACATGGCGGCGCCCTTTGTCTGCCGTGAAGCTCTGTCCCTGGCCTTCTCGCGGCCGTGATGCACCTCCCTCTGTGGTCGGGTTCGGGACATGGCAGGTGAGGCTAGGCCAGTGAGGGAGGCCGGGGAGTCCTGGAAGGAGGGACCGAGTCGGCTGGGGCCGGGGGCTCGGGATGCCGGGACGGTTGTGTGGGGGAGGGGAGGCTCGGGTGGAAGGCGCCGCGGGCCGGGGAGCAACGGGAGCGGGCCGGAGGGGTGGCCCGTGCACCCGTGCTGCCGAAGGGGCGCGAGTCGCCTCCAGGGCTGGGTGACACCGCACCTGGTGCCATCTCCGCCCCCGCTGCCGGGCTGTCACCGCCCCTTGACCCCGCGCGCCGGTCCGCGGCGGGTGGGCGTGCTGCGGCCGCGTGGGGGCCGGTCTGGATGTGTTGTGGAATAGGGGCGGGCGCTGCCCCCACCGTAGACCGCTCATTCATTCACTCATCCACCCATCCGTCCACCGTGTTTCCCTCCTTCTCTCCGCGCCTGACAGATCTGACGACAGATGCCTGCGGACTAAGTCCGCAGGTGGGACCAGGGTTCCCAGCACCAAGCGGAGACTCTCTCTGTTTCCTCATCCTTAAAGCACGGCTTATGATAAAACCTGTCTTGAGGTAATAGGTTGTACGGAGCCTAGCATGCTTATAGTTAGAGAGTGAATGTCCGGAAAGTCCCCTGCTGGTATTTGTGTCATAACCATTTAGAAAGCAACCTCAGGTGGGAGAGAGAGGCTTTTTAGATACCACTGCCCCTGTAGGAAGGGAGGCTTAGCTCAATCTAAGTAATCCAGGCAGTTCCATTCTCCCGGGAAGCTGGGCCTAAAGGATGTTTGGGGAAGTGAGGCAGGAGAAGGGTGTATATCCTTAGTTGAAGATGTTGTCTGTGAGGATGCTCCGCTTCCTCTAGCAGAGATGGGCAATAAGGCCCGGGAGGCTCTGCTAAGTCTTTGGGACATTACAGAGTTTAGCACGTTTAACTTTTTTTGTTTTGTTTTTCGAGACAGGGTTTCTGTGTAGCTTGGAGCCTATTCTGGAACTAGCTCTGTAGACCAGACTGGCCTCGAACTCACAGAGATCCTCCTGCCTCTGCCTCCCGAGTGCTGGGATTAAAGGTGTGCACCAACCACCGCCCAGCCAAGCACTCTTAACTTTTAGGTTAAGGGGAAAGCACTTAAGAATCAGGTCTGTGGACAAGAAAGATCACTGGGCAAGTCGAAGAGGAATAAAGGAGTGAGCCTGAAGGCAATTAAGAGATCGCCAGGTTAATTTAAGCGAGGCATAAGGGTGGCCTTGAATAAGTTTAGGTGCTGGGAATGAATAGGGAGAGATCATTTTGGAGGTAGAATTGATAAAACTTGGTGATAACTCAATGAGAAGGCACAGGATTGCCCCATTTCTTCTTAAAAGTGTGTGTGCTCGTGTGTGCATGTGTTCGTCAGAGGACAACCTGTCAAAAGTGGATTTGGTTCTCATCTTCCAGCTTGTTGAGTAAGGGTCTCTCTTGTTTCTGCTGTATAGTGTATTGCAGGCTAGCTACCCCAATCATCCAGATTTCCTGTCTGCCTGTCATCTTTCTCCAGGAAAGCTGAGATTAAAGATGTGCCCCCACTGCCCTATGGGTCCTGGGGAATCAAACTCAGGTTGTCAGGCTTGCACAGCAAAGCTAGCACTTTTGCCTGCTAAGCCAAGTCCCCGGCGCTGTCCCCTGTCCTTGGCTGGTGGATGTTGGCATTGCTCAGTGCGGTAGGAAGCAGGACAAGGAGCTGATTTAACAAGAGGAAAGATTTAGTTTTAAACGGGTTGAAAATACATGCCTGAGAAGTATTCAGGTAAGCCTGGGTTGGTGGTGCATGCCTAGGATCCCAGCACTAAGGAGGCCAAGGAAGAACTGTGGAATTTCAACTCACTGTATAGCCTGAACCCTACTACAAGTTCCAGGCCAGCCTGAGCTATAGAATGAGACCCTGTCTAAAAACAACAAACAAAATCAAAAGCCTGTCTAAAACATTGAGGCCAAGCTATGTGGTGGTGATCTTGCCGCTGTCATCCACCAGAGGTTACCTAGGTGCGGGTATGTCTGGGCTGAGAATCAGTGTTGTGGATATCTCAGGAAAGTCTGGGCTACACTAAACTGGGCAGGTCGTCAGCGCTGACTGGACCTGTCTCAGGAAGGAGTTCCTGACTATGGAGCCTGGGAGTCCTGATCATTCATCTTGTTTCCCAGGCCCAGCACACAGTCTTTTCTACAGCATGCCAATAATAATTCTACTTGGGTCTCTTTGATTCAGGTGATGAGCTGGAGGAGGGGAGCCGAGCTGGAGTTCCTACAGGTGCACTGTCTGAAAAGAGAGCCCCCGGCTTTTTGGAGATCTGAGGTATGTCTGTAATACTGGAGGACGGACGCTGTCTGCAGGAGACAGCTTTTTGTTGCTGTTGTTGTTTGTTTCCTTGGCTGCCCTGGAACTCACTTTGTAGGCCAGGCTGGCCCCAAACTCACAGAGATCTACCTGTCTCCTCCTCCTGGGGATGGGATTAAAGGTATATGCCACTGTGCTGATAGACGTTGGCATTGCTCAGTGCAGTAGGAAGCAGGGCAGGGCAGGCTTGTTTCCAGCCATCATCTACGCTCAGATCACTGTCTCAAGACTAAAGTCAGGAGGGGTGGTGCACACCTTTGGTTCCTTGGGGACTCAGAGGCAGGTGGACCTTTTGAGTTGGAAACCAGCAAGAGCTACATAACAAGACTCTGTCTCAAAGAATTTAGTGGAAAAAAAAAATCCTTGTTATAGTTTTATTGTGATATTGTAGATGAAACTTTGTTTTCTGTGGTATTTGCTTTGTCACTCAGGCTGGCGTTGAACCCAGAGTGACCTCCTAATCCAAGGAGTTAGACGTGAGCTATCATGTCTGATCCAGTTACTTATTTTTGTCAGCAAAACTAAAGTGGGTATGCTTGCTGGGTTTTTTTTCTTTTTTTGAGACAGGGGTCTCTGTACCCCTGGCTATCAGGGGCTCTGAACCTCAGGTTCTTTTTTAGTAGACCTGGCTGGCTTCACACTCTGCAGGTGCCATCCGGGTGCTGGGTTTAAAGGTGTGTGTCACCACACCCAGATTTTATTTTATTTTGATTAGGTAAAATCTAAAGTTGTCCTACAGGGCTCAGTGGTAGAGGGCTAGCCTAGTCTGTTTAAGGCCCTGGGTTCAAATCTCTAGCAATGGCTAAAGTAAGCAAGAAGCTTTTGTCCTTTACTCCTTAAGTCTAGAAGTACTCCTTCTACAGCCTGCTGAGCAGCCAGTGTCCCATGAGCTCCTGTGCAGCAGGATTTCTCTGACCGCGCGGTTTTTGCTTCAGCGCTAGCATCCGTCTAATGGCCCATGCTGTCTCCTTCTTGTCCTGCCATCACATATGAACGCCATCTCTTAGGAAGAGGGAGCGGGGACCTCATGGTCTCCTGTAAGGCTCTGATGTTTAGAACAGTGCATTTTTGTAGCCATCTTGAGTCTGGAGCAAAGAACAAGTCATAACTAACCCGCTGCTGGAGGAGATAGAACCTACCTGCTCTGGCCCCAGAGTGACAGGGTCAGGGTTGTGGGGCCTGGCCCCGCCCACGGGAGAGCCCACTGAAATAATGAGAGTGGGCTGGGTGTGCTCCCGGGATACTGCACATAGTAGCTGGTGGTTCTTGGACACGTGAATGTGCTCTGCACCCAGGGTGTAGCAGACAACTGCTATTGCTTGGCCGGACTGGACTCTAAAAGCAAAGCCCTGCCTACCACATACAGCCATATGTTGGACTGCCAACTCCCCAACAGCGACCTGGAAACCATTTATTCATTATGAAAGCTTGCCTTAGCTTACTTAGGCTTGTTCCCAACTAGTTCTTTTTTTGTTTGTTTTTTGAGACAGGTTTCTCTGTGTGACAGTCCTGGCTGTCCTGGGACTTGCTTTGTAGACCAGGTTGGCCTTAAAATCACTGAGATCTGCTGCCTCTGCCTCCTGAATTCTGGGATTAAAGGCATAAGCCACCACCGCCCAGTCACCAACTAACTCTTAAAACTTAAATGAACCCATTTATATTAATCTATGTTCTGCCAGGTTGCTCGTTACCTCCCTTCAGTACCATGAGTCTGACTGACACCTCAGATTCTTTCCCAGAGTTCTTATCTCTCCCTGGAAGGCCTGCCTATCTTCTCCTGCCTAGTTATTGGCTGTTCAACTCTTTATTAGACCAATCAGTTAGGAAGATGAGGAAATACAGAGACACATCTTCATACACTGTACAGTACAGAGGCTGTCCTGGAGGTCGGGCCATCAGTGCGAGGACGCACAGGGGACCTGCCTGATGTCAGAGGTCTGGGCTGAGGTGGTGTGCAGACTTAGAGTGAAGTAATGGTAAATGTTGCTTCAGATGGGAAGGAACAGTGAGGGCTCTCTGCCACCCTACCTCATGGCTCCCTCTAGAGAGCCAGCTGTGTCATGGTCAAGACTCAGTTTCCCCATCTGTAAAATAGGGCCAACATCTGGGAGGTGGTGGTGCACACCTTGAGAGTTGTTCTTCCATCTTTTCTGAAACAGCTGTTTAAATTTTTTGCCCACTTTTCTATTTGGTTGTCTTTTTAAAAAGGTTTTTTTTTTTTTTCCCAGTTACTACTGTACTTTATTGTGTTTAACCAAATCACCATGTTACAAAAATAAGAAGCTGCCATAATAAAAAATAAGGCTCCTCCATCCAGTACCAGTTGGCATCATTTTACTTTCAAGCCTAGAAATGCCATAGACACATCCGAAGAACACAAGGGAGCAAAAGAACCATGGCTGTATATCAGTGGGACCACCCAGTGCCAACCGAGCCACTCTGTGGTATCATCTCCTATTTCTGGTTTTTCATTTAATCATAAAGCTCCCTAGGTCTAAACTGTATGCACTTAGAGGTGTGTGCACATACTTGTATATAAACCGACTGGAGATGTATGTCAGCCAAGCAAACATTACATAGTAGGTGCAAGCCTGTAAGCCTCATCTTGGCTGGTGTAGCAGCTCTATCAGGGTAAAATGTTCTATGCCCCTTGTGCATCTTCAAGCTCTACACAGGATAATATCACAGACCATTTTACCCCCGTGGCTGCTGCCATTGTTTGACTTCATTTTCCCTGCCCACCCACCCCCAATGCCCTGCAGTAAACCAAAGCTTTTAAGATTTTGTTTCTTTGGTTTTTTGAAAACGTTTCTAAACATTACTGTTGCCTGGTGGTGGTGGTGGTGGTTCACGTTTTTAATCCCAGCACTCGGAAGGCAGAGGCAGGTGGATCTCTGTGAGTTCGAGACCAGCCTGGTCTATAGAGTGAATTCTAGGGCAGCCAGAGCTGTTACACAGAGAAACCCTGTCTTTTTAAAAAAATTTTTTGTTTTGCTTTTTGTTTTTAGTTTTTCGAAACAGGGTTTTGCTGTAGCTATCAAGCCTGTCCTGGAACTAACTCTTGTAGACCAGGCTGACCTCGAACTCACAGAGATCCACCTACCTCTGCCTCCTGAGTGCTGGGATTAAAGGCATGTGCCACCACTGCCTAGCTGAGAAACCCTGCCTTGAAAATTAAATAAATAAAAAACAAACATTGCTGTTAAGTGTGTGTGTGTGTGTGTGTGTGTGTGTGTGTGTGAACATGGACACGTGCATGCCATGGTGCACGTACGGCAGTCAGAGGACAGCTTCATGGAGTGGACGCTCTCCTTTGAGAGCTTCCAAAGACTGAACTCAGACCGTCATGCTGAGCTGTCTTGCCAGCCCAGTGTGTCTCTTTGGTGTGTCCTGTGGGCACTAACCCACCCTCTTTCCAGATGACCTCTGTAGGCACTGTGTTGTTGATTATTGTGTCCACACCGACCCTTTGCTCTGTAGACAAGTTGTGTTGTAACTGTGCTTTTGTGATTTTTGGCTTGCCTTTTTACACTGGGATGTCTTCCGCCTTTGTGATAAAAAGAAAACCTTTTTAGATTTATTTTTTAGGTGTATTTATTTTATGTATGAGTGTTTTGCCAGTGTGTTTGTACCACATGCATTGCCTGGCGACCCACAAAGATCAAAAGAGGGCATCAGATCCCCTGGCATTGGAGTTACAGATGGTATAAACCACAGTGTGCTGGGAACTGAACCCAGGGTCCTCTGCAAGAGCAACCAGTGCTCCTAACCACTGAGCCCTCTCTCCAGCTGGGAAAGAAACCCTTAATGTTCATGTAATTTATCAGTTTTGTCTTTTGTGAGTAGCACTTTTTGCTTAGTTGACAGAACTTCCTACTGGGTGTAGTGCCCATCTGTAATCTCAGGATCAGGAGTCTGAGGCCAGCTTGGGCTATATAGTGAGTTCCAGACCCACCTGAGATATATATCTAATGAGACCTCGTTGGGGTGGTGGTAGGTTAGTTCATCTTTATTATTTATTTATTTTTAAATATTTTCTCTCCTTTTTCTTTAAGATTTATTTTTACGTATGTTGATATTTTGCCTGCATATATGTCTATGTGAAGGTACCATATCCCCTGGAACTGGAGTTACAGACAGTTCTGAGCTGCCATGTGGGGAATTGAACCCAGGTCCTTGAGAAGAACAGCCAATGCTCTTAACCACTAAACCATGTTCCCAGCCCCCCTTTGTTTTGTTTTGTTTTGTTTGTTTTTTGTTTTTTTGTTTTTTTTTTTTTTGTTTTTTCGAGACAGGGTTTCTCTGTGGTTTTGGAGCCTGTCCTGGAACTAGCTCTTGTAGACCAGGCTGGTCTCGAACTCACAGAGATCCACCCGCCTCTGCCTCCCGAGTGCTGGGATTAAAGGCGTGCGCCACCACCACCTGGCCCTTTGTTTTGTTTTTAAAGCTGGTTTCCTGCCTGCTGAGTTCTGTTTCCATATATCTAGTAGTCTCTTCCAAACGTCCCATGTTACTTTAATCCACCCGGCTCACTCCTGGTATCTTTAAGGCCTGGTCCCATCTTCATTTCAGGTCATGCTTATCACAGGCTGTAGACACTGTTGAAATTGGGCCTAGCATTCACAGAGGCGCTGGTTTGCTCTCCAATTCTGCCTAAACTGGGCATGTAACATTTGAGAAGTAGCAGGCGGGTCAGAGGTTCAAGACGGTCCTTCGTTACGTGTTGAGTTCAAGGGCAGCATAAGACTGTCTCAAAAGAGAAGGGGTGGGGTTGAGAACAAGCTTCACAGCCTGGGCCTGACCCTGGATTCCAGTGGTGGAAAGAGCCGCCTCACAGGTTGTCTTCTGACACACACACAGATATAAACTCATTAGAGTTTTAAATTGTTGATCTTTTTTTCTTATAATTGCTCTGAGCTTGCTCCCTACCCATATAGATCTATCTTGTTGCCGCTCTGTGATTTCTGTCTTACTTCAGGTGTATCGTGTCATCTGGCAGGCTCATGAACTGACCCATTTAACATTTAAATCTTAACCCTAGAAGGAACCTTATTATTCAGTCCTAATGGGAAAAACCTCAGGAAGGGCTGGCATGTGAAGAACACAAGTCATACTGAGGGCCACGAAGTCTCCCTCTGTTCTTTTTCTTTTGAGATAGACGGCATGTAGCTGACCTGGCCTGGAACTCCTGACTCCTTATTCTCCTGCCTTCACCCTCCTGCTGAGAGTCAGGTGTGAGCAATATGCTCAGCATAGACTTCCTTCCTTTGGATACTGCAGTGTTTTTTACCCCATGTTAATTATATGTGATTTTATTCCCGCACTTCATACATGTACACAGTATATTTGATCACGTTTCCCCATCACATTCTCGATCCAATCCCGTTCTCCCCCTCTTCCCAGCTAGTCCTCCATTTTCACGCCTCCCCCATGTAACCCAGTGAGTTTAATTGGGGTTGCTTATAGGAGCACAGGTGAGGGTTTTTTGTTTTGTTTTTTTAAAAACCAGAACATGGGCC
>NC_022016.1:43421736-43449394 GCF_000317375.1 Microtus ochrogaster | reverse complement strand
TGAGATCTGGTGCCCTCTTCTGACCTGCAGGTGCACATGCAGACAGAACCCTGTATATGTAATAAATAAAATATTTAAAAAAAAATAAAAAATAAAGGGTGGTATAGATGTCCTGTTTATGACTGGCCGACTGATTAGGAGTCTCTGCAGTTGATTCTGCCCCCTCCCTAAAGAAACTTCTCTGACCAGTGCTGACAGCAGCATCAGCCTATGGGTTAACATCCTTATTTAGAAGGCAATTCGATGGGCATGTCATATCCACTTAGTAAAACAACAGCTGTAGCTTCCCTGGTAGGCTCCGCCCTCTCCAGCTCCAATCCTGACCAGGTTGGCAGTGCCATGCATGCGTCCCTGTGAAGCATCACCGCAGGCAGTCAGCAAGCTTTTGGTTACCCCCTAGCAGGCTCACCACTGTTACACCAGTGGGCACTTCCTGCCTGGCCAGGGAGGAGTGGTGTACTCCACAGGACAGGCTGAGTAGGGCTGCCGCTAAGGGCTCTCTCCCCAACAGTCTACATAGCACCTTCTGGCACCCTGAGGGGCGGCCAGCAGGGAGGAAGCTTTAATCTCAAGTCTAGCTTTTCTCCTGGCCTGCAGCCAGACCATGGGTTGTCTTCAGCAATTGGTCTTCCCATGTAGTTCGGCCGGGTACTAACAGCAGTAACTGTGTGACAGAATACCATTCGGCTCTAAAGGACAATGAAATCATTGAGCACAGACAACTAGTCTCTTTTCTCTGTGGGATGGTCCTTCTGTGTCCTTTCTCAATGAAACCGCTTAGCTTGTGCAAGTCCTATGTTTTGTAGAAAGGAGGTGGCACTGCCGTTGGTTCTCAAGCACTGAGGCCTTCTTGTGTTGTATCTGGTTGAGGAAAGTGAGCCCCTGGCAGTGGGCTCCCCTGGTCTCCTGGCTGTCCTGGCTCACTGTTCCAGTGTGTTTTTATGTATATAATGATGGCCTCCCATGGCATCTTTACGGAGTCAAAGCCTCCACTGTTAGCCCAGGAATACAGCAAGGAAGTGGAGGTTCCTGATACCCTAGGACCAGCTCTGCTTGGTTCCAAGCCCCAGACTGTAGCTCGGCCTAGGAGCTGTGGTCTCAGCAATGGCAGGCAGCTCTTCACAGCGTCAGGGCTTCCCCTGGGATTTCTGTTCCCAGAATCTTCCTAACTGACACATTCTTTGTGAAAAATTTGTAATTCACCATTTCCCTAAGAGTTTTTTTTTTTTTTTCTTGAGAAGTTGTCATTCACCAGGTCTTGTAGAAAGTAGAGGAAGTGGCTTGTGGTTTCACAAGGTAGCTCAGGCTGGGCTTGAACTAGCCGCAATCCTCCATCCTCTGCTTCCTGATGCCCGGATCCCAGGTGCATTCCACCACAGCCAACTAGAGATGCCTTAATGGTTTTCTGATGGAAAAGAAGGCCTCTGACCCTGAGTAATGCCCTCCCTCCCAACTCAGCTCCCCCCTTCCGCTGCTTTAACTTTAAATGAATATTATTTATGAGTGGTAAAACAGAGAAAGGGTGTGGGTAACAACTGTCCCCACGTGCCCTTTTGAGAGGAGCCCCTATACTGTGTTTCACATGCCCTGCAGGATGTGGGTGTCTTCTCCAAAGCATGAGTCAGTTGCACTGTGACTCAGCAGCACTCAGGACTGCGCTGAATGTCACTGGGGCCTCGAGCCCCCCCCCAGGGAGAAGCGCTTCTTGGTGCTGTGGTATTTTGTGGGAGGCTCAGAGACTAACCCTCCCACTGCTGCAGGGGGGTCCTTAATTTTGTCAGCTTTTTTTTATTTATTTATGAGGCAGGGCCTCACGTTGCCCAGGCTTGCCTCAAGCTCTTGTGTAGCTGAGGATTTTGGGGGTGTACCAACACTTAAGGTTTGCACATTGCTGGGGATTGAACACTGTGAGTTCTGAGGCCAATCTGTGTTGGCTCAAGGAAAAGAGAAAAAAAAAAGCCAGTAAATAAATAAATCAAGCCAGGTGGTAGTGTTGCACACCTTTAATCCCAGCACTCATGAGGCATGAGCAGGTGGGTCTCTGCATGTGAGGCCAGCCTGGTCTACAGAGCAAGTTCCAGGACAGCTCAGGCTACACAGAGAAACCCTTTCTTGAAAAAGCCAAAAACAAAAAGGGAATTGGTTTTTTCTAATACAAATGACAGAAAGGACTATTCTTCAGGACTGGTGACGTGTCCTTAGTCGGCACTGTCCAGAAGTGCCCAAATGTGGAGAGGTCCACGCAGATAGGTCTGGATGTTTATGTAAAAGAGGGAGAGCTGTGAACACAGCGCAGTGGTACAGCAGTCGGTTACCAAGTTTGTGCAAGGCCCTGTCCCCTCTCACACTCTGCAGGATTAGCTTTCTAGATAGGTGTGTTTGCGCATGCAAGCTGAGCATTTGCTGGACAAGGAGCACTGTACTAGCAGGGCAGGTTTGCTGATAATTGTTTTCTCTGTCAGGCTGAACTTGAAGAGACAGGTTGGTAGTGGGGTTGGGTGCATAGATTTCAACCTCCCAGAGGTGGCCTGTTGTGAACTTCTATTTCCCTGGTGTGTGTGTGTGTGTGTGTGTGTCTGTGAGCCACTTGTATTTCTGGATGATCAGGAAAGGTGAGTGGCACTTAGTGGTGACCTCTTTGTGTGGAAGCTTGAGTGGCCGGTCCATTCTGGGAGCCAGCCAAGCTCGGTATCTGCTTGAAGGGAGTGTTGTTTTCTGGCCTAAGATGTGGCACCACCCTCTGTTGCTAGTCAGTGCCTGCCAGTAACTTGGGTCATGTTTCAGTTGTGTGACAGGAGCCCATTTGACTTCGAGAGGAAGCTATGCAGTTCAGGCTCCCTAGTACTTCAGGCAGACAGGTAGTTGGCCTCATACAAGAGCACCGGCATAGTTTAAGAATCCAGTTGCTCGCCGGGCGATGGTGGCGCATGCCTTTAATCCCAGCACTCGGGAGGCAGAGGCAGGCGGATCTCTGTGAGTTCGAGACCAGCCTGGTCTACAGAGCTAGTTCCAGGACAGGCTCCAAAGCCACAGGGAAACCCTGTCTCGAAAAACCAAAAAAAAAAAAAAAAAAAAAAAAAAAAAAAAAAAAAAAAAAGAATCCAGTCGTTCTCATCAAAGAAAATTTACCCCAGTGGCTCTTTGCTCAGCACGCCCTCCCCTTGTTGTCTGTGGTAACTCCCATTGTGTTACAGAAATTTTCCAGATTGCATTTAGAAGGAATGATGGGTGTTGATTGGTGGATCTAGTCCCATCCAGAGTGCCCAGGAAAAAGGATGTAGAGACCGTGTGATTAGGGTTTTGAGCCTGTCTGCTTCCTGCTAGCCGATGGCTGCTGGGTGCGAAGGTGTGCCTCTGGCCTAGTTGAGTGATGATACTAACCCTGTAAAGAATGTCTGAGCCCCTTCACCGTTGGAGACATGCTGGCCCCTGGCAGCCAGTAGCAGACCCTGGATTCAAGTCCGGAGAATTCCTCCCTAGTCCTTGCATCTCTGAGGCAGCAACAAGGAAGTTGGTGCCCAGGGTAGCTGTGTGCTTGGTTTGCAGGTAACCAGGGTGTGGTATTCTGGCTCTGTGACACCTGTCAGGTTGAAACAACTCTACAAATGCTGTTTCTTCACTGCTGGAGGACTTGTTGGGCTGAGCAGGGTGGGTCTCAGAGCCTGAGGTTTGGACTGAGATGTGCTGGTCCTCCTGGATCCTACCTCTATGTGCCTTGTCACTGTCCTTAGCAAACCATGCAGAGTGTGGCAGGCCTTTGCCCTGGGCCTGTTCCTGTGCTTTGATCGTTCTATTAGAAACTGAACTTGCTGGGTGTGGTGGCGCACACCTTTAATCTAGCACTTAGGAGGCAAAGGCAGGTGGATCTCTGAGTCCTAACTCAACTAGGGTTACACGGAATGATGGCTCCCTGTCTGCACTCAGGAGGTGGTCCACTGTGGCTGTGGAGAAGGCAACGAGGACTCTCGTCTGCCCACGGCTTTCCCACCTCCAAAGACAGTGCTAATGGAGGGTCAGTGTGGTGTGGGCCTCCTGCTTTGTCCTCCGTGTGCACGCCCTTAGCTCCTGGACACAGATTCCTCTCAGTGTCTTGTGCTCTGATCATCAGCATTGGGATTCTCCTCTCCTCCATCGCTCAGATCCCACTGGGAATTTGCTCTTTCTGGGGTTTGAGGACTTAGAGCAGCAGTTCTCAACCTGTGGGTCACGACCCTTCTGGGGGTGGGGGTTGAAGGACCCTTTCACAGGGTTTACCTAAGACCTCTGCAACTCACATTACGATTCATAACAGCAAAGTTACAGTTATGAAGTACAATGAAGATAACTTTACGGTTGGGGTCACCACACGCGGAACTGTATCAAAGCTTGCAGCATCAGGAAGGTTGCCACCCCACTGGCTTAGAAGTGTTTTCACAAGGCGTCCTGATTTGCAGTGGTTTTGCCGCAGGTGTCCAGTGCCTAACTTGCTGCAGGCTGCCTTGTAGTTGTAGGTGTTGGCACTGCCTGGCCCAGAAGCAGTGCCCTTGCTTGGGCCTGGGGGAACAGGGCTGGGTCTCCAGCTTGAGCTTGCCTGTGCTGATAGTGCTGCCACGCTCCCCATTAGACTCCTCACCTTAGTTCAGCACCTACATACCCCCAATATTTGCTTGTTCTTTGAGACAGTGACTTATTATGTGACTCTGACTGGCTTGGAACTTGTCATCCTCCGGCCTCGGGTGGCGAATGGGCCTGTGCTGGTGTGAAGGGGCGTGGCTTCTGTCGGCTCTCTTCAGATGGCCAGCTCTATGTGGTCACTGCAGCTCTAGGCTCTAGGCCAGTGACAGCCCAGTGTCAGGAGCAACCAGTGCTGCTGCATTGGGGCAGGGTTCCCCAGTCCCTCTCCTGCTCAGGGCAGCCTGGTTCTGGAGGCTGGCTGCTATTAGGGCTTGGATCCAGCCATGCAGGGATTCTGTGGACTTTGGCCTCACACGGCGGGTGCCAGGTTTTATTCTGAAATGTTCTAAAACACCTTATTTCTATAAATAAAAAACCATTATTTCCCTAGAAGATGGCTGATCTTGAGAAGGTTTTGCAGGGGTGCTGGGCAGGCAGAGGCTACTTAGATGTTATCTCAGTTCTACCTGTGTAGTTCGTAATTGGGCACCAGGCCAGGACCTTCTCCAAGCGCAGTCCCTTGGGAGTTGTGGGATTTCCAGGCAGCTCTTGGGTCAGGGCTGGAGTCACTTCTCTCTCCTGGGAGTCAGCGCTAGAGGTTCTTGGAAGAGCAGACTTCACTCTTTCTTGTAGCTCCTTGAGCCTGAGAGTGAGGGACTGAGCAAGGGCGGGGTGGGAAAGCCTTGGAAGGAGAGAGCCCAGTAAGATCCCCACCCTAAAGAACCCAGCCTTGTGTGGACAGGGAGCTTCCCAGAGCCCGTGGGAGCTGCAGGAAAGGGAGTTCCGCAGCTGATGATGCAAGAGCCGCCTGGACTTAGAGCCCCAAAGCTGAACATTTGAGTTTTGTTCTAATAGAGTGTGTGTTCTTTGTGAAACATGTTAAGCTATTTTGAGACAGCAATTGCTTTGTGTGTTTGCCATCTTGACTCCTTAGCTCATTACTTCCTGTGTATTCTGCTTCGGGGGCAAGCTATTAGGGCTATCTTGGTACTTTTTGGTTTGGGGAGCTTGCCCTGTTGAGTAAGCTTTGGGAGCGACTGAGCTATCTTGGCTTGCAGCAAGTGTCTGGAATCATCTACCCTTTTGTGGTGGAAAAGCCTCTCCCTTGTTTAATGCTCCCCGTCTCCTCTGTGAGTCTCACCTGGGGCTTGGCAGTTGGCAGCGAGTTGGGCTGGCATCCTTTCTCAGTGCTGACAGGAGGCTCTGGCTTTCCGCAGCCATGGATTTCCCCCAGCACAGCCAGCGTGTCTTGGAGCAGCTGAACCAGCAGCGGCAACTGGGCCTTCTATGTGACTGCACCTTTGTGGTGGATGGTGTTGACTTTAAGGCCCACAAGGCGGTGCTGGCGGCTTGCAGCGAATACTTCAAGATGCTCTTTGTGGACCAGAAGGATGTGGTACATCTGGACATCAGTAATGCGGCAGGTACCCTGTTGGGGCCAGAGCCTCATACCATGCAAGGCCCTTTTAGGGCAGTGCCAGCAGGCATGTCCCACCTAACTCTATGGGTACCAAGTTTATCCCATCTCTTACTGGATGTGGTGTAACCAGGGACACAGGTTCACAATATGATCAGGGCAGAAAGGCAGTGGGACCAGCATTATTAGCAGGGATGGAGCAAGGCTGCCCCTAAGCCCTCCTCATCCCTTTCTGTAGCCAGGCTAGTCCTGGGGCTGACATCCAGGCTGTGTTAAAAATGATGAGGGCCTAGCTGGGGCTGGGATGAAGGAAATAAAGATGGACCAATCCTAGGTCTGTGCTCCCACCCAGAGCCCTATGACCTGTTTTTGAGATGACCAGGACGAGGTATTCTCTCATTTTATAGATGCGGACACAGACATGCAAATGTCAGGTGACGATGTCTTGAAGGTCATGCTGCTAGATGGGATGGGGTGTCCCCAGGCGTATCTTTTTAGCAGCTGTCTCTAGCCCAGCAGACAGATGCTGGAGGCTTACTGCTCAGCTGTCCAAAATGTGTTTCTGCGGTCTGGTGGAGAGACCATTGGTAGGCCCTGGAGTGGATCTGTGATAGCTGTCCTGTCCTTGACAGGCCTGGGGCAGGTGTTGGAGTTCATGTACACTGCTAAGCTGAACCTTAGCCCGGAGAACGTGGATGATGTGCTGGCTGTTGCCAGCTTCCTCCAGATGCAGGATATTATCACAGCCTGCCATGCACTCAAGTCACTTGCTGAGCCGGCCAGCAGCCCTGGGGAAAATACAGAGGCCTCAGCTCTGGAAGGTAAGGTCCTTGCCAGGCTGTTCCTGAAAGGGGTCAAGGAACTTAGCTTGTTATGGAGGCCCTGTCCCTCAATGGGCCTCAGATTCCTTGTCCACCTTGGCGTCACTGCGGGTGCTGGTAGAGGTTGGCCAGGCACTGCTGGAAAGGGCCTCTCCCACTCCTGCCCTTTCCTACCCTTGAGCAGCAGAGAGCAGGAGCCACATGTGGGTCACTAGGTGCCCGGGAGCAGAGCTCTCATCTGACCGCCTGTAGCTGCCCTCCCAGAGCTCCCTGGCTCTCAGGGTGTCCTCAGAAGCCTGCAGACTCCCATCATGGGCAATAAAAGGATCTCATGTCCCCTCCTGCTGAGCACTGACACACACCCTGTGTCTACTGCCCGTGTAAGGTAACATCACTTGTGGTGCTGTGAAGTTAGTGTCCTGGGATAAGGTGTTCCCTGAACAAACCAGTGAAGCATTCAAGTCCCCAGGGGCACTCAGAGGAGCCACCTCATCCCTCTGGCAGTGGACACTTGATGGAAAATGACAACTCTGTCCTGTTCTGTCTCCAGGAGACAAGAGAGCCAAAGAAGAGAAGGCTGCTGCCACCATGCTGAACAGGCTGGACCAACCAAGAAACAGTCCACACGCAGGCTCAAGCAGAGAGCTCAAAGAGGAGCGGGGTGGCCAGGCAGAAAGTACAGCTAGTGGTGAGTTGTGATTTAGTCCTCATGGGCTGGCTACCTGGAAGAAGGGAATGCACGGTAGGAAGCTGCTTCTGTCCACCACCTACCAGCAGCCCCAAATAGCAAAGGCTTCATGGCTGGGAGGTTGGCATGCGCTCCGATAGTTTTCTGGCTCGCGTCTAGCTCAGTTTGTTCTGCAGGGTCTTCCCAGCCATGGAAGAGACCTATTTGGCCCCTGGACAGAGTCCCAATCCATCCCTCCTCAGGTGCAGAACAGACGGAGAAGGCTGATGCTCCCCGGGAGCCTCCACCTGCAGAACTCAAGCCGGACCCCACGAGCGGCATGGCTGCTGCAGAAGCTGAGGCCTTGTCAGAGAGCTCAGAGCAAGGTGCTCTCCCCACAGCCACACATACTGCACTGCCCTCTTGGACCCCTCTTCCCGCTAGCTTGTCCTGCTTAGACAGCATTCTCTTGAGTTTTTCTTCTTTCTTGACTCCTGAGCTGTCTTGGGTGCACATCCCCTCCGTGTTTCCTTAGTTTAGAAGCATTCTGACGTAGCCCTGGGGCTCAGCCCTGGGCACTGCACGGTGCGTGCTTCCCACAGCCAAGCTCACAAGGACTTACTGGCTAATAGTGCCACACACATCTCCCTGAGGTCTTACATCCTCCAAGTAGCAAATACTTAGGTGACAGATCCTAGAGCCACTGTCACCTAAAGAAAGGCATTTGTGAAGTGGAGGGGGAGTTAGACCAGACCCAGAAGGTACTCTGAGCCCTGCCAGGTCCCTCAGTACCCCCTCTTCTCTGTGCAGAAATGGAAGTGGAACCAGCCAGCAAAGGAGAAGAGGAACAAGAGGAAGAGGTCTCAGGGCCTGCCACAGTCAAGGAAGAGGGGGTGCATCTGGAGAACGGGGAGACCCCTGAGGAGAATGAAGAGTCTGCAGGCACAGACTCTGGGCAGGAGCTGGGCATGGAAGGCCGGAACCTGCGCTCAGGCACCTATGGGGATCGCACTGAGTCCAAGGCTTATGGCTCCATCATCCACAAGTGCGAGGTGCGGGGCCTTGGGCGGTGCCAGCCCTGTGCCTCCAGGGTCTCCGCAGCCCCTCACGCACTCCTTCCTGCTGCGCCTGCAGGACTGCGGGAAGGAGTTCACGCACACGGGGAACTTCAAACGCCACATCCGCATCCACACGGGTGAGAAACCTTTCTCATGCCGGGAGTGCAGCAAGGCTTTCTCAGACCCCGCAGCATGCAAGGCCCATGAGAAGACACACAGGTACCCACCTTGCCTCCCCCAGACTGGGGGCCTCCCTGGACCCTGCAAGACCCCTTCCTATGACCTAGCACCTTCTGACCCACAGCCCGTTGAAGCCCTATGGGTGTGAGGAGTGTGGCAAGAGCTACAGGCTCATCAGCCTGCTGAACCTGCACAAGAAGAGGCACTCGGGGGAGGCCCGCTACCGCTGCGGGGACTGTGGCAAGCTCTTCACCACCTCAGGCAACCTCAAGCGCCACCAGCTGGTGCACAGTGGCCAGAAACCCTACCAGTGCGACTACTGTGGCCGCTCTTTCTCTGACCCCACCTCCAAGATGCGCCACCTGGAGACTCACGACACCAACAAGGAGCACAAGTGCCCGCACTGCGACAAGAAGTTCAACCAGGTGTGCACCCCTCCCTGAGCCAGCACCGTAGTGTCCTGCTGGTGGCTCCCCAGGGTTAGCACCAGCAGCCACTGTATCTGTGGCTAGGGACTCTCCTAGGATGGGACCCTGAAGAGCAAGCCATCTTAGAGCAGGTTCTGCTGCATTTTCCTTCCACTGCTCTGCCCCTTTGAGAGACCACAAAGTCCATTATTTCCTGGTTGAAGGGTTTGGGGAAAAGCCAGGTTCCTAGGGGACCCTTCTGAGCCCCTGTCTGGGTGCAGGTGGGGAACCTGAAGGCCCACTTGAAGATCCACATTGCCGATGGCCCTCTCAAGTGCCGGGAGTGCGGGAAGCAATTCACCACCTCAGGTAGGCCCAGAGCACCCTGGCTCCCCGCCCTCGTCCCTGGGCCCCTGGCAGTGCAGCACACCAGTCTCGCCCCTCATTTCCAAAGGGAACCTCAAGCGGCACCTGCGGATCCACAGTGGGGAGAAACCCTACGTATGCACCCACTGTCAGCGGCAGTTTGCTGACCCAGGCGCGCTGCAGCGGCACGTACGGATCCACACGGGTGGGTGAGGAGGCCCCGTGTGGGCTGTGGAAGGGGCACAGGGAGCTGAGTGGGTGCTAGTGCCTTGTGCCTCTGCCCCAGGTGAGAAGCCGTGCCAGTGTGTGATGTGTGGCAAAGCCTTCACTCAAGCCAGCTCCCTCATCGCCCATGTGCGCCAACACACAGGGGAGAAGCCCTACGTCTGTGAGCGCTGTGGCAAGAGGTAGCGGCCTGCCCCTACCCCAGGGAGCGTGAGGCCAAGTCCCAGGCTGTGTCCCAGAGTGGTGGGTACCCCCCCAAGCCCCCCAACACACACATCAAGGCTCCTGTGGGTCAACATAAGCCCCTGATTTGTGGCCCTGTAGATTCGTCCAGTCCAGCCAGTTGGCCAATCACATTCGCCACCATGACAACATCCGACCACACAAGTGCAGCGTGTGTAGCAAGGCCTTTGTGAATGTGGGGGACCTGTCCAAGCACATAATCATCCACACTGGTGAGCATGTGCTGCCTGCCTCTGTCCAGCCCTTCCCAGCCCATTTTGGAGGCGACGGGTAGTGGGGGAGAGGTAGGGAGCCCTGTGCCACACTTGCTTACAGGTAATCTTGAAGTTCAGTTCCAATGAGGACTCCACCTGCCTTGGAGCTTCCAGGAGGAGGGTGCTACTGAGGCACCTGTCAGCACTGGTGGCTGCCAGAGAACTTGCTAGAAAAGACGGGGCTTCTGGGTCCTGGGAGGTCTGCAGGTGGCAGGATGGTAACTCACCTCCCCCCCAGGAGAGAAGCCTTACCTGTGTGACAAGTGTGGCCGTGGCTTCAACCGGGTAGACAACCTGCGCTCTCACGTGAAGACCGTGCATCAGGGCAAGGCGGGCATCAAGATCCTGGAGCCAGAAGAGGGTGGTGAGGTCAGCGTGGTCACTGTGGATGACATGGTCACACTGGCCACGGAGGCACTGGCAGCAACAGCGGTCACTCAGCTCACAGGTGTGGACTGTAGAGGCAGCAGAGGGTAGCCACAGGCAGCTTGCCTTGGTGGCAACAATGGGGTAGGTTCCTGTGGCTTCTGCCTCAGGCGCTGCTGACTTTGCCCACAGTGGTACCAGTGGGGGCGGCGGTGACAGCTGATGAGACAGAAGTACTGAAAGCCGAGATCAGCAAGGCTGTCAAGCAGGTGCAGGAAGAAGGTGAGAGGGGCAGTCTGGGGCATGAACGCCGGTGGACCCAAGGTCCTTCCCATCCTGACCACAGCCTGCACCTCCACAGACCCCAACACACACATCCTCTACGCTTGTGATTCCTGTGGGGACAAGTTCCTGGATGCCAACAGCCTGGCTCAGCATGTTCGGATCCACACAGCCCAGGCACTGGTCATGTTCCAGACAGATGCGGACTTCTACCAGCAGTATGGGCCAGGCAGCACATGGCCAGCTGGGCAGATGCTGCAGGCTGGAGAGCTGGTCTTCCGTCCTAGGGATGGGGCTGAGGGCCAGCCCACACTGGGAGAAACTCCACCCACAGCTCCGGATTGCCCACCGCCTGCAGAGTGAGCAAGTGGCCCTTTGACTGTTTATTTAAGGATGGATGGCACCCTGGGACTCAAGGTGCTCCTTCCCCAATCCCTAGAGAATAAATTTGATTATTTTCTAATGTTGTCTGCTGTCCTTGTGTCCCCGGGTGAGTGGGTGGGGAACTGTCGTCTATGTAGCTCATACTGCAGAATGGTTAACACTAGCTCAGGGACCAACCTGGCTTCTTGGGACATCCTGAGGCCCGTCATGGAAAGTAGAGCTCCATACTGTGTCTTAAATTATATAGGGTGTAGGCAGCACCCTCTGGCTGCGATGCAGCGCAATGCAGCTTTACTCACCAGCTCCAGATCCAGACAGCCTAGGGCCTTTAGCCAGAGCAGGGTAAAGAACACTGGCTGGCTTTTCCGTAATCTAGAGCCTAGTACCTGCTTTACCGAGGCCACAGCGACGCCATCCTGTGGCAAGGAGAGAAGGGAAAGGAGCAGCCAGAAGCCTCAATGATGGGATCCCATGGAGCCCCACTGAACTGGAGACAGACCTGCTTTGTAGCCCCCCCCAGGTCCATCACCCAGGTGGTTTTTAGTTCTTTCATTTTTTTTTTGTAAATATTTATTTATTTATTATGTATACAATATTCTTTCTGCATGTATGCCTGAAGGCCAGAAGAGGGCACCAGACCTCATTACAGATGGTTGTGAGCCACCATGTGGTTGCTGGGAATTGAACTCAGGACGTTTGGAAGAGCAGGCAATGCTCTTAACCGCTGAGCCATCTCTCCAGCCCCCGTTTTTAAATTTTTTTTGTCTTGAAACAGAGACGGAATTAACAGCCCCAGGACTATTAGGCTCCTTGCTACCACAAGGAACAGCAATGCCCCAGGGAGGGGAGAAGGGAAGCAGGCATTCAGTATGAGCCTAGAGCAGGAGCTTGCAAGTGGGTAGGGAAAGGAGGGACTTCATTATCAAAACCTGAATGGCTTCCCAGTGGCCCAGAAACAGGAGCGAGGGCCAGCACTGACGATTCGTCTCCAGTACAAGGTGAAACACTCGTTCAGATGTGGGGTGAGAGCTACTATTCTGGCAAGCCAAGAACCCTGTGGGTCCCACTTGAGCGACAACCACATTCACACTTTAGGTGTTTTGTATTTTTTAATAAAGTTTGTAATCCAATGGACACACAACAAAACTGCGCTGAGAAAAACAGTTTCATAAATTAATAAGTGTTAGGAAGTCAGGGAGAGGTCCAAGTCACAGGAAGAGGGAGGGAGTTGGCCAGGTCTTTTTGTACAGGTGCTGTGTGACACTTCCATGTTGCCGGAGTGGGACCCGTGCTGTAACGAAGCGCACTTATACAAATGAGTGACGGTATAAAGTCTGAGTATGAAAATAAGATTTTCTTTGAAAACACATTTTTGGCACAGATTAAAAAAAAGTATGTCAGGGAAATTTGATTTAAGTCAGTATTTTATATATATATATATATTATATATATATATTTATATATACACATCCCAAGTTCTGCACATCCGACCAAGAAAGAAAATCCTTCTGTTCGCTTTTACTCAACTGTAAACTGTACATCCGATGAGTCGAAGGTGGTGGCAGCGGCAGGAGAATTAAGAACAATGACATGTCCGATGAGAAGGGAAGAAAGGAGGCGACAGGGCAAAAATACCCAATGAAATGTTCCTTGACACCAAGGCTTCAGCACAAGTCCCGAGTCCTGCATGAGAGTCCGCGGTGTGCTCCGTCCACATGTCCAGAGAGCCACACCTGTGTTCGCTGTGCAAGTCACTAATCCAGTGCAAAGGCTGTTCTGCTGAACACAAACAGACTCCCACTGCCTTGTTCCTTTTCTCCGAACAAAGAAGGCCAGCCCCTAAGGTTTCTGTGAGTCCATGGGTTGGTGGTCTGTCCTGGGCGAGAATTTCATGTAAACATACAAGCAGCACCACCCCCAGAGGAGGTCTGTCCATAGAGCTGGGTGGGCGGGAGAGCCAGGGCAGTCTGCCCCTCAGCAGCTTCCCCTCTGCCTGGCTGCGTTGTCCACGGTTCTGTCCGTTCATCTTTTCTGCAGCAGAGCCTCACACAGAGGCAATAACGATCATGAGGTGGGGAGAGATGTTGGAGATGCTAGCAAGGAGGTCAGGGGCCAGGCGGGAGAGGTGACTCTCCGAGAACTCACAGGGTGGGAAGATCTGCAGCACATAGGCGGGCTGGAGGAAGAGAAACAAAGTGAGACCCCTGTCTTCCATGACTGCCCGGCTCAATGCCTGTTGTACCTGGCAGGCCTTAACAGCCCCCCCTTCCCCCCCCAGTCAGGACAGGGTGTCATCAGCTTCTATAATTCAAGGCCAATGCCTCCCCAACCCCACCCCCCTTCTTTCCAGGATGGGCAATTGGTGGCCATTACCCATCTCCTCTGGGAACTCCTGGCTGGGTCAGCCCTCCCGCCCTGACCTAAACTGGTCCTAGCTGTGTGTACAAGCGTTGGGTAGGGATGGGACAGTGGACCAACCTGATTGGAGCCAGGGTTCGGAACATTGATAATCCCCGCTGCCTGCTTGGCCTGCAGGTAAGTGATGAAGGCAGCCTTGAGGGACTCCGTCTGGCTCACCACATCCTCCTGGTCACGACCACAGGGCAGAGCCAGCAGCAGACAGTAATCTGTTTCCACCTGGAGCAGAGGTGAGTGGTTAGGGGTCTCCTGACTAAAGAGCATGAGTTCTACCAAAGGAGCCAGGCATCTCTAAGATGGTTGTGTCACACCACACTAACGTGTGTGCGTGTGCATGAGGGCAAGCATGTATGCTCACTTCTGAGACTAGAGGAATTTATTTCTCTACCCAAGTCAAGTTTGTCCTTCATAGCCCACTTCAAGAGTTATCACAGCCAGGAGTTTAGCCCCGAGGCTACCTGTTCTTCCCTCCCTGAGTATTGCGTAGGCATTTACCAGGGCCCACAAGTCTTACTGTCATCCTCCGGGCAACTCCTTCCAGCTGTGAGGCCTCTAGCCGCATCCTTTGGGCAATCCTCAGCGGGGGACCGCCTTCAGAGAGAGGCAGAGACCGATGGGCCAGGACATTGTTGCCAGAGACGAAGTGGAGCTGCACAGCAGCCGTGTCGTTCTTGAGGGCCAGCAGGCCCTGCCACACGATGGGGTATTTCTGCTTACCGTGAAACAAAACAAAGATGGGATCATGGCATGCCCAGCACGACCCTGGAAGCAGCTTATAAACTAAGAGATTGGGGTACACTTAAGACAGAACAGAGTCAGGGTGTCAAGAGCAGCCTCTGCCCATCTTACCTTCAGAAGCTGGACCATATCCACAGGCCTTTGTGAAGTCAGGTGTGGAGAAGAATCTTGTTTTGGAGCTGGCTGGGCTTCAGTGTGAGATAGAGCCAGTCCAGGTGGGGTGCTTGTGCCCGAGGCCACAGGGACAAACAATGGCTGCTTTGGGGCAGCCTGAGAAGGAAGAGGGTTTGGGAGGTCTGGCTTCATGGAGACTGACACAGGTGAGGGATGGGTTGGCTGCCCTGTGTCCACTGGTGCCTTCTGAACCTGAACATGGGGCTCAGGTGGCCGGCTGGCAGGGACAGCTGAGAGACGAGGCTGCTCTACCACTCCTGTCTGAGTCCCCTTTGCTTCTTGGGAGACCTGGGGCATCTTGCTACTCAGCGGCTGGACAGGCTGGCTAAGTTGAGAGGGCTGGCAGAGTGGAGCAGGTGGTGCAGGCTGCGTGGGCTGCGTAGATGGGGCAGGCTGCGCGGTCTGCAAGGGCTCACCTTCAGGAGGGCCCTAGAGTTGGGAAGAAGACAAAGGGGGCAGTCAGGATGGGCTGTGCACAAACCCCCAGTTCCCAAACAAGAACTCAATGGACCAGAGGGAGGCACCCCCTTGTCTTACAGTCAGGCCACACAGGAAATAAAAACCAGTGGAGCTGTGTTCTCACGGAAAAGGCCACCTAACATGGTAGGAGGCCCCGTATAAAGTGTCTCTCCACATCCAAGAGCTGTGGTATGATCTGAGCCACTCCTCGCTGTGCATCTAGGAAGCCCCCCCTCCCCTTCCACCTCCAAGGCCTGTCTAGCTTGTCTGTACTTTGCTCACGATCCTTGCTAAAGGTCACTGAGTGCACGATGGGAGACACACAAGTGCTGTGTGCGCTCAGAGGACAACTCTGCAGTTCACCTCTTTCTATTTTTACCAGGGTTCTGGACCAAACTTGGTGGCCAGGCTCACATTTAAGCAAATGCCTTCACCCACTGAACCATTTGATGGCCTACCTGCCTGTCTTTCGAAACCACATAGCTCCCGAGCACATGCCCAATTGGTAGGGAGGAAACCTGGCTTCCTCACCTGTGCAGAAGTCTTGGTCCTGGAGGGTAGGCTGACGGAGGAGGCGACAGGAAACTGAGTGTGTGTGAGCTGAGCGGGGGCATGGTAGGTGCGGATATCTCCGTACCTATATTCCTGGAACAGCTCACCGCTGGAGTGCACAATCTGCACCCCATGGGTCACAACCACAGGTGGGGTCAGAGGCAGCCCCTGAAGCTGGTTGCTGGGGGTGACTGTGAGAATGCGGGCTTCACCATGGGGGTTAGGAGCAGGGGTAGGCACAGGGCCAGGGGCCGGGGCAGGGATTGCTTTGGCATCAGAAGTCTTAACGGTTTCTTTCACCAGCTGCTGGGGGGCCTTGCTGGCTGGTGGCACCTTTACTACCCCCTCAGTGGCCCTGGGCTGTTCACTGACAGCAGTCACATGTGGGTGCACCATGATCCTCACGTCTCGGGGCACAGTGTACGGGTGTAGTCGGTACTCAGACTGCATGACCAGCACTTCTGACTGCACGGGGGCTGCAGCTCTAGCCACAGGGAGGTGATAGTGGACTTCTTCCTCAGGAGGGTGCTGGCTGGCTAGGGCAGGTACACCAGCTGCGGCAGGCTGGGGTGTGCCCACACGCTGTGGGGCCCTTGCCTCTATCTGCTGGGGCTGCAGAGGGGCCCGAGGAGAGTGCAGAGTTTCTGGCCGGATGCTGTAGGTGATGCTGGGTAATGTGGGTGTGTTCATTCTCACCTCACCTTGTGAAAGGTGACCAAGGGACACGGTCTGAGTGATGCTGTGGGGTGGCATGATGACAGACTGCTCCGGGTGGATACTGGAGATGAACTGGGGCACTGGAATGCCTGCAGCCAGCATGACGGTGGCATTGGTAGAGAGTGGTGTGGATGTGGTGCTGCTGGGATGGCATGCCCTTGGGAATGGGCCTGGTGTAGGCCCACTAGGTCGAGGAGTATGTGTATCTGGCTTTGTGGCTGCCAAGTGGGAGATGGTTCGATCTACTGGGGTGGTGGGTCCCGAAGGAACATGGTTCACTTCTGTAGGCAGCTTGCTGGGCAGGGCAGGAGGGTGGTGGGGAGTGAGGGTGGGCCCCAGGTTAGCTGGCTGAAGGACCTTGGTCTCTATTTTCAGAGTGACGGGGTCAGCAAGTTTCTTGTTAGTGGTGACTATGCTTGGGGTGAGAACAAGCTGGTTGTGAACCAGCACCGGGGGTGTGTTGATGCCCTGAGTGAGAACCTTCACTGTGCCACCTTGGGTGACAGGCGTGGACACTGAGAGGTGAATGGGCTCAGGCTTTTCCAAGGACGGACGGTCCGTCTTCACAGAGGAGATCACCGGAGAGGCATTGTATGTCTGGGCAGTCAGGACCAGGGTGGAATGGGTGGCCACATTTGCAAAAGCTGAAGGGGTCTGAGGGCCTTTGGGTGCAGACTGGGATGGGGTGACAGAATCTGCTTTCACCTGGGACTTGGACACTGACTGCTGAAACTCAATGTCCATTGCACTGGCTGGAGGGATCTGACTGATCTTGGCACTGATCCGCTGTGGGCCTTCCGTCTTCTGTCCTGAGTAGCTCAGAAGCACGACTCCTTCTGAAGTGTTCACACGCAGCCCTGCACCAGAGCCTGTGTCTGCTGGACGCTCATCAATCACTGACATAGACCCAGGGTGGAAGCGACTGTTCTCATTGCTGCTTGACCTCTGTTTGCCCTTTGCTGATGGCGCACTCACTGCACCTGTCATAGCTGCTGTGCCTGTTGTGGCGGTCACGCCACATGCAGCAGTCACTGCACCTGCAGCAGCATTCACAGGAGCCGGGGCAGCGTTCACCGTGCCCACTGTGGCACTCACTGGAGTGGTCAGGACATTGACGGGCCCAGTGAGCACATTCACAGGCCCCTTCAGAAGATTCACAGGCCCAGCAGGGGTGCTCACTAAACCCTTCAGTGTGGCCACTGAGCCCTTCACAGGACCCTTTAAGGCATTCACTGGGACCAGAGAGACATTCACCAGGCCAGTCAGGGCACTCACCAGGCCAGTCAGGGTCTGAGGAGCGGGTTTTGCCAAAGTTATCTTCTGCGAATTCTCCAGGTCAATGCTGACAGGCATCCGGCTGATGACAGACGTGATTTTAGGGGCAATGACCGGGGCCACCTTCTCTTTGTCAGCAGCTACTGGGACCTCTGAGGGCTGTGTGTCAGAAGCATTTGACACTGGAGTTGCTGACTTTTCTTCTAAGGGAGGATGTTTGGGTTCACCTGGAGGGACTGGTGCCTCGTGCAGACAAGGAGCAGCACTCACGGGCTCTGCGATGGCTGTGGTGACACTTGTGGAAGTGACCCCGGTGGCAGATACGTATTTGGGGTCCATGAGGATCTTCCTCAGTGTGCTAGAGCTGGTGTCCACGTCAGAGGCCTTTGTGTCTGGGGGAAGAGCTGGAGATGGGGCAGACTGAGCCTGAGGCTCCTCCTGTCTGGTGATCCACTCTGTCACCTTAGTGGGGGGACTCTGATGTGGGACTCCCCCAGGAATGACAGGGGGTGGGAGCTTTGCTATTGTCACTAAAGGAATTGTGGGTGGAGGTAAGCTTGAGTCACTGGGTGGGGTCACCGGATCACTTTCGATGATTGAATGCACCTTGAACCTAGCCTGGGGTTCATCATCCACCAGCAATGGCTGGGAAAGAGGTGGGAGGTCAGGGGGTGTGGGTGCTTTGCATGGAGTCTTTTCTTCAACACTGCTTTCCTGACACGGACTCTCAGCAGGTGGGGTCTTGACTGGGTCAGAGGTGCATTCCTGAGGAGGGGACTGAGGCTTTTCACTCTGCTTTTCTTCCTGGGGAGCTTCTGGGGGTGCTGCTGTTGCCTCATTAGCAGCAGGGCTTTCGCTCTGAGCCTGCTCGGTCTCAGAAGTACGAGTCTCTGTGGCAGCGATCACTTTCTTGTTTGCATTCCTTTTCCGGCGTCGTGTCGTCTTTTGACGTCCTTTGTCTTTCCGGGGAGGAGTGACTTCCACTTTAGACCCCTTGGCTTCCTGTACAGACTCACTGCTGTTCCCTCTGGCTTCCTTGGTGTCTGCAGAACCTGCTGAGGGGTTCGAGGCACTGCCCTGTGAGCCAGAAGACTCTGGAGCAGCATCTGCCGCCGAGGTTCCAGATGTGGCACCAGAGGGCCCTGGCTCCGTTCCTTCCTGTAGATGCGGCTGAGATCCTGGGGGGACGGAGGGAGACGCAGACAAGTTTTCAGGCTCTCCAGAACTGTCATTGATGATGGAGCCAATGGCCGCCGCCAGTTCGGTCTCACTTGCCTGGTGTGCAGGCTTGTGGCCGTCCTCCACATCAGGACCTGCAGGTTTCCCTGTGGCTGCTCCCTTGTCAGCTGCACCAGCGGAGGGCTCGGCGAGCTTTGCAATGTTCTCCACGGCCTTCTCCAGCTCCATCTGCTTGGCTAGCTGTGTGGCTCCTGGGGACACTGTGGAGGCAGACACATCTTTCTTCTCTTTCTCAGGATCAATTGGGTCATGTTTCAGCTGAGACGAGGAGACACTTTCCCTTGGGGGGCTCTTGTTTTTCTCAGGAGAGACTGCCACAAGCCCAGCTTCCCTGTCCACAGCCTGCCCTGCAGCCCGGGTGGCCATTTCCAGGCTTTTCAGATGTGCAGCCCTGTCCATTGCTGACCTGGTGTTGCGAGCACGTCCCCTCTTTGATTTGGTTTTCTCAGGAGGCAGTTTTCTCTCCACTGTCTCGACTGGGAAGGTGTTGGGTCCATTTTTGTCTGTGCTGGTGTCTCTCCTGTCACGTTTGGCCTCGCTGGCTGCTTCTCTGTCACCCCTGGACTTAGTGTTGCTTTCTCTCGTGTTCACCTGGGCACCACCCTCAGCAGCAGCCTCAGCTTTTTGCTCGCTTCTCCCCCTTTTCCCATGGGGCCCGCCAGCGGCTGCAGCCTTCTGAGACCTCGGAGACCTCCACCCCTCAGCTGGCTTGGGTGTTTCTGCTCGCTCTTTCGTCTCATGCTCTTCATCCTCATCAGCACGCCGGCGAGTTTTAGGAGGCCTTCCCCTCCGAGGGGTGGTGGGAACTACCACGGCCTCCTGCAGCTCCCGTTCCAATCTCTTCCTGGTCAGTCTGGGCTGCTCAGCAGGCTCTTTAGCTGGGGAGCGGCTTTCGTGATCACCCATGGTGGCATAAACACTCCTGACATTCCGGCGCCTGGTTCGGCTGAGAGGCAGGCTAGGCTCAGGGAGCTCAGGGTCCCCTCCAGAGCTTTTAGATGCAGTCCTTGTAATCTTCTCCGCCTCCATCTTCAGTTCTAACAGCTTCTGTGCTTCTCCACGAGGAGAGCTGGACCGCTTCAGCTTTTCCCGGTCTATCCTCTCGCTCTTTCTGGTGACGGGCTTCTCCACGATGCTTGCGACAGCTGCCTGGACCGGTGTCTTGGAACGCTTGCTTTTGTTTGTTTTCTTGTCTTTCGCAGAGACTGGAGGATTGGCCTCTACATCTTCAGACGCTGGGGGCTGAACTTCAGGCACAACTTCAGGTTTCTGAGTGACACTGGGTTCAATGCTTGGAGCTGCATCTGGCTTCTCCACTCTTAGCTCTTCAGCTTCCTCAGACTTCTGAGTTAGTTTTGAAAGCGGCTGGGGACTGCTGGGTTTTGGATCTATATTGTTTTCTATCTTGGAAATTGCAGTCTCAGGAGCGGGAGGCTCGGCACTCACAGAAGGGATGGGCTCGGTAGCTGGGCTTTCTTGAGTAGCCTGATGCACCACTACAGGACTTTCTCTGGAGCCTTCTCCTGGGAGTACCTCTACCTGCTTGGGCTGTTCCATGGGGACAGGAACTGGCTCAGATGCCAACTTTGCCTCCTCCAAGACGGGGGCTGGCTCCACAGGTTTCTCTCCTGCCAGCAAAGGAGCCTCCGCCATTTTCTCAGCCTTTTCTGGTGCTGATGATGCTGGTTCTGGTGTCACGGGGGTGACTGCAGGAAGCCCAACTGACACGGGGGCTTTTGGCTCCAGCTCTTTAGTCTCAGTGGTAGGTTCCGGGGTCTTGGAAATATTCTCTGGGTCCTCCTGTTTCTCAGCCTCTTTGGGCTTCTGGTCCTTCTCCTTTTCTTTCTGCTGCATCCGCGTGAGCTCCATGAATCTGCTGTGGAACAGCACCACGGGCTCCTGGACCGAGTCACTCACGCTGTTGACTCCGTCAGATGCTTGTCTGCTGTACAGCCTCCCAGGAGGGAAGTCAGACTCCTCGCCCTTCCTTTCAAGATGCTGCAGCCGCTTAGAATCTTGTTCAAAGATGGAGCTATGTAAAAACCGAGAGGCAAACAGTTCCTGCCTCTCCTGTTCCTCTTCCCTGTGGTCATCCTTCTTATCATCCATTTTCCCCTCTGAGTCAGTCCTGATTTTCTTCTTTTTCATGTACCAGGATGGAATAGGTCTTGGGGCAGAGTCAACCTTTTCTTTATCTTTGTTGTTTCGAAAATTAGCAAAGCGGGAGTCCCAGTCAAGAAAAGACCAGTTTTCTTCACGGGATGAGGAAAGAGACTTAGCTCTTTCTAGCAAAGCTTTAGTGTCTGGTGTGATTGTCTTATCCAGAGCAAAAGAATAAAATTTATTTCTTTCTAAAGAACTAGACAGTCTTTCCTCTCGTTCACGTAGTTTGTCGTCTCTGTCCCTCAATAAAAAAGACAGCCGAGGGCTGTCGTAGAAGGTAGAGGCCCTGGGTGACTGGGATTTGTGCTCAGCATCCTCATCAGAGTCAGAGGGCACCTCGCCAGGTTCCAGATCTCGCACAGACCTCTTCCGTAAACTGTCTCTCTTGATTATGCTGTTTGGAAAACTCACGTCAAACCTGCTGGGGTCCTGTTTCCCCTGAGGGTCCCAACGATGCGGGTCCTCTTCAGAATTCAAGACAGACAGCTTTATTCTGGCCATGTCCGCCACATGTTCTCTCTTGCTACAATCATAAGGAGTAAATTTTAAGGGGTCTTCTCTCATTGATACATTAGAATAGGGGAGACCCTTATCATCCACTTTAGGGGACCCTTTTACTGACATTAGCTTAGGGGAACTCAGGGTGTCGTCATCTTCATGGAAGGAGCCATGGCGGACGCTGGGAGAACAGCTGGTCCTTTCAGAGTCCTCACTGATCTGCCGTGAACTTCTGTAATTTCTCTCCCTTTTGGTACAGATGTCAAAATCAACATGATCCATCCTTTTCTTTTTGCTGGGCGGTGAGTCGTCAGTGACATCCTGGGGGGGCTTGCCGACCTCATGAACAAGGCTCCGTCTTTCATATTCATCTACATCTTTTTTAGGACTGCCAAACTTCTCAGACTTGGCTATTTCCATCTCCATCTGCTGTTTTCTGCGACTCTGTTCCATCTGTTTTCGGTAACTCTGTGTGTGATCAATGTCAATGCCAAGCTTTTCTTCAGCATTTAGTGCGTGTGGCTTCTCCTGGCCTGCTTTATGCTCGGATGGCTCCTCACGAAGACGGCAATAGTTTTTCCTGACTTCCTCTTTCTCCGGCCCTTGATTATCTAGGAGCTGCAGCTGTTTGGGCTGAGGTTTTGAGGGGATGGCTTTTTTGGGCTGGGCTTCTTGACTTTCCACAGATGCGTGTATTGGATCTCCCAGGCCTGGGTGTCCATCTGAGCTGGGCCGTGAGCCAGACCCTGAGGAGACAGCAGCAGGCTCCTGGCAGTCTTTGGGGCTGGGAGCCGAATTAAGCCTGTCCGGCTTGGTTTTTTTTGATTCCCTTTTAAGGATTTCTTTTCTCACGGGCTTTCGTTGGGACTCGCCTTCCCTCACCAGAACACTGTCTCTTGACACATCAGGCTGCTTCTTTAGAAGCGCTCGAGTGTCCTCTGTCTCAGGGCTGCTTTTCTTGACTTCTGGTTTTTGCTTTTCTGCTTTCAAGTTGGAGTCTGCAAAGCGCCTTTTCCTCGCTTCCAGCTTCTCCAGGTCCACAGCGCTCAGGCCCTCAGGCGTCTGCTCCGGCTTGAGGTGCTTCCTAAGTTTAGGCCTGCCCTCCTTATCCACCGCCTCTACGTGGCTGGAAAGGGCCTTTTCCCTCAGTGCCTTCCCTCTAGCGGACTCCACTGTAGACGAGTCGGACTTGGCCAGCTCCATCTGAGAGGCCTGGGACTTCTGACCTGGGGCTGAAGGTTTAACAGTGTCGTGATCAAATCTGGCTTTGAGCTTTTCCATCGGAGGGTGGTCAATGACTTTCCCCTCCTTTTCTTTCACTCGAGTCAAAACCACACAAGGCACGAGCTCCAGACGGTTCTTGGCCGGCCCTTCCTTGTCGGCTTTCTCTCTGCTCAGTTTGGTAGAACTCCGGCTTTTCTCAGGGCTCTGCTGCTCTCCCTCGTTCTCTTGCTCTGTCTCGGAAGACTGAGAGCTGGGAGAATGACCTTTTCCTTTCCGTCTCTGCCTGTCAGGTTTGTCCTTTTCTACTTTTTCCTTCCGAATTATTCGTCTTTCCCTCTCCACTCTCTCAGGATCAAAAGTCCGTTCTTTATCCGTCTTTTCGTTTTTTGTATAGCGCTCCAATCGAGCCTTCTCCAGTTTATCGTACCGTGGTGGAGACACTGAGCTGCAGCTCCCACTTCGCTCTGAGGACCGGCGGTACAGTCTCCTCTCAGAGTCACTTGGCAATCTCTCCGAATGTGCAGGAGACACCCCAGGACTCTGTGGACGACGCAAGTGGACTGGACTCTGACTTCGCTCAATGGGCCTCCTCTCATGGTCCCGGTCAACCTCAAATCGCTCCCGTTCTCGCTCCCGTTCTCTTTGCCTATAGCTGTATTCCCGAATATCTTGTTCATAAGGATCACTCCTATATTCTCTGTATTCTCGAGGGTCATCATAGTATCGGGACTCATAATATTCTCCTTGGTACGTTTCCCACTCGGAGTAAAAGTCTCTCCCTCGAGCTGGATAGTCCCTCCTGGAGTCCTCAGGGTAGGTGCCTGGAGTCCGAACACTTTCATAGTATGTCCGATCTTGGCTGTAGTCATAGGATCCTCTTCGTTCCTCTCTACCAAACATCAAAAAGATTATGTCAGCGCTTCTGCTTCTCAACACTGTAGTCTCATCTCTGCAATCGCAGCACTCATCACAGGCAGAGGCAAGAGGACAGCTCATGGACCTCTCTGGGGCGCACAGTGAAACTACCTTACTCAAGATCTCTAGAATCATTTAGCATGACTTTTCCCTTGCTCAACTGCAGATGTTTAGCAGCAACTCCTAAGCTAAGGATTAAAAGCTGACAGCCTAAATAAAATTCAAATGTAAAATGCTAGGTTTTTACCTGGAGCCCTGGCCAGGAACTCTCTATGTAGACCAGGCTGGCTTCCAACTCACAGAGATCTCCTGCTTCTGCCTCTGGAGTGCTGGGATTAAAGGCGTATACAACCATGCATGACCAGCACTTGTTATAAAAGAAACTCAATAATCTCAAATAAATGACAAATGTTTAAGAAGACCCACTTGCTGTGCGACAATGGTCTTTGTACCCTGTAAGGATTTGTCTCCTGTACTTGCTTAATAAAATGCTGATTGGCCAGCAGCCAGGCAGGAAGTATAGGCGGGGCAACCAGAACAGGAGAACTCTGGGAAGAGAAAAGGCTCAGTCTGCAGTCATCACCCAGACACAGAGGAAGCAAGATGAGACTGTCTTGCTGATAAAAGGTACCAAGCCATGTGGCTAACACAGATAAGAATTATGGGTTAATGTAGGATGTAAGAGTTAATAAGAAGCCTGAGCTAATAGGTCAACCAGTTTATGACTAATGTAGACCTCTGTGTGTTTCTTTGGGATAGAATGGCTGCAGGACCAGGTGGGACAGAAACCTCTGTCAACACTCACTGCTCCTTACCGCAATTCCACTGTACTGTACCATATACATGTATTAGGTTATATCACACTGTACCAGTAAACATGTAATTGTATCAACTTTTTAAAAAGAATTTTTCAAATGTTTAAATCTCAGGGCTGGAGAGATCACTTAAAAGTTAACCTCACTTATTATTCTTGTAAAGGACCCATGTTTAGTTCCCAAAATTCACACAGTGGCTTGCAGCCTTCCGTAACTCTAGTTCCAAGGGAAGTGATGCCCTCTTCTGACCTCCTTGGGTACCAGACACACTTAGAGCTCAAACATATATGCAGGCAAAACACTCATGCATAAACTAAAAATAAGCAAATCTTTAAAAAAATGTTTTATCCGGGCATGGTGGTATATGCCTGTAATCCCAGTCCTTGGGAGGCAGAGGCAGGCAGGTCTCCAGACATTGAAGGCTAGCCTTATCTACAAAGCAAGCTACAGGTCAGCTGAGGTTATAGTGAGATCCTGCCTCAAAACAAAACAAAAAACAACAAAGTTTATTGTCAGGCATAGTGGTACAGACCTTTAGTCCCAGAACTGGGAAGGCAGAGGCAGGCAGATCTTTTGAGTTCGAGGCCAGCCTGATCTACAGAGTAAGTTTCAGGATGGCCAGGGCTACACAAAGAAACCATGTCTTAAAGAGAAAAATGAACAAAAATCACAAAAACCCCTAAAAACCAAAAAGGTTAAAGTATTTATTGTATGTTTTGTTTATCGAAATGCTTCCCACCTTTCCCAAAAGAATTAAAAATAAAATTAGTTCCAACTTTCAACATTTACTTAAAAACTTTTTTTTGCCCTTCTTCAAACTGCCAGCTAACAAATCAAGTCTAGCTTCAAGCACTATACAATGTTCCCTCCAGCTGCCCATGCAGTGCACTCAGAACGAGAGGCAGCTGTCCAGCAGAGGACAACTGAGCACACTCCTCTCATCGGGAAGTTGGCTCCTTTATACTCATCTGCTGTGTGTATGATGTGTACGTGGATGTGCACACATCAAAGCACGTGTGAGCGTTCAAGGACCGCTCTGCAGCCTTGGCTTTCTCTTCACCTGAGCTGCAGAGCTCTAGTGCAATGCAGGCTTTGGTGGCAAGCATCGACTTGCTGCGCCATCCCACTGACCCCCCTAGAAATTTTCAGTGACAAATGTCTAACTGCAGAATTCCTCAAGGGCAGATAAAGCAAAGCATGGTGGTACTTGCCTGTAACCTCAGGAGGTGGAGGCAGGAAGATCACAAGTTCAAGGCCAATTTTATCAGCTATAGGTCAGCCTATGGTATATGAGCATGTGGTGATGATTGAAGTCAAAAAGAAATGGCTGCCCATTTTCCACTAGAACCCAAATCACATGTGTTGTTAAAAATAGCAGTCCTGGTGGGTGTGATGACACAGGCCTGTAATCCCAGCTGCTTGGGGAACTCAGTGAGACCGCTCTCAAAAATACAGCTGGAGATGCACCTCAGGGGCAGACACTGTCTACCACAGGCTTCCATCCTAGACACTCCCCACATCCAACCAATAACCACTCACTCATGCTCTAGATAAAAAGCCAGTCTTGGAAGACCATGCTGTCTTGGGTGGGTGAGGTGTGTTCATTCTAGAAAATATTATCACCAGCTGCACAGGCTTGGTTCTGAGTCCCAGTCTCTGCAGCTCTCACCTCACTTTTTGGCTCACTGCAACACAGTAACAGTTGGTCGGATGTGGCAGTGCATGCCTTTGATCCCTGCTCTCAAGAGGCAGAGGAAGGCAGGGTTCCTCAATCTGAACCCAGTCTTGCCTACACAGGAAGTTCCAGACTAGTGAGGGCTACAAAGTAAAACATTGAAAAAAGGAGAAAAACAACAACAACAACAAAACACCAGGTCACTAGGCACAGAACTAGAGTAACTTTAATACACAAAGCAAGGAAGTGCTTCCCTTTGTGAAGCCGGACACATTACATTCTGCCCAATATGAACAAAGTAAGACTCCTGCCTAGTGAGTTCACTGCTTTGCTGAACTACAGTAGGAGCCACATCTTTGGTTCTCACAGCTCTAGACAGAACCTCGGGTCTCTCACATGTTACAAGTGCATTCTGCTGAGCAGTGGTGGTGCACATCTTTAATCCCAGCACTTGGGAGGCAGAGGCAGGTGGATCTCTGTGAGTTTGAGGCCAGCCTTGTCTACAGAGTGAATTCCAGAACAGCCAGGAACACAGACAGGAGAAACCTGTCTCAAAAAAAAAAAAAAAACAGGCAAACAAGCAAACAAAAAGAATGCATTCTACTGCTGAGTTGCATGCCATGCTTTGTGTGTTTCCTCTTGAGACAGGGCCTAGCTACTCTGTAGTTTTGAATACAGGATCTAGGTTCAGGCTCCTCAGTACTAGGATTACAAGTATTAAGTCACTAAGCCAGCCTATATGGCAAGACAGGGCTTCAAAAAAAAAAAAAAAAAACCCACACCAAACAAAACAAACGAAACAACACTATCAAAAACAAAACAACAAAAACTCCACAGTACAAAGACTGTGTATTAAGCAAGCTGGAGCTAGGGTAGAGCGCAGCACTAAAATGTCCAAGATTTGCACAATGTTCTGTGTTTGATTCTTAGCCTAACAAAACAGAACAGAAAACTAAAATTAAAGTGCTAGCCAAGTACCTGCAAGCCCGAGGGCCTAAGTTTAATTCTCAACACCCATCTAAAAGGCTGGTGGGGCTACATGCATGGAATCCCAGCACTGGGACTATGAAGACAGAATAAGCAAGGGTAGAGCCCCAGACAACAGTGAGACCTTGTTTCAAAAATAAAAAAGCAAGGTGGACAGCTCTTAAGAAATGACATCTGTAATTAACCTCTGGCACATGCATGCACACACACACGCACGTGTACACAAACAAACACACATACACACACCTATGTCAAAAACTTATTTTGATGAGTCCATGAAGCTTAATAATTTCAGCAGGGACCAGGACAACAGAAGACTGGGACCCAGTCAGCCTAATGGAGGCATCACTTACAAGGCCGCTTGCCTTGTCTGAGAATGGAGGAATCATCCCACCAAAGAGGTGATGCCTTGTCCATAGAATGGAGGGAAATCATCTCACCAAAGAGGTGATGCCTTGTCCATAGAATGGAGGAATCATCACCAAA
>NC_022016.1:43408813-43421636 GCF_000317375.1 Microtus ochrogaster | reverse complement strand
ATCATCACCAAAGAGGTGATGCCTTGTCCATAGAATGGAGGGATCATCCCACCAAAGAGGTGATGCCTTGCATTTCAAACAAGAGCCAGCAGCAGCCAATTTTGGAAAAAATTCTGTTCAAACTACCAAGCATAGATAGGAAAACCTATTTGACCATGTAAACTCATCCTGTGCTGACAAGTAGGAACCCTGGGCTTTCCCCCAGCATAAAAAAACGCTGTAATGTAAGTTACCTGACTGAGGGTTGGAGATTTAACTCAGCAGGAGTGTGCCTGCCTAGTAATGTAAGAAAGATCTTGAGCTCAGTGCCCAGCAACAGGGAAACAAGAGTCACCAGAAGTTGCCAAACCTTCAGTCATGAAAAAGGAGGGTCTATTCCCGCCCCCAGTGGAGGCTTGGAGATCAAATGCCACAGAGCTTTGTACGTGAACAAGTGCTATAGAAATCAAGGTGCTTCTAATCCTGAATTCAATCACTGGAGTCAAGCACCTTTCCCATCAGACACCAGACACCAGCCCTCACTTTAAAGCAAAGGAAACATCCTTGAATGTGATGCTGAAGAACGCATTATACACCCAGTAACATCTGAGACCTTCCCCCTTCTGCCTCCTGCATGAGGATGAAATGCCATTAGATGGGGATTAATCATGGAAATTAACTAAAGAAAAAAGCCAGAAACAGATCATCACTAAAATTAGTGAATCTTAAATAGTAATATTCAAAAATCAACTCGTACACTACTTCATCTAACCCTCAAAAGACTCTGCTTTTTTTAAATATTTATTTATCTATTATGTATACAATATTCTGTCTGTGTATATGTCTGAAGGCCAGAAGAGGGCACCGAACCTCATTACAGATGATTGTAAGCCACCATGTGGTTGCTGGGAATTGAACTCAGAACCTTTGGAAGAGCAGGCAATGCTCTTAACCTCTGAGCCATCTCTCCAGCCCCCAAGACTCTGCTTTTAAAAAAAAAAAAAAAAATAATAATATATACACAGAGAAGATTAACAACTGTTAATGCCTCAAGTGCAATGAATGAAGCCTCCAACACACTCCTTCCCCTCACCAATGTACTGACAGCCACCTTGGGAAGGAGCACAATTGGCATAGTGCTTGCCTGGCAAGTGTAAGGCCGAATTAGATGCCCAGCACCACCTAAGTCAGTTACAGTGGCATAAACCTGGAAAGCCGGCACTCAGGAGGCTGAGACAGAAAGACCATCAAGGTCATCCTCAGCTTTAATAAAACAAGCCTAGGGCCAGTCTAGGCTACATGAAACCGCAACCAATGACTTCAAACTGCTACTTCTAGGAACTGGGACTAAGAATATTCTGTCCAAAGCGACATACTTGGATATATAAGCACACAATGTCATGTGTGCTCTTTTTCTGATGGGTGGGTTGGGGGTTGTGACAGACAACCCCTCACACTGGTTTACTAGCTGAAGAACTGGACATTTTCAGTGTTCTGTAATCTGAATTCTGATCTATTCATGAGAAACTATCAAAAGCCTTACCTACTAGAATTTTGACGGTGGGGTCAGTTTAACTTAAAAGCTCAAGAGGTCAGTGACTTAGCAGGATACTGAGCTAGGAAAGGTCTCGAAGAGATGCTGTGTGACTCTAACAAAGCAAACTGGGACCAGCGGCAGTGAAGGAGACGCTGGTGGACTCCAGCAGCCCCCCAAGTTTTGGTGTTTTCCGACCTTAGCTGTCTAAAGCCTTTGGATATGTATGGGGTAGAACAGATGGTCACACTTCAGACGACCACCACAGAGGGATGTCGGGCAAAAGGCTTTTTTTTAGTACAGGCAATAGTTTCCACTTTCAAACACCATCATCTATGAGACGAGCCTGGTTATTATGTGAGCGCATTTTAAAAGGTCATCTAATCAACAGGAGAAAAAGGTCAAACACTGTATTACTGGGACCAAAAAAAATGGCTTCTGCACTGCCAAAGCCATGTATGTTTATATGAAATATGACTTTCTCTCTCTCTCTCTCTCTCTCTGTTTTTTGTTTTTCGAGACAGGGTTTTTCTGTGTAGCCTGGAGCCCTTCCTGGCACTCACTCTGTAGTGCTGGCCTCGAACTCACAGAGATCCGCCTGCTCTGCCTCCCAAGTGCTGGGATTAAAGATGTGTGCTACCACCACCCACCAGCCTGACTTACTCTATTTCAAAGAGACAAACACTTCACAATTCTTTCCCAATATGAGTGCTCACCGCGGCCTGAGACACGGTGACCCCACCCTACCCTCAACTACATAAAAACTAGATTTGTCAGAATAAACCTATGCTTTCTATACGACAGGTTAAAAAATATGTTTGGGGAGAACTGAGTAGAAATGAAAAAGAAATCAGCCCACAAAAACTAAAAACAAGCTATACTGGCAGGCCTGCTGGACACACCTCAGGCTGGGATGCTTCAGAAGTAAAATGCTGACCTACATGGTCCTGGTGATCATTCCCAAAACTGATGGTCTAGCCCAACAGTGAACAAGAACCTACCTTCTCTCTGTTAGCATTTCATAGAAGTCTCTGATATCTTGACCAGACTTCTCCATGCAGTGATAAAATGCCAATTGGCTTTCCCGATTTGCAAAGTCCACCTTTAAAAAAACAAATGCATAATAAAACTCATTATTATGTGATGCACAGATCTAATACAAATATAAACAATATATAAAAAGATTTTATAAAGAAAGAGAGGTTTCAGATCTCAATTTTGGGAAGTTTTTTGTTTGTTTGTTGAGAAAGGGTTTTTCTATACTGGAACTCACTTTGTAGACCAGGCTGGCTATGAACTCAAAAGTTATACCTGCCTCTCTGTCTCTTAGAGAGAAGGTGTGTGCCTTGTGGCCAGCCAATGACTGGTCTAATATGAGGCCCACGCCACAAGAGGGAGCTCATGCCCGGCACTACCTGGACGACAAGGAAACCAAGGCTGGATAATGCAGACAGACACCTAGGGTAGAAGCACGACTGAAAAAAAAGAAAATAAAAATGACGAACTTATCCAGAATGATGCTCTGCTGTACTCATGGTCTGCTGCCTGGTTCCACCTGTCACCAGCTGCCTCTGGCAGCTGACAGGAGTGGATGCTGAGACCCAGAGACCCACAGCCAAACATTAGGCAAAGAGAGAGTGAGTTCAGGAAGGATATCTCTATAAGGTGCCCCACCCCAAGCTAGAGAACACCTAAAGTGGGGGGAAGGAATTGTGGGAGCCAGAGGAATGGAGGACAATGGGAGATTCGGGCTGGGAAATCAACTAATAAGGGCTCATGGGGGCTTGGAGACTGAGGGAGCAATTTCAGAGCATGCATGAGTCTGCACGAGATCTTCTACATACATGTTATGGTTGTTGGCTTGGTGTTTTGGGGGAACTCATGACAGTAGAAGTGGGGGTGTCTCTGACTTTTCTGTCTGCTCTCAGGACTCTTCCTACTGGGTTGCTTTTTGCCTAGCCTTGATGTGACAGTTTGTGCCTAGTCTTATTGTATCTTGTGCTGTTTTGTTTAATGTCCCTGGGAAGCTTATTCTTTGGGGGGGGGGGGTGGCGGCACTGGGACAAAGAGTAGGGATCGGTCTGGGAAAGAAGGGGTAACTGGGAGGAGTGGTAGCTAGGTCGAGATGTATTAATGAGAAAAGAGGAAAATAAAAGTTTAAAAATAATTTAAAAATAAAAGGTGTGCACCACAACACATGGCAAATTTTAGAAAGTTTAAGAGAAATTTTTTTTTTTCAATAGAAAACTCCCAAATTGGCCGGGCGGTGGTGGCGCACGCCTTTAATCCCAGCACTCGGGAGGCAGAGGCAGGCGGATCTCTGTGAGTTTGAGACCAGCCTGGTCTACAAGGGTTGTTCCAGGACAGGCTCCAAAGCCACAGAGAAACCCTGTCTCGAAAAAACCAAAAAAAAGAAAACTCCCAAATTCTACATATATCTTGACAGATACAATTTAAAGGTCCCCAAACCCATCCAGGAGTGAAATGGCCAGGCATGGTTCAATTCCAAAATTGCAGAGGTTGAATCAGGTCAGTCATGGGGGCCAGTCTGGGCTACATAGCGAGACTCATACCCACACACCCACAACTTCTCCCCTTGCCAATCAAACAACAACAACAAAAATCAAAAATAAAATGTTAACAAACTTCTACCAGAATTCTGAGTTGGCAAATGCTTGAGTCAATTAAATTAGTAATCTATAGTCGGGCAATCTACGGTGCACATAAATTTGTGAGAATAGCCAGAACAACAGAACATGAGGACAAGACAGCTCTATTTTCCGGCTGCCTAGCTTCATGTTCTACTGCCAAAATACTATTATTTTACTTTAATCTAGACATTAGTCCTTAAGTTCATAATTATGCCAAACAACTATGAAGAGTGAGTTTTTAAACAAGCAATATCAGGAAGATGAACACACAAACACACACGCACAAGGCTTATAGTCACAGGTAGCGTACTTTTGGAAGCTGACTGATTGTGCCACTGGCACACAGACACTCACTGTAATGGGGAAGGAGGGCCCTGCACCAAGAACACAGGGAAGAGCGTCAGGCTTCCAGGGAAAGAAGTGTGTTGAAAAGGACTTTAGGGAAGGGCCTATGGCTAAGGGCATAAAAAGAACTGTGTCCATAAATAGCAAGCAAGAATACCCTATTATTTCCCTTAAAAACTGAGGACAAATAAAACCATGTTTGGTAAACCACTCTCTTTACTGGCAACCTACATTTGAGACTCTGCATAGAATATGAACAGACTTTTGGTTTTGGTTTTTGAGGCAAATCATACTCTGTGGACCTGTCTGGGATTAAAGGTATATGCCACACACAGCCTTTGGCTTTTGTTAAAGTCACTATGCACACCTTAATTTTATTCCCACCAATTTTCCTGCCCTTGGTCTCCTTGACAGCTGCTTGTGCATACTCAATCTCATTGTAGAGAACCAGAGCCATGCCTTTTAAGCGGTCAAACACCACCTGCAAAAAAATACAACAACCAATTAAGAGCTTTTTCTACTGGTGTGAATGTCAGTCCCCAAAAACCCTGAATCACAAGGATGTTCCTAAGGAAAAGTACCATATTAGACTACTCCAGAAAAACTTGGCTTTTCCAGAAGAGGCTTGTCTTAATAAAAACACTAAATTCTGTGTGCAGAAACCACGGAACCATACATGGTATTGTCTTAGCAAACACATTAAGTTCGGTGTGCAAAGATCATGGAATCATGCATGGTATTGTCTTAGTAGACAAACTAAGTTAGGTGTGCAGAGACCACGAAACCATGCATGGTACTGTCTTAGCAAACACACTAAATTCGGTGTGCATAGATCATGGAAACATGCTATTCTCTTAGTAAACACATGTCAGATATCCCAAGGAAAACAGAATCGTGGTACTGAGGCTTTCAATATATTACATCTTCTTTTTCTATATTCTGCTAAGACCATTCTTCTGTCTGAGGCTCAAAATAATAAGAGGATGTAACTGGGCCCAAGAGCCTTTCCCTGTATCTGTGGGTGTGCTATTTATTGGTCATAGAAAAATTCTGCTTCATGAACACGTTAAACTCATAACTGCTGAAACATAAATCAGATCTAGGGATACAACTCAGTGATAGAGAACTTATCTAGCACATGCAAGACCCAATGTTTAATCCTCAGCAACAGCATGAGTAAAACTTAGGTGTGAATATAAATTCCTCTCTCCCTCCCTCTCTCCCACGTTATTATTTCAGACAGAGTTTCACGGTGTATCACCCTCCTACCTAAGCCTATCTAATGCTGAGATTACAGGCATGAGCCACCATGTCCACCTACTAGACTGGCGTGTGTGTCAAGTTTAAAGGACAAATTCAGGTGCCAGCCCTTCCTTGCCTTCCAACTTGTTTGAGATGGACTGTCACTGATCTGCCACAAACTCCAGGCTCATGCCCTACGAACTTCTCGTAGTCTCCTGTCTGTGCCTCCTATCTCCCTGTAGTACTGGGATTACAGACATGGATGCTGTATCTGGCTTTGATGTGGACTCTAGGGATTTGAACTCGGGTACTCATACTCTTAGCCACCTCTCCAGCTCTAGACTACTTTCCCCTTCTATCAGTGTGTGTGTCTGCATGCATGATGTATGTGTGTGGACAGAAATGCCAGAGCACATAAAGACATCAGAGGACATCTTTGTGGAGCTGGTTCTCTCATTCCACCTTTAGGTGGGTGTTGGGAATCAAACTCAGGTTATCAGATTATGTGGCAAACTCATTTACCCGCAGAGTTATTTTGCTGGCTCTGGACTAATTTTCATGAGAGGAAATTATAAAAAACTTCTAGCAACTTACTCTACTGTTTCTAAAAAAGAAATCATCTTGCTAGCATACTACATTTTTTTTTTTTTTTTGAGACAGGGTTTCTCTGTGGCTTTGGAGCCTGTCCTGGAACTAGCTCTGTAGACCAGGCTGGTCTCGAACTCACAGAGATCTGCCTGCCTCTGCCTCCCAAGTGCTGGGATTAAAGGCGTGCGCCACCACCGCCCGGCTTCAATTTTTTTTAATTAACTTATTTTGACTAAGTACATCTATGGGACAGCTGTCATGGCATCACAGTGCTATTTGAAAATGGAAGCTTGGGGCTGGATAGATGGCTCAGCAGTTAAGAGCACACTGACTGCTCTTCCAGAGGACCCGGGTTCAATTCCTAGCTCCCACATGGCAGCTCGCAACTATCTATAACTCTAAGATCTGACACCCTCACACAGTCATACATGCAGGCAAAACATCAATGCACATAAAATATAAATAGATAAATTATTTTAAAAAAGAAAATAGAAGCTTAAGAGACATTTTAAATTTAAACTGGAATTTTTTTTCTGTTTTTCAAGACAGGGACAGCAAAGATAGGATTCCTCGATCTGCATACCAGGCTAGCCTTGAACTCACAAAGATCTGCCTGCCTCTGCCTGTCGAATACTGGGATTAAAGGCGTGCGCCACCACTGCCTGGCATAAACTGGAATATATTTTTTAAAACTTTTCTATCTGCCGAGCGGCAGTGGTGCACACCTTTAAGCCCAGTACTTGAGAGGCAGAGGCAGGTAGATAGAGCATCTTGAGTTCAAGGCTAGTCTGGTCTACAGAGCAAGTTCCAAGATAGTCAGAGCTACACAGAGAAACTCTGTCTCGAAGAACCAAAAATAAAATAAAAACTTTTATACCTACAGAATGTATAGCTTTAAAAGCATAAATGAAATTTGAATTACCAAATTTAAGGTGTAGAAGCTGTTCAAACACCATTTTCTAAATAGGTAGGTACTGAATGTGAGCATTTCTATGCAGTATACACTGGTCAACAGAACACACTGGTATTTAATTTGATGCTTTATTTTTTAATTTATGCACATTGATGTTTTGTATGCATGTGTATCTGGTGGATCTCCTAAAACTGGAATTACAGACAGCTGTGAGTTGCCTGTAGGTGCTAAGAACTGAGCCCAAGCCCTCTCGAAGAGCAGCCAGTGCTCTTACCTACTGAGCCATCTCTCTGGTCCCAGCTATTTTATCAGAAAGTTCACAAGTATAAAGACAAATTTTTATATAAGACTTTCATTTTTTAAAAGCTGTATGACACTACCAGAGACTGTGGAAAGGTCTATGTCATGAGTAAGCAAAAAATTTTTTTAAGCAAAATATTTTTTAAAATCCTATTTTATTTAACTTTATATATGAGGAGCTCCAGATTTTTCCGGCATCTCGTATCATTTGGGAAAGCGCTTTACTGCTGGTTATTTTGCAGCGCTAGGCACGGAGCCTAGAGCCTGGCCCAACAGACCATAAATCTAAATTCAATTTTTAAAAACCTTATGCATGTATATCTCTGTGTGTGCAATATGTGAAGTGCTTGCACAGCCCAGAAGAATGTGTTGGGTCTCTGCAGCTGGAGTTCCAAGCAGGGTCGAACTACCTGGCGTGGGTGCTGAGAACTAAACTTGGATCCTCTGGAGAGCAGCAAGTGTTTTTAAGCACTGTGCATCTCTGCAGACCCAGCCAAGAGTGTTTGAGGATATGAATTATTAAAGGAAAGGAAAGGACAACAGTAGAAAGTGAGACTGAAGGACAGAACACAAAGAAATACTAAGAAATAAAGTAAAGAGCAAAAGCCTACCTTTACCACAGGCCCGTAGCGGCAGAAATGCCGTGTTAAATACTGATCAGACACGTTTGAAGAAAGCCCGTCTAGCCACACACAGTTTGTAGGCATGCTCTTTCCGAAACCCAGCTGAAATTCAAAGAGAAAATTCTATCACCACAGATCACAATGACCATTCTCAGAAAACTGGTCTTCTATAAAATCGCTGAAATGTGTGTGTCTGTCGCGTTGGATATTGAACCCAGCAGCTTACATGGTAAAACATGTTGACATCTACCACTGAGCTCAAAACAATGTGCAAGTAGTTCATAAGTAATAAACAACAATCAAAACTTACAACAGGGCAATCCTGCTTGGCCCCGAGTGGCAGGCCACACTGACAGGATGAGGACACAGAGAAGGCTACCTTTAGCACCAACTGTCCTTCTGCAGCCCTAAAATAATAAGGTAAGTCCCCAAAACCTTACAGCAATTCAAACAGTAACAGGTAAGTTATGCACTTCACATACCTTGAGGCGGTTATTTCCAAGGTACTCTCCGTCCATCTTCTTGATAGCCTTACACACACTGGCAATATCACAGTACTGCAGGAAGGCATACTGAGGGACTCCGTTCACTTTCTTAATGTCAATGTCCTGCAAGAGTCAATCAGCATCATTTAGCAATATGGTAATAAGAAAATAAATCAGAAGAATCCAAGTCCACATAGATACGCTTCTTTCTACAAGTCATGTTCCTAGTAACTTTAGTTGGATCATGTATGCATACACTGTAAACTGATGGTAGAAAGATCACATATCATGAAAGCCATCCCATGTGAGGCCCCTGCAGAAGACCAACTGTCCTGCAACTTAAAAATTTAAATCCATGGTAAAGGGAAATTAATAACAAAGGAGAGGTTGCCTACTTAGTAGAATACCAGAAAGTAATTCCCTTTCGTACTGTGACATAATCTTTTTGGTACACTGTGAAGATGTGTCACTTGGACTGGTTTAATAAAAAGCTGACCTGCCAATAGTTAGGCAGGACTTTGGGGTCAGAGGAAGATACTGGGAAGAAGAAATGGAGACGCCAGAAGACACAGGGCAAGCAGGATGGGCATTATGGAGATGAGGTAATGAAGCCACGAGACAGAAAGTAAATTAATATAAATGTGTTGATTTAAGTTGAAGAGCTAATTAAAAACAAGCCTAAGCTATCAGCCGAGCTTGGATGATTAAACAGAAGTCCCCGTGTCACTATTCATAATCTGTCAGGCCTGCTTATAAAAAAAAAAAAAAAAAAAAAAAGACTAACCATACTTTGGCACTGTCAAAAATCTTTAGTAGAACCAAATCCCTTAATACACTACCTGAGCCTGGTATGGGGGTAAGCGCCTTTTAACCCCAGTACTTGGGAGGCAGAGGAAGGTGGATATTTGTGAGCTGGAGGTCAGCCTGGTCTATAAAGCTGGTTCTAAGACAGTCAAGACTACAGAAAGAAACCGTCTTGAAAAACTCCAAAACCATAAAACCACTACTTGAAACAAACAATCAAGAAATCAAGTTCTCAAGATGTGCTAAATCCATCACTATGATCATTAATGTGCGTGTTCACGCCTACAGCCCTCACATTCGGAAAGGTGACAAGAGGGGAGCTCTAGTTTAAGGCTAGCCTGCCACACAGAGACCCTGTTTCAAAAGAAAAGACTACACTGTATCATTTAAAAAAACAATAGTCTTTTTCTCAAAGTAAAAAATATGAGCAAGAAACAGGCCAACACACAGAGGCATAGAACACACACAGGACTAGAAATGGAATGAACACACACACACACACAACAGCTGTTAACTATCATACACTCTTTACTCCTCAAAGTCCAAACTTACAGCTTCTTCATTGCTGTTCAGTCTTGAGCTGGGTATGACATCTGTGATCCCAGCACTCAAGACAAAGGCAGAAGAGAGTTCACAAATTTAAAGTAAGCTCAGTCTGCACATCGAGCTCTGGGCCAGCCAGGGCTACATAATGAGATTCTGTCTTACAGAATACAGAAATAAAAGGCATTTAAAACATGCCTGGCTTATCACAGAACTCTGGAGGAGAGGTAGGAGGATCTATGTAAGTTCAAGGCTAGTCTAGTATGAAGAAACTTTGTCTCAAAAAAAAAAAAAAATCAAACAAAAAACAAAAACCAACAAAAGTGGGGGGGGGAGGATAGAAGTGCAGTTCAGTGGGTAGAAAGTATGTGCCTAGCAGGTGTGAAGCCCTGGATTTGTTCTTTAATGCCTAAGAATTCCCAAGTACTATGGACGGCAGGAGTTATCAAAAGTTCAAAGTCACCTTTGGCTATGGATAACATTCGGTGGCAGAGTGGGCTACAAAGCACATTTCACTTTCTAATTTACTAATTTTTATTTTATGTGTTATGAGTGTTTTGCCTGAATGTACGTCTGCACCATGTGTTGCAATGCTAGCAAAGGCCAGATGAGGGCCCTGGATCCTCTGAAACTATAGTTACTGGTGGTTGTGAGCCACCAGGTGAGTGTAGGAAATGGAACCTGGGTGTTCTGTAATAGAGTCAGTGCTCTGAAGCACTGATTCATCTCTCCAGAATGACTTCTCTGAAGAAAAAAAGAGAGAGAAAGAAAAGAAACCAAGCAAATAAGTGGGATTTTAAAACTGAAATTATTATAAAAGTATTGTTTCTGTTTTAAAAACAAGAGTCTCTGGCTGGGAAGATAGCTAAGTGGTTACGAGCAAGCACTTCTCTTGTAGAGGACGTGAGTTCGGTTCCCAGCATCCACTTCAGGCAGTTCATAACTGCCTGTAACTCCAACTCCAAAGGTTCTTAACACCTCTGGCCTCAGTGGGCATCAATACTCACGTGCATATATCCATACACAGACATATACACAACTGAACATGATCATATGCATATATCCACACACAGACAGACACAGAATTAAACATGATAATGCCCACATGCACATATCCACACATAGACAATATACACAATTAAACATGATAATTAAAAACAAAGCAAACATTATGTAACCCCAGATGGCCTGGGAACTCACTATGTAGACAAGACTGCCCTTAAATTCAGAGACCTGCCTGCTTCACTACTCAGCAAGACACTGTCTCAGATTTTTTTTTAAAACGGGAAGCTGGAGAGATGGCTTGGCATTCATTTATGGGCACTGGCTGCTCTTATAGATAACTTGATTTCAGTTTCTAATATGCAAATGGCAGCTTCCAATCACCTGTAACTCCAGTTCAGGGAGTCTAATGTCCTCTTGTAGACTCCAAAGGTACCTGGTACACACATGGTACACAGAAATATATGTAGTCAAAATGTGTATGTATACACATGCTCTCTCTCTCTTTTTAAAGAGTCTTTTAAAAAATGTTAACAGGAAAATGGGGGTTCACATTTCAAGGTAAGCTTGGGCTATATGAGACACTAGGCTTTAAAAATGAAAAAGGGATAGAGCAAAGGGGAAATATTTCATTTGTCCTTAAATATCACATATCTATATCCTTCCTCTTGTTCTCATGTTCTACAAAGACCTACAGCATTTTTATCACTGAAGAAACATACCACAATTTCCCCAAAGCGCTGAAAGATGTTTCGAAGGTCATGGTAAGTCGTCGTCTTCTCAAGGTTGCCAATAAAAAGAGTTCTTGTTGCTTTGGGATGGAATTCATCTATCCTTTCATCCAAGGGCCGAAATTCATTTTCACTTTCTGTTTCTGTGAGTGGATGGGGCAGAGTAGAACAGGGTGCTTTAATACATTCTCTAATACATAATTTACTTATTTGGAAAAATATGTGCTTATAACAAACTGTATCATCCTGGGCCTGGTGGGCAGGCCTGTAACCTCAGCACTCAGGAAACAGTGATGCCAGGACTGAGAGTTCAAGACCAGCCTTGCTGCACAGTAGATACTGTCTCAGACAAATAAGTGAGCATGGAAAAACTGAAGCTATTGCTCAGAGAATTTAACAAGAAAGTTTTTGTTTGCTTATGGGTTTTATTTTATTTTTATTTTTGAGATAGGCTTTCACCATACAGTTGTAGTTGACCTTGAATTCACGGGTATCTGTGAGTTGAATTCACGGGTATCTGTGAGTTGTACTCAGTGCTGAGATTAAAGGTATGTACCACCATGACATCTATTATTATAGGACGTGTGCATGACGTATGAGTGTGGGCATCTGTGCAAGTCAGGGGACAACTTTGTGAGTGGGTTCTCTCTACTCACCTCTACATGGGTCCCAGGGATAGACTCAGGTTACATCTAAGTGCCTTTTACCCTCTGGTCTTAACACTGAGTATGAAATTATAACTTGGCTATGCATGGTGATACACCTCTGCAGTCCTAGCACTTAGAAAGTAGATACAGGATAATTGAGAGTTCAAGACCAGCCTGTGTCATATATGAATTCTAGGCAACTGTGGGCTTCATAGGGAAACCCTATCTCAAACAAACAAAAAAATCACATATACTCTACAATCTAAAGGAAATTGCAACTCAGCAGAAAACAGTCCCAGGACATTGTTTAGTTTCATTTACTTTGAAGATCTTAATGATATTCAACATTTCATGTTTACTACATTAATAGTAATTTTTACTACAGTAATAGTAATTCAAATGTTTAAATCAAGACTTTAGGGGATGGCCGGGCGAT
>NC_022016.1:43407933-43408673 GCF_000317375.1 Microtus ochrogaster | reverse complement strand
AAAAAAAAAGACTTTAGGGGATGGAGAGATGGCTCTGAAGTAAGCACTGGCTACTCTTGCAGAGGACCCAGGTTCAATACCCAGCATCCATAGCAGCTCACAAACCATCCAGCTCCAAGGGATCTAACAGAGTCTAGCTTTCATGGATACTAGGCACACACATAGTGCACAGACATATGCAGGCATAACAACCAACCAAATACAATACTAAAATAATTACTTTGGGGGAGGGGGTTGAAACATGGGAGGTTTCTCTGTGAAACAGTCCTGGCTGTCTTGGAATTCACTTTATAAACCAGGTTGACCTTGAACTCAGAGATCTGCCTGCCTCTGCGTCCCTGGTGCTGGGATTACAGGCACGTTGTCACCATGGCCAAGCAAAATAATTACTTTAAAAAGACTTTATATGCAAGAATAATTGTGTGGAAAGTGTTTAAAGTGACATCTGTGAGCTCTCTATTTTGGTGTTATGTGGTCCCCAATGATATCCAAAAGGTTTCTATTTTTCATGATGAAAAGCCTTGGCTTAACTTCTAATTTAATCCAGCCCTTTGCTAAAGCGCCACTTATTAATTCTGTCTGAGACACAGACATTCAAGGTTTTCATGGTAATTATAGCTCAGCACTACATGTTCTCTACTTGTTAAAAATGTAAAACAAAGTCATCAGAAAGATAAGTAGACAGGATAAGGATACAGCTCAGAAGCACACATACAGCTCTGGGCTCACCCCCCCATCCT
>NC_022016.1:43383274-43407833 GCF_000317375.1 Microtus ochrogaster | reverse complement strand
CTCTCTCTCTCTCTCTCTCTCTCTCTCTCTCTCTCTCTCTCTCTCTCACACACACACACACACACACACACACACACACACACACACACACACAATGAAGCCAGGCGGCACGGGAGACACATTCCTATAAACCCCAGCAGGTACAGGCAAGAGGAATAGGAGTCTAAGGCTATCCTTAACTATATAGCAAGTTCAAAGCTAGCCTGAGCTCTATGAAACCTTCCCTTAAACAAACAAAATTAACAAAAGATGAACTGAGCATGAAGAAACATGGCTGTAACTTGGGAAGTGTAGGCAATAGATGTTGGATTTAAGGTTGGCCTGGTTTACATAAGACTTAGTCTCAAAAGAATGACTAAGAACCCCTGTTTCCATGTGCTACATAACAAGGTTAAAAGGCCTATAGTAACAGCCATCTTAAACTCTCCTTATATGCATAAAGACCAGAATGCTACACCTATCACTGACCCTGACTGAGATCTCCATAACAACTGACTGATGTTTAAGACCTACATAAGTTAGGTGCACACTGAACACTCCTCAGGCGGTTCTGACACGTCCTGAAGCAACCCAACAAGAACCCCAGCCACCTGTGCACATGCCGACTTGTAACCCCAGCACTCTGGAGGCTGAGGCAGGAAGACTGCCCTAAGTTCAAGGTAAATCTAGACTACACAGTGAGTTCTAGACTAGCCTGTGCTACAGAGTGAGACCCTGTCTCCAGAAAACAACAAAGAACTCATGAGCTGCTCTGAGTTGGGTATAATTTGGGGCAGCATACCTGAACCTCAGTTGATAAAGGGAGAGAAGGCATTCTCTGGGAAAAGAATTTCCTTCTAATTGTTATGATGTTTAATCCTGACTCTCGCCTTGACAGGATTTAGACTCACTGTGGAGACAAACTTCTGACCGTGTCTGTGAGGGTTTTCTAGGTCAGGTTATCCAAGGTGGGAAGTTCACCCTACATGTGGGTGGTGCCGCTCCATTCAGGTGCCGCTGCACATGAGCAGCCACCTCCCCTGCCCAAGGGGCTGGACGCCAGAACTGTGACTGACCAAAGGAAACCCTTTCTCACTCAGTCACCCTCATCGGCAGTGCTTACAGCAGCCAGTATACCCAGATTTCATCAGAAAAACATGCACACGTTACATGACTACCAGCGCTATAGCTGGTTTAATATGTAAATACCATCTACACATTCACAGGGAAAGTATGCTCCCTCTTATCAAATAAGATGAATATTCTGAGAAGATTTACCATTTAAATAGGTCATAAATTTTATTCCAAGTGTAAAGTTCACTTTTCTCAGACTCACAAACCCACTATAGAATACTCTATTAAACTGCTCACAGTCTGTATAAACTAGGCATTTCTGAATGAGTGTTCAAATTCTCAGTCAGTTAAGCCGCTGGGGGTGGGGTGGGGACAGTCCACTTTAAAACGAGCACTACATGTTTTCTGAAAGACACCACCACTGGCCTGAGACATGCTTAAGCCTTCAACCTTCCACAGTGGGTCTTATGCAAAGGATAAAGGGTTTCCTTTCAGTCCCTAAGGGGCCAAATCCATGCTTCATCGCTCTAAAAGGACACCCTGCATCCCTGGAACTACTCGGAGGCGCTAACCAGCAGGACTGTTAGCTGTACACACCTTCTGCCCTGTTTCAGCTCTGACCCTCATGTCGGGGGCCCTGGAGAGAAACTGCAGGTGTCCGCGGGACTTCCTTTGTTTGTTCTTTTCATATAGCCACTGAATAAATGTGGTATCTCCTTTTCTCTGCTTTTCTTTTCTTTTTGAGCTTTTATTATTTATGTGTCTGTGTATGAGAATGTATGCCATGTGTACCTGAATACCCAGAGGCCAGAGAGGGTGTCAGATCCCAGGCAACCGGAGCTGCAGACGGCTGTGCGTTGCCTGCTGTTGAGCACTAGGAACCAAACAAACCCAGGCCCTCTGCAAGGGCAGTGAGTGCTCTTAACCTTTGAGCCCCCTCTGCTGTTCACTCAAGGACTGTCAGCTGAGCCTAGCTAAGGCTGCCAGGATCCCAGCTCTGATCCTAGAACTCAGTAACAAGACAATCCACATTCTTTAACAATCTTTCAAGTTCCGGTCATCTGGAATAGCATATCTAAGTTATGCTTGGAAAATGCAAATGAATCCCTCAAATGATATTGATACGGAGTCTGCTTCTTGGGTATCAATCAATGCCATCCTTTAGGGAAGGCTGACTCCACAGATGCCCTGAAGCTGCACTCTGGACTCTAAGGTAAGGTCCATCTCCCATACAGAGCAGGACAACCACTGCTCCCCCTCACACCAACTCAGTATGCCTCATGAAGCCCTTAGCCACCTTTTAGAAAACATGAATCCAGATGGCATGGTTGCTCTCCTGGACTACCGTGAAGATGGCGTGACTCCATACATGATTTTCTTCAAGGATGGCTTAGAGATGGAGAAATGTTAACAAATTGGATCTATCACCTGTCACCATAACCGTCTGCTGCTTCCCATCCATACAACACCAGGACTTAGGACAATGGGACTGATGTCACCTTGAGCTCTTATTTTGACCATGATTTATCTGGAGTGGAGACATTGTTTTTTTCTTTTTTCCTTTTTTTTCTTTAAAGAAAAAACATGTCATGTAGGTTGTCTAAAAATAAAGTGCATTCAAATTCACTTCAAAAAAAAAAAAAAAAAAAAAAAGAAGAAGCTAAGATGCTGGGCCAGTAAGTTAAGAAATGAAACTCGAATTAAGTCCACACACTGGACCACAACCCTCTTCCCAGCCTTACCTGGCCCTATCCACGCAGTCACCTCAATCTGCATGCCAAAGAAAAGTTTTCCCTTTGATGCAGTCAGTGCTTTTTCTTGGTCCTCTTGCTGCCGAAAAAACACCAGGCCATACCTCTCCTCAGAGGCCCCATGGATCTGCACTGAAGTCACCTTGCCAAACTTCTTAAATTCATGGAAAAGGCCATCTTTAAGGCTTGTATCTACATTGCCAAACAAAAACAAGGACATTTTTCTTATGTTAACTACAATCTATAGCAAACCACTTCTCCAAAACCAAAATATTTAATCCAGAAAAATATTTATTCAAAAGCAAACCATGTTTTATCTATGTCTATGATATTCTTATACATGTAAACATGTGTGCACTTGTTGCAGGAGCTCCTTCCACTCCTTCAGCCAACAGCCGCTGGGTCTCTCTCCCTTTAAAAAAGCGGCCACTTCCCTCTGTTCGTGCTCTGGCTTCCGGCTCCATTCCTGATTGTGCAGAGGGCTGTTGTCTGGGATGGTGATCTGTAAGTTTTTCCCCCTTAAAATAAAGAACCTCTCTAATAGTCATAATTCCAAACTGGTGTGGGATTGTGACTTACGCCTTCAATTGGCACCCCACGTTGGGCGCCACTTTGTAGTAGGAGCTGTGGGCCGCTTCCTGCCGCCTGGCTCCTGGCAGCACCAATCTACTTCAGGAGGACGATGGGCATCAAAGAGGCTCCTTATGGAGTTTGATAGCCATTTGGGCAAGAAACTGCTCTTGCCTGGACTATTGCATAAACTGGACACAGAGAATTCTGAGAGAGAGGACTGCTGAACTTGCCTAAAGGTGAGATGATCTTTCAGGGTTCCTGATTCATGAAAGAGTCTGCGAGATACTCTGCAGGACACAGCAGATAGTGACTGAACTGCCTTTGAAATGTCCTGCTTCATGGAAATGTCTCTGGATACTATGGGCCTGTAGGCCGAAGATGGATGCCCCAACAATACAGAGGAACTTTGGGTGACTATCCAGGCAGCGAGATGTCTCTGTGATTTCTAGAGTTTTATAAGTTGCTTACTTCTCATTTACTTAGGTAATATTATATCCTTCTGGAGTCTTGGTGGAGTTGAAGAATAGATATAGTTATAGTTTTCCATTGTTATGATAAAAGATAAAGTAGATATAAATATTGTAACTGTAATTCTTGCTTAATAACTGTTTTGTTATATGTAATTTTACTATGTTAAAGTGAAAGCCTTTCCTTTTTGTTTAAACAGAAAAGGGGGAAATGATGTGGGAAGGTCATTTGTCAATCTGTTGTTTCATTGGTTAATCAATAAAGAAAACTGCTTGGCCTGATAGGTCAGAAAATTAGGTAGGTGGGGTAGACAGAACAGAATGCTGGGAAGAAGGGAAGTGAGTCAGACGCCATGCTGCTCCTCTCTAGGGCAGCTGCGATGAAGCTCCAGCCCAAGATGGACGTACTCTAGAATCTTCCAGGTAAGACACCACTTCGTGGTGCTACACAGATTACTAAATATGGGTTAAGCATGATATGAGAGTTAGCCAAGAAGAGGCTAGATATAATTGGCCAGTCAATGTTTAAATGAATACAGTTTGTGTGTTGCTATTTTGGGTATAAAGCTAGCCGGTGGCCAGGAGCAGGGCGGCAGGAAGCGGCCCACAGCTCCTACTACATTCACTGCTTGTAACTAAAATGTCATTTGACACACAATCTTTCTGTATGCAAGGGAACTGAACTAGAGGGCAGCTGTGCCTACTTTTCTTTTTTTCTTTTTTTTTTTTTTTTTTTTGATTTTTGAGTCAGGGTTTCTCTGTAGCTTTTTTTGGTTCCTGTTCTGGAACTAGCTTTTCTAGACCAGGCTGGCCTCAAACTCATAGAGATCCGCCTGCCTCTGCCTCCCGAATGCTGGGATTAAAGGCGTGCGCCACCACCGCCCGGCTCCACCCAGCTGTGCCTACTTTTCTAAGTCCAAAGCCCAACTTCCTTTTTTCCTTCCATCTTTTTGGACACACATAAAAGTCCTAAGCTTGCTGTCCCCGAGCATCTCAGCTCCCTCACTGTGCTGCCAACCATGCAGCTGCTTGCAGACCAGTCCATGCTGATCCTGCCTGTTTCCTCAAAAGGCCTGACATCTTCCTCCTCTTTCTTCTTTCTGGCAATGGCAAGATGTGCCTTGCCTTCCCTGCTGTTCGCTCTCAAGCTTTAGAAAATAAACCACATACAATTGTAACAATCACCTGGATTTGTTCATGGCATTACATATGAAATGAGCCACAGAAACACCACATGTAAAGTCAAGTCCCCTATTCTAGCTCATCAGCGAGTTGCATTCTCTCGACAACTGGGAGGAAACTGCACTCGTATAAAACCTTACCTGTAGAGCGTACTGGAAGATTCTGAACTTTGATCCCAAAACTTTTCCGGGGCTCATCTTTTTCAAGAGACGAAAGCAACTGGGAAGTGGGTGCGGGGACTGCGGCAGACAAAACTGACCTGGCTGGAGAGTCATCACTTGAGGTGCTGCTGGAGTCACTACTGCAGACAAGAAGACAAAACACAAGGCAGCCCCAGGGGCATTAGTGTAAAACAAACAGAAAAGGATCAGCACAATAAACAACACCCAGCAGCAACAATTAGCTAACTGCGACACTGAGGCTGAGGTTCTGCAGTTCATGCTGTGTGTGTGTGTGTGTGTGTGTGTGTGTGTGTGTGTGTGTGTGTGTGTCACACTCTGTTCTCAGAGGGAGAAGGCAACTCACACTGGCCTGGGGTTGGAAAGGAACACTCTTTCACTGACACAAGCCACCGAACGACAACTGCAACTTCTATGACTGATCTCAACTTTCCCCTCCCAGGTCAAGTGCGTCTACTGAAAGGCAGGCAGGTATACTGTAATCCTACACCCTGGAGGATATGCAGTAAGATTTGAGAATTCAAGACTAGCCTGGGCTATACAGCAAGAACTTACCTCAAAAGAGCAAAGCAACACTAGTGCGTGGGGTTCCCTGAGAACATCGACAGGGCTAGCCAACTGTGACAGAGACTGTCAGCTCTGGAGCCACAGGTAAGGGTCTGTCTAAATATTGGTTCAGAAACATGCACATTTCTTGGACAAATCACTTAACCTCTTACTTACTAAGTGTCACAGAGATAAGACTCAGGTCAAACACAAAGTTTGTTCAGCCCTCAAGGATAGATGCACTACCTCCAGGCTCAAGGTAACAGCATACAATACTTTGAATTCCATGCATGAGTCGGGTGGTAGTGACATACACCTTTAATCCCAGCACTCAGGAGGCACAGGAGCAGGCAGATCTCTTTCAGTTCGAGGTCAGCCTCATCTACAGGGAGAGGATTCCCTGACACCCAGGGTGGTTACAGAGAGAAACCCTGTCTCGAAAAACCAAACCTACCCAGGCAGAATTGACATAGCAAGAGCCTGCCTTAAACAAAATCACTAGCTAAGCAAAGACAAGACCCTAAATTCTGGCTTCAGAAACAGCCAGGCAACAAGTTCTATACAAGTCCACATTAAGGAAATGTAGACAAGGGGCCAGTGAGACAGCTCAATGGGGTAAAAAGTCCTTGCCCGATATCCTGAGTCCATTACTGGGGAACTGTATGGTAGAAAGAGAGGATCAATACTGCCAAGTTGTCCTCTACATCCACAGGCATGCCATGGCGTGTGCACTCGGAAGGCAGAAGCAGGTGGATGTCTGTGAGTTTGAGGCCAGCCTGATCTACATAGATAGTTGTATCCAGGCCAGCCAAGGCTACGTATTTAAGACCCTGTCTCAAAACAAAACAAAACCAGCAAAAAACCTAACAGATATAATCTTTTTTTTTGTTTGTTTTTTGAGACAGGGTTTCTCTGTGTAGCTTTGGAGCCTGTCCTGGAACTAGCTCTTGTAGACCAGGCTGGTCTTGAACTCACAGAGATCCGCCTGCCTCTGCCTCCCTAGTGCTGGGATTAAGGGCGTGCGCCACCATCACCCAGCTATAATGTAACAGATATAATCTGTCAGACGTGATGGCTCAAGTGCTAGTGAATTACAGTAGAGGATTGACAGTGAACCCCAGGCCAGCTCCAGCCTCAGACGGGCACCCTGCCATCAGGGCTGCAGGTGGTGAAGAAAGACATAATATGAAGCAATATTTTTTATTGTATTTTTTCTTTTCTTTCTTTAAGACAGTTCTCTCTCCATAGCCCTGGTAGTCCTGGAACTCACTAAGTAGGCCAAGATGGCCTTGAACTCATGTGCTGAGATGTGCCACAGCGCTTAACTCTGACTCAGTCATTTTTAATGACTTCTCATCGGGTAGCTAATAATTTCTTTCTTCTATATAATGCATAAGCTTGAATCAGAGGGAAAGTGTGCTAAGTGGATTTGATCAAGCTTTGACAATTCAAAACATGCCACAGTCCCTTGTGTTTTCCTCAGATACAGAAGAATCATCATATATACAAAATACACCACTGCTCCAAGATAACCCCCCTCTCACGACTGTACCAGGATAGACCCCCCCCTCACCACTGTACCAGGATAGATCCCCTCACCACTGCACCAGGATAGACCTCTGATATAGGATTTCCCTCTGTATGCTGTGATTACCATTGATAAAAGGAACTGCTTCGGGCCTATAGCAGAACTATAGGGGAACAGAGCTGGGCAGGGAAGACTGGGCCGAATGCTGAGAGAGAGAAGCCCCACCGGAGCCAGACGGGACTTTAGCCAGTAAGCCACACTTATGTGGCGATACACAAATAAATAAAAATGGGTTAAATTAATATGTAAGGGTTAGGCAATAAGAAGCTAGAGGTAAAAAAAAAAAAAGAAGCTAGAGGTAATGGAACAGGTAGTGATTTAATTTAATTAATACAGTTTCTGTGTGATTATTTCAGTTCTGGGCAGCCAGGATGAACAAACAGCCACCTACAACAGACCCCTCTCATCACTCCACAAAGACAGACCCCTCTTTTTTTCTGAGACAGGGTTTCTTCACACAGTGCAGGACAGACTGTAATTTATGATCCCCGGCTAGGTAAAGTACTGGGATGCAGGTACACAGTATTAAACCCAGTATTAAGCTCCTTTTTTGAGACAGGGTCTTATATAATCCATGCCGACTTCAAACTCTTTGTGTGGCTAGGGATAACTCCTAATCTTCCTGCCTCCACCACATGAGTTCTGTGAATATAGACGTGGACCACCATACCTGGCATTTTTCTAGTGTTCCTTTTCATAACTTTCCAACTCCAACAGCACTAATGATCTCTCCACATCAGAATCACATCAGAATCTCTAGCCAAGGGCAGAGAATATTGTTTTATTACACTTATCTTGTGTGCGTGCGTGTGTGTGTGTGCGTGCGTGTGTGATGTATATGAACATGTCAAAGTGTATGGACAAAGACATTCTCAGGAGTCTTGTTTTCCTTCCATAATGCCAACTTCTAAAACTAGAGTGAAGTGGAAGCTAGATTTCAAATTTTGCTCACATCAGTTGATTACAGGAAAAAGTAAAATGCAGAGTTTTTCTTTCTATCAATACCAAGGCCAAAGAATTCTGCAGCTGATTTTATTTTTCAAGACAACGTAGCCTAGCTGTCCTGAAACTCACTCTGGAGGCCAGGCTGGCCTCAAACTCAGGAATCCACCTACCTCTGTTCCAACCCAATGTGTGCACCACCACTCCTAGCGTGCAGATGGCATTATTTTTTAATTGTGAGACAAATAATAATTGAAATACATAGCACTGTAACCACTAACAAAGATGGCATGGATGAAAACTACTCCAATCATTTTTTTATTTTATTTATCTATTTATTTATTTATTTATTTATGTATTTATTTATTATTATGTATACCATATTCTGTCTGTGTGTATGTCTGCAGGCCAGAAGAGGGCACCAGACCTTATTACAGATGGTTGTGAGCCACCATGTGGTTGCTGGGAATTGAACTCAGGACCTTTGGAATCGCAGGCAATGCTCTTAACCACTGAGCCATCTCTCCAGCCCCCTCCAATCATTTTAATATGAACACTGTAGTCAACTTTTCTTCATTTTGACTAGGAATTTGAGGTAATGGGTTTTATTTCCTCACCAAAGCATCATCATTGCTTTGGTTTTACAAAACAGGTTTCTCTGTGGAGTTCTGGCTGTCCAGGAAATAGCTCTGTAGACCACGCTGGCCTTGAACTCAGCGATCACGATCGATCGATCGATCGATATCTCTCTCTCTCTCTCTCTCTCTCTCTCTCTCTCTCTCTCACACACACACACGTATAAAGATTCATTCTGTAAATTCTGACACTCTAGAGAAACCTAATACAGCCTCTGAATGAAGATTTTTAATTTATCTTTTAAAATGATGCAACTCAACAAAGGGGGGTGGGGGGCACGGTGTCCTAAAATGGCCAAAGCACTGAGCATGGGGATGGAAATCAAAAGCATGCAGTACAATGAACTGGTAATGGAGGTTGTGCTGCTGGCATCTGGGAGACCTGAAGAGGATCAGACGATCTGGGTAGATAGCTCAAGGCCAGTCTAGACTATAGAATCAGACCCTGTTTCCATTCCATGTCGCTTCTCATCCATTTGGATGATATTCTCTCATGGAGCCCGTGTTGGCCTCAAACTTGTAGCAATTCTCCAGGCTCAACCTCTCCAGGACTGGATTTGCAGGTGTGAGTCACCACAGTGTGGCTCCCAACACTTGGAAAGGCTGAAACAGGAAGGTAAAGAGTTCAAGGCCAGCCTGGACCACAAGCACTCTACTTTTAGAGCCTTTTGTGCAGGTGTTGGATGGATAAAACCACACAGTCACTGGGAAAAGTATATGGGCAGTTCTCCCCAAAACTTGGAACGGAGACTCATGGGTCAGCACATTCTGCAGTCAAAGGGTGGGAACTAAAAAGAAGGGCGAGGGCTGGAGAGATGGCTCAGAGGTTAAGAGCCCTGACGGCTCTTTCAGAGGTCCTGAGTTCAATTCCCAGCAACCACATGGTGGCTCATAGCCATCTGTAGTGAGATCTGGTACCCTCTTCTGGCCAGCAAGCATACATACATATAGAACATTGTATACATAATAAATAAATAAATAAATCTAAAAAAAATAAAAAAAGGGCGAGACAGTTGAATGGATACACAAAATGTAGCATAGATCAGGCACACACAATACTGCTGTTGCTCAGTCATCTTGGGATATGAAGAATTTGGAAGATACTGTGCTATGTGAAAAAAGTCAGTCACAAAAGCACATCTATGATTCCATTAGACAATCAAAGTAGCCAAAGTCATAGGCAGAGAACAGAATAGTTGATTCCAGAAGCTGGGGGAAGAACAAGTGGGAGATCGTGTGTGTGTGTGTGTGTGTGTGTGTGTGTTTGCACACACACACGTGCACCCACATGAACCTACATGTGGAGACTGATATTGTGTGCCTTCCTCAGTTGCTGTCTACTTACTTTTTAAAGCAGGGGTCTCTCACTGAAGCTAGGCTGTTTCAGCTAGAGCAGCTGGCCAGCAAACCCCAGGGATGCTCCTGTCTCCACACCCACCAGTGTTTTACATGGGCACTGGGAATCTTAACTCAGATCCCATGCTTGCACTGCACCCCAGCCCAAGAACTTTCTTTTAATAGGTGCTACACTAAAATTTCAGTTCGGAGGGCTGGACAGGTGGCTCAGCGGTTAAGAGCACTTGCTTATTCTAGTACAAGTTTTTGATCCCAGTACTTGGGAGGCAGAGACAGGATCTCTGTGAGTTAAAGGTCAGTCTATCTACAGAGTGAATTCCAGAACAGCGAGCGCGACATAGAGAAACCACGTCTTGGGGGGGGGGGGGCTCGTTCTTGTGGAGAACCTGGCCTGGGTACAATTCCTGGCATCCACATGATGGCTCACAATCATCCATAATTTAGCTCCTGGGGATTCAATCTTTTCTTCTGACCTCCCTGAGTACCAAGCACACAGGTGTGCAGGCACATGAAGGCAAGATGAGCTCATATAAGATAAAATAAATAAATCTAAAGTTCTTTTTTTAATATTTCAGTTTGGAAAGTTAGGAAAGTTCTGGTGACAGAATATATACAACAATATAGAATACTTACACCACAGAACTGGACATTTCAGATAACTATTATAGAGAGCTTTCTCTTATTTACTCCTCCCCAGGCAACTTACCCAGGCAACTTACAAAATAAGAGTGCCCTTTGTTTCCTAAGGATGTGAGCAGCTGCCTCATCTCAAGGGTAAATTTCCTGGAAAAGACGCTGTCCTGAGTCAGCTAGGACTGCCCAGCTGTCACCCAGAGCAGGGGAGAACACAAAGCAGCAAGAAGGCCTGAGGGGTGGGGATGAAAGCCCTGGGAGTGCGCTCTGCATTCAAGTCTTACTCATCAGGGAACCAGAGACAACAGCTATCTGACAAAGAACAGTGACTAACTTTGCAGAGGAGAATTCACAGGAGAGTAGAGATGTCTGTCAGGCAGAGCTAGAGGCAGAAAACAAACACCTACCCAGCAATAATTCCTGCTGACAGAAACAAACAGTAACAATTTACATTAGGTCTAGGGTTTTGTTTTTAGCAGGTGCTGGGGATAGACCCCGGGGTCCTCTCTCACACATGCCAGGTAAGTACTACACCACTACACTGCATGCATCCAAGCCCAAAAACTCTTTTTAAAGAGTGCCTGGTTTGCCAGGCGGTGGTGGCGCATGCCTTTAATCCCAGAGAGAGGGACAAGCTAGTATCAAGTGACAGTTAGTGCTGCTGAGGAAATGGCGCTGGTTTAGAGTGTGGACTGATGGCTGGGGGGGTTTAAGGGATCATGGAAGTATATCTGTCAGCTGTGGCTGTACAGGAAATCCTCTTTGCCGAGTGTGGTAGTCCATACCTTTAGTTCAACACTGGCACGTTCGCTGACTTTGAGGCCAGCCTGGTCTACAGAGTAAGTTCTAAGACAGCCAGAGCTACTCAGAGAAACCCTGTCTTGAAAGAACCCTCCTCCCCACCCCACCCCCGCAAAAAAGCCTGATTTTAGCCGAAGATGCTGCTTTAAGACTGTGTACTTAGCATTCACAAAAGGTTAACTATGACTTCATTCTTCAGAACGCAGTGATTGCTGCAGCCGAATTTTTTAAGCTTATGATTATCTGTGGGAGTCATGTAAAATATAGGAATAGTTCATCACAATGTGCTGAATAATAAACAATGAACTAATAGAAGAAGCTGACTACAAGGCAGCTCAGCAATAGAGCACTTGCCTAGAACAGTCAAGACCCTGATTTTAATCTCTAGCCACAAAAGACAGTAAAATGAAATAAAATGCTCCCCTTCTCCAGGTGCTCAAGCGCTGACCCTTGAGCTCAGGGCTGCCGCACACTGTGGGACACTCTGCTACTAAGTCTTTACCCCATCCTCTTACACCTTTTTGAGATAACTGCCAAGGCTGGCCTTGAACTTTCTATGTACCAAGGCAGGTTGGAACACTGAACTTTCCCTTTTAACCTCCCCCACAACCCAGGTCTGACTAAAATAGTATCAAAGAGAGGAAGCAAGAAAGAGTGCTGGGGGATTCAGGCACACCAACATCTTCATAGCAGGGCACAGCTGTAATATTCCAACACGGGAGGTGGGGGTGTTTGAGGCAAAAGGATTGCAAGTCTGAGACCAGTCTGACCTACCCACCAAGATCTTGTCCCCAGACAACAACAACAAAGCATTGCTCAGCCTTACAAAGGGATGAGTGAAATGAGCTGGATGAAAAGAATAAATGCATGGCCCATATATTGAACCTATACTGGTCCACAACTCAGCAACAGGGCTGGCAATATATCAGTGGTGGAGTGCATGCCTCACGTGTGAGGCCTTGGGTGTGAGGGTCAGAGAACACGGTGGCAGAGGTAAAATGCTAGCCCCTAGGAGCTAACAGAAGAATTGGGAATTAAAAAAAAAAGAGTTGTAAAGGGCCTTTGAAATAGCTTCTTGGGTAAGGACACCTACCACCAAGCCTGATGATCCAGGTTCAATCCCTGGGCCCCCTGTATGTTGTGGAATAATCTTTTTGTACACTGTGAAGATGTATCTCTGTCAAGGTACCTTCTGATTGGTTTAATAAACAGCTTAATGGCCCAATAGCTAGGCAGGAAGAAATAGGTGGGACTTCCAGGGAGAGAGAGGAACTTGGGGTAAGAATCTGAGGTGGGGAATTCACCAGCTAGACATGAAGAAAATTGGACACATACTGAGCAAAGGTAACAAGCCATGTGGCAGAACATAGATATATTTAAGTTATGGGAGCTAATTAGGAACAAGCCTAAGCTAAGGCCCAGCTTTCAAACTTAGTAAGTTTCCTTGTCATCATTTGGAAGCTGGAGGTCCAAGAAAGTCCAGCTATACTTACTTACAGTACAGAAAATCAACTCCCATAAGTTATCTTTTGACCTCTGTGCACACATACCATAGCATACATGTCTATAAGCACACAAACACACAATACCTTAAAAAGACTTACAAGTGCTGGCACCAAAGTGCTGGATCCAGTTTCAGTTTCAGGATCCACTGTTCCATTAATAGCAAAAAAAAAAAAAAAAAAAAAAGCCTATGATTTTATTAATATAAAGAATACTTTACCATTTTCTGGTGAGCTGTACTGAGCACTAAAATCCCTTAACTAAGAATTTTTATGTCATTTATGTGAACATGTACTCTTTTATGTACATGTGAGACCAGAGTCTGACATCAATCACTCTCTGCGTTTTTTTAAAAAATTACTCTGCCTCAAAGTAATGTGTATGAGTGTTCTGCCTGCAAGCCAGACATAGTGTTGGATCCCCTGGAACTGGAGTTACAGATGGCTGTGAGCCACCATATGGGTGCTAGGGATTGAACCCTGGTCCTCTGGAAGGGCAACCAATGCCTTTAACCCCTAAGTTATCTCTCCAGTCCCTCTACCTCATTTTTTTTTCTTCTTCTTGAGACAGAGTTTCTCTGTAGCTTTAGAGACTGCCCTAGAACTCGCTCTGTAGACCAGGCTGGCCTCAAACTCACAGAGTTCTGCCTGTCTCTGCCTCCCGCGTGCTAGGATTAAAGGCGTGTGCCACCACCACTTGGCCACCTCATTTTTTTAAGACAGAGTCTCCCAATGAATCTGGAGTTTGCTTCCACTAAACTGGCTGAGCAGCCAGGCCCAAGGATACCAGCTCGACTTTCCACTGCTTCTTACAGATGGTCAGCCACCAAAAGCTCTGGGATCATGCACTATGACTGCCCGATATTCAACTGGGCTGTTGCTTATTTTTGTCAAGTGTTCAGATTCTGCCTCAGAGTACGAAATGTAGTGGGTGAAATGGACACTGTTTTACCACTGACTCACTTTTGGGGAACAATGTTGGCTGTGGGGTACTTCCAATCTAAATTCCAAAGTGGGCGAGCCCAGGGAGCTGCCATAGGCTGGCAATCCGAGATTCAGAAAGCAGGCTAGAGGCACAGAACACTGGCACAGCATCTACTGGGCCTGCCTGAGGCCCCAGGTTCCCTCCCAAAACCGTGTCTCTGTGTTCTTTAGAAAACCAGCTACTCGAGTAACCTTCAAAACAACAGCTCAAATAACGCCCACAACGGCAGCACACACCTAGAATCCCAGGACTTAGAAGGCTGGGGCAAGAGGACAGTTTGTTTGAGCGCAGCCTGAGCTACACAGCAAGACCTTGTGTGAAGAAAAGTAAAAAAATAACTACAAAAGCATCCTGCACAACTCTCCTTTCCATAGACGAAGCAAATAAGCCCAAAGAACAAGAGCACCTTCTTCACAGCAGCGCTCTTAGAGCTCCCGGGGGCTCCACAGGTACAGGCGAGGGGGCGGTATCCACAGCACTGCTTTCCTGTTGGGAGTATTTGCACACTATGTGAAAATATAAAGCTGAGTGGCCAATAGCTAGGCAGGAGGTATAGGTGGGGACATCCAGGCGGGGACTGAGAGGTGGGGAAGGGAGTAAATCTAGGCCGGTTAAGACGCCAAGGAGATTTGGAAGGAGTTAGACATGGACATACAAAATGAAAAAAAGGTAAAAGGCACCAAGGTAAAACATAGGTTAATATAAACGGATTAATTAAAGTTATAAGAGCTAGTAGAGCTAAGGTCAAACTTTCATATTCGGGAGCTGGCAGTACAGAGAAAGACTCTGCCTCTGCACTCTGGAGAGAACAGCCAGAGGCATCTGGAAGACTCCAAAGCAGAGAGAGGAAACAGACAGGTAGCTGAGAGGGGAGAACAGGGGATAGAGAATAGAGCTGCTCTATAAGAAGGGTGGACAGCTGAGAGAAGAGAAGGGTCAGGAGACTACCAGGGGTCTTTGAGACAGACGAGTACTTGAGAGTAGGAGCTGAAGGAGCCTGGAGACTAATGTGGACCTTGATGTGCTGATAGGAATATATTCTGAGGAATTCTGGCTTTATCTAACCACCAGCAATCCTGTTGTAGACTAGGCTGAGCTCATTCCTGGATATTTTGACAGACTTTAGGAGTTTGGGGAATTGGGAAGTTTATTTTGGCCTCGACAGGAGACTGATGAGAAAGTCTCGTGTCGATACTTAACTATGTAATATATAAAATCAACTAAAATGCTTAGAAAGGCATGAACAAATAGAACATGGGGAGGTTTTTTGTTTGGGGCGTTGTTTTCGGAGGTGACTTTTTGCTCTGTTTTGCAACAAGGTCGGTTTGTCTTATTTTTTTTAATTGCTGTGATGAAACATCATGACCAAGGCCAACTTAAAGAAGATGCATTTAGTTGGGGGACTTCTTATAGTTTTGGGGAGTTAGTCCATGAATATGAAAGGAGCGTGGCAGCAGGCAGGCAAGCATGGTGCTGAGGCAGTAGCTGAGAGCTTCCATCCTGATCCAAAGGCAGAAAGCAAAGAGCAAGAGTTGAGTGGCCCTGATGAGGGATTTCAAACTTCAAAGCCCACCCCCAGTGACACAGCTTCTCCAATAAGGCCACACCTAACCCTTCCCAAACAGTTCCAGTAATTGGGGACTAAGCATTCAAACATATGAGCCCATGGGAATCATTCTCATTCAGACCAGCTAGTCTGACTATGTAATCCTGCTAGCCTCAACTCATCGGAGATCCACTTGCCTCTGCGCTTTTTAGGTAGTGGTTACAATCCACCTCTTTCTAAATTTAGAATCTCAGCCTGTAGCTCCATTTGGCCTTGAATGAGCTCCTCCTTCCTTGAGTGCTTGAGTGCACTGATTCCAGGTGTTGGCCGCTATATCCAGAAAAATGTGGGATTTTTTTCATTGCAGATACACCAGCTGGGTACTTCTGAAGGAGCCTGTATCAGTGTACTGTGAGATTTTGTCCTCTTCTGACTTAACCATGGCACTGACTTCGCCTTTCTACGCAGGGCAAGAGGAAAGCTTGCTACTGCCTGCTTTTGAACTGCGTTTAGAAGTGGTTTCGGGACCAAGAAATTTGAAAGGCACTAACCTACCCATGCTTAATTTTTTTATAATTTGGGGGTACTAGTTTATTTTTTAAGTGACTACAGAGTAAAAGAAACAGCCTAAAACTGTTCCCTTTAAATGTAACCATTTCTTTAGAATCTTCACCCAAACACACAAAGTTACAGTACAAAATGGCTGCAAGCACTGTGACACGGTGCATTCAAAAGCGGTTGTCCTTGTCGGAAATAAGGAAGAGCCCTGAAACAAATGCCCTCAGTTTTGAACCTGTGAATCATGGGAGCAGCACAGTTGTCTCTTGGGCTCCCTCTAATCCCAGCACAGCTCTGCTGTGTGTCCGCAGACACAGAAAAACCTCTACTAAAGACATTACTCATCACTTGAAAATAATCTGCACGGCCGGGTGGTGGTGGCGCATGCCTTTAATCCCAGCACTCGGGAGGCAGAGGCAGGCGGATCTCTGTGAGTTCGAGACCAGCCTGGTCTACAGAGCTAGTTCCAGGACAGGCTCCAAAGCCACAGAGAAACCCTGTCTCGAAAAACCAAAAAAAAAAAAAAAAAAAAACCTGCACGGTAGCATTCTTTCCCATATCAAAAATAAATTTTTAGCCAGGTGTGGTGGCACAGACACGAGGCCAGGGGACTGGAGAGGCGCTTGTGGTTAGCAGTCCTAGCCTGAGGACTAGACAGATGCAACAAGCCAGGCACCCTGCAACCCCCACCCCAACTCCCACTATAGGGAGTCTGCTGACCCTTCTAGCCTCCAAACACACAAATACACACCACACACACAGAGTTCAAGTTCAAGCAGGTCTGGAATACAGAATGAAATTCTGACTCAAAAAAGGGGGAAGGGGGTACTAGGGATACAGCTTCTAGTAGAATCCTGCTCAGAAGCATAAAATCTTAGCTTCCATTCCCATCACTAAAAATAAAAATACGGCGAGGAATTCATAAATAAAAGGTGAGAACCAATCTTCTCACACTTATAAGCCACCACTCAGAAGGTGGAGGAGGGGTGAGGGTCAGAATTTCTAGGTCATCCTCCAGAAAGTAGAGGCCAACCTAGGCTACTTGAAACCTGAACATGATAGCACCTTTAATCCCTGCACTTGGGAAACAGAGGCAAGTGGATCTCTCTGAGTTTTAGACCAGCCTGATCTACACAGTAAATTCCAAGACAGCCAGAGCTATACAGTAAGACCCTGCCTCGAAAAAAAAAAAAATCAAAGTTAAAACTCACACAATATCAAAGCACAGATTTACCCCAACTTATTTTAATTCCGTTCAACCTAACAAACCCAAAGCAACCCCAGCACAAGCCAAGGGAAAAAGATGGGAAGCCAGGCAGAGCTCAAAGAAGCCCCAGGGCCACCAACCACCAGTGCCCAGATCATGAGGGAACGCAGCAAGGCAGCAACAGGGTGGGACAGCACCTCATCTTCCGGGCTCTGGGCGGCGACCCACTGCAGAGGTGGGGGGAGGGGGCACAAATAAAAACGGCAGCGTGCTGACGGCCACTGGCCCCGCCTCTAGGCTCGCTGGGCCCCGCCCCTGAGAGCACACCCACGCCACACCCACGTCACAAGGCCTGTGGCGGCCGCTGTCCCTGAGCCCAGCGACGCCACAAACAAGGCAAAGGCTGGCAAAACAAGGAAGCCTCCAGGAGGTGGCAAAGGGCCAGCTCAAACCGGATAATTCCAGTTCAGGCTGGCTCGAGATAAAACACACAGTCCCTAGCTTCCCAAACAAAACTCAACCTCGCCCCGGGTTCTATTCTCCAGAGGCAGAGCAAATCCTGGTCAGCCCAGCACTGCTCCCAAAATGCAAGGCATATTCTTTCAGCCCTGGCACTACCAGAAGCCACACTTTTTTCTTTTCTTTCTTTTTTTTTTTTTTAAGTATTCACTGAAATAATATACAGCGTTTCTGGGAAACAAGCTTGGAAGCGGACATGCTACTAGATCCCCACAGACAGAACCAGGCAGGTTCACCAGAGCCATCAGTAAGCAGACGCTTTGCTTTTCCAGTTCTACACTTAGCCGGGGCCGTGCTCTCAGCCTTGATACCCAAGGTTTTTTGTGGCATCGGAGGAACAACAAAGCGAAGCGCTCAGCGGCCAAAAAAGGAACATTAGCAAAACAGGGACTCTGCAGTGACCTCTGCAGGCTGCCGGCAAGGGGAATGCAGAAAACGGCCTTTTTTCTTTCCCTTACCTTTAAACAGCCCTAAAACTACAAGAAGCAGAGAATGTGCAAACGTTGTTGTTTTCAGAAGAAAACAGGAGGTTCGGGGGGAGTTTTAGGGCACAAAGACTTGCTGCTGTCCCTCAGCTCTGGCCACCGACTACCCGTTCTAACAATAACTTCCAGAAAAACCCAGATACCGCGCTTCAAGGAGGCAGAACAACCAGTGGGTAACACAACACCATTAACTGATTCTTACTGGATAACATCACAGTTGATAATCACAAGCTAGAAACTCCTTCTAACAGCTAGAAAGGCCGACAGTAAAGAGTTTTGTTCATAACAAATTTGACATGGGGGGGGGGCAGACAGGGTTTCTCTGTGTAGCCCTGAATATCCTGGAATTCAGAGCTCAGCCTGCCTCCATGTGTACCACTACAGCCTAGCTGGCACTATTTCTGAACCCTTTCTTAGATAAGGCAATACAGCACCTTAACTTAGGCTTAAATCAGAGTGCAGGTATTTGCATTTTAGGTGAAAACAAGGGCCATGAGACAAATGAAGACCAGGCAGCCTCTTAAAGAGTATGTACTGGTTAAGGGACGGAGCTTAGTGGGAGAGCATGTGCAAGGCCCTGGGTTCCATACCCAGCACCCCCCTCCCCAAATCCTACATCTTTAACCTTTGACACTGGCCGCTTTAATGCCCCCAAATATACATGTACTTTGATTGTTATTCCAAAAAGAGCGATATAAACCTAACTGTTGACTTTCACAAACTCGCATGTATATATTTCTTTTTGCAGCTGGTAAGAGTCCATTTTTAATGGTCTCTTAACACTAGCAAACTTTCTTCATACCACTCAAATGGAAAAAAATAACCTTTCAATGATGTGGGATTCCCCTCTGTATGCTGTGATTACCATTAATGAATAAAGAAACTGCCTTGGCCTGTTGATATGGCAGAACTTAAGAGGCAGGCGGGGGAAACTAAACTGAATGCTGGGAGAAAGGAGATGGAGTTTGGAGAAGCCATGGAGCCTCCAGAGACAGACACGCTGAAACTTTGCTGGCAGGCCACAACCTTGTGGCGATGCAGATTAATGGAGATGGGTTAAATTAAGATGCAAGAGTTAACAAATAAGAAGTTAGAGCTAGTGGGCCAAGAAGTATTTTAAATAATATAGTTTCTGCGTGATGATGATGATGATGAGATATATGATATAGGGTCTGTCTCCAGCATGCTGGGACTAAAGGTGTGTAATACCAAAAAACCCAGCAGGAAACTTTTACTTAATATATGTATGAAAGCTACTCCCACTTGTGGTAGTTTCCAGCAAATAATACATTATCATAGCAAAGTATATGACCAGGTAATAAAATGAGCATTCACACAAAGGATAATAGTATGTATCTATAACAATCCTTGAACACAGGAGGTAGGGGCACTGCAAGAACCTCTCTCAAAAACCCAGAGCAAGAGTTAGGGAGACAGCTCAATCAATGGGTTCAGTGCTTGCTGTGCAACTCAAGGACCTTAGTTTCCATACCTATAACTAGACAATTCTGTATGGGAGCCTGTATCTTTAATCCCTAAGAGAGCTATGAGGTGGTGACAGAAGAGGCCTACTAGCTTGGCAGGAGCAGTGGGGGAAAAGAGACCCCACCTTAAAGATAGAAGACAAGGACAGACATGTTCATCGTGACAGGAATGTACTGCCATGCACACACAGGGTAAGATTTTACAAAGCATTCATTCTCCTAATTAACACCTAAAAAAACTACACTTACAAAAGCTAAACGCAGGTGTCACCTGACAAAGTTCATGTCACCAACCCCAGGGTTTCCTCCTGCTTTCAAACTGCAGGTGACTGCGGTTATGGAAGGGTTTCTATCTGAACTGGAGGGACCTGCAAGAGTTCCTTGTAAGGTTAAAAGGTCTTCAAGAAAGCAATCTCTGATCTGGACACGTCATTCAGATGCTTGCAGGACCACGTGCGGCCTTGGTCTTCATAAGAAACAAGAGCTTTCTACACAGGGACAAAGTCTCACTATGCAGGTCAGGCTGCCCTTGAACCTAAGCTGCCTCAGCCTGCAAGGTCTGCAAGGTACAAGGATTATGTTATGAATCAGAAGCCATAGCTCTACCTCAGTGGTAAGGCAAGGTTTTCATTTGATCCCTAACAGCGAGGTGTATGTGTGGAATGGAGGTGTGTGAATCCAGAATTTATTCAATATTTTAAATTTTTTATATTTTACTCCAAATTTGGGTAAGATAAAATTCCAAATGTCTACCATTAGGGGAGGGCTTAGTGGCATTGTAGACAACTGTAGTTTCCATTTCAGACAAGGTCTCATGTAACAGAGGATAGTCTCCACCTCCTAGGCTTACATCATACAAGAGCATGCCCACTCATAGACAATTTTTTATATAATTTACTCAAAATTTTTATTTAAAACTAATACATTTACAACTATACCTAGAAAAAAACTTAAGCAAAAATTTTCCAAGACAGCAGGGTATCTAATAGGGTTAAAAAGGAACTTGCCTTCTGATGACCCACATAGAAGAGACACACTCTACACCCCTGCAGGCTGCCCTCCAGCCTCCACACAAACATGGTGCACACAATGTAATTTTCAGTCGGGTATGGTGACACACACCTTTAATCCCAGCATTAAAGACAGAGAGGTAGGTAGTAGGTAGTAGTTTTGAGTTTGAGGCCAGCCTGGTCTACACAGTGAAACTCTTCATCAAAATTTAAAAACAACCAAAAAATGTTCATTTTTCTTTCAAGGAAAAGTCAACTACTCTATTGTAAAGGAAATGTTTCAAGGAGGAGGCAGCAGTGCCGCAGCCAGGATGAAGCCCTGGGCTTCATGCACATCTGGCAAACACTGCACTAGTAATCTAGTCAAGGACGGCCTAAGACTTAAGGTCATGGCAGTCTCAGTCTCCCAAGTGTTTGATTTGGTGTCTGTGCCTCTACTACCACACTAGGCAAACGAGGCATCCAAAATCAGTCTAATAAAGATCCAGGCATGTATCTAGTAAAGAAACACCTAAACCCCATTGGGTGGTGACCGTAGCATCCAGTTCATTCTGAGGATTTCAACTATCAGTTACATAATAAATGTTCTGGTTTCAAACACTAAAACTGTAATGCATTTAAAAGTGTTCCGTATTGGGGGCATGCTAATTTTTTCTGCACTGTTCCAATTTTAGTACATGTGCTGCTGAAAGGAGCCATGGTGACATGCGCCTTTAATCTCAGCACTGGGGAGGCAGAGGCAGAAGATCTCTTGAGTTTGAAGGTAGCTTGGTCTACCAGGACAGCCAAGGCTGCACAGAGACACCCTAAAAATAAATAAATAAGTAAACAATGACATGTTATATTGAGGACCCAGAAGATGGCCCAGTAAGTAAAAGGTGCCACTGCATAAGCCTGGCCACCTGAATTCAATCTCCTGCATCCACAAAAAGTAGAAAGAGAGAGAGACCCAGCTCCAATGTTGTCCTTTGACCTGAACAAGCACATCATAGTCGTACAACCATTCATATATACCATACACACACACACACACACACACAAAATTTAAAACAAATATGTAAAGTGTTCTCTTAAAGGAAAAAATGGCCGGAGGTGTTGGTGGACGCCTTTAATTCTACCTTCAAGAGGCAGCAGTGAATCTTGCCTGGTCTACACAGAGGAACCGTGTCTCTAAAGACAAAAACAAAACAGAGGGAAAGTGACACAGTAAATGGCAGCTAGGACAAAGAAGGGTACCTCCAGCAGCACAGGGCAGCACATGGGAGTTTGTACAAGGGGCCTGTTTCTCATCAGCTAGACGTTGTGACAAGCTATGAGAAAGAGCAAATGCCTCTCTTTCGGAAAGACTATGCAACCACAGTCAATAATTGTGTGCTCACTCACTTCAGGTGGGCAACTAGAGTCTTGTCATCAAAGCAGGGTCAAAGGTGAGCCTCCCAGTCAGCCAAGTTGACAGGAGAGAAACCATGGTGTGGACAAGCTACATTGTGTCGACATACAATGTTAATTTTAAACATCTCTAAGTAGCTTTTGTGACTATTACATTTAAAAGTCATCCAAAAAGAAAGGGAGAGGGGCTTTTTCTTTCAGTTTGTCTGTCTTTTCATATGATTTAGTTGTAGAGAAAAAGAAACCATCTGATGAAGGAACAAGGCTAAGAGACCCTTCTCGATGCCACAGGACCTAATTTTACTCACAATCACATGACAAAAGTGTCCACCTATCTCCACTGGTTCCACTTCCCCCTTCGTGTTAACTAAGAATCCCTCCCGTGTGTCTAAGCTTTTCAGCTCATCTAGAAAAGCAGACCAGGTCCTGTTCCTGGAGGAGAGCCCCGGTGATGCACCACTGATTCAGTCACCACGAAGTTCATCCTGGTTTTCATGAGTCAGCACAAGCTGACTCTAACAGACTGTCTCCCATCATTCCCAGTCAGGCTTTCCTTCTCTGAGGTCTAACAGTTTATCCAAGTTCAAGCTCCATGGTTTCGATGAGGTTGGTTTGTTTGGCTAGTTGGTTTTCTGGAGAGCAGGGCGGTAAGGTTTGTGAGTCTGGGGGTCTTTCTTTGGTTGCTGTTGCTGTGTGTATATGTGTGTGTTAGAGAGCAAAGCCCTATGGCATGCTAGGCCAGCACGTTACCAAGTGAACCCAGAAGTTACCTTTCCAAAGCACACATCTCACAAGCCATCTCTCTGAAAATCCTTCAAGTGCTTGTCTCTGCACAAAAAACAAACCCCTGGGGCTGGAGAGATGGCCCCATGATTAACAATACTTACTGGCTCTTGCAGAGGACCTGGGTTCAGTTCCAAGTACCCATACAGTGGCTCACAACCATACATGATTCCAGTTCCAACATATCTGAAACCATATTCTGATCTCTGTGGAAACCATGTACATGTGGCACACATTTACATATACAGGCAAAACACTAATACACTTAAATTTAAAAAAATTAATTTTAAAAGGTTAAAAACCTTAATTATTAAGATGTCTAAACTATTTTTAAATTATCTCACAGTATTTTATATGTCTAAAATTTAGAACTTTAGGGCTGATTTGTGCTCCTTGTACTGGTAAGTTATATCATAATAAGGAGGCCAAGGATTCAAGCTTGCTACTTGAGGACAGCTCTCCATGGGTTTGGAGAAGGGTCACTGATGGATTCTTGCTCTGCTCCTACTCGCCATCCCCAGGGTCTCATGTATCCTAGGCTAGCCTCAAACCTACTATGTAGTGGAGGATAACCTTCCTGTCTCTACCTCCTCCATGTTGGGATTACAAGTGTATGATACCATGTCTTGTTCTCTGGGTTCTACAGGTTGAGCCTGGGCTTTCTACATGCCAGGCAATCTTGTACTTACTGAACTGTGTCTCCAGCTTAATTCTGCCTGGTTAAGTGTTTTTCTCCTTTGAAGAGGTTCTAATACATTTTTTGGGTCATTGATTTCCTCTTTCCTATATAGTAATACAGAAAACATACACACATGGTTTCTTTTTCCTTAGTAGAGGGAACACAAGCTTGATTGTGTTCACAATTCACATACACATTTTTGTTTGTTTTTCAAGACAGGTTTTCTCTGTGTAGCCCTGGCTGTTCTGGAACTAGCTGTGTAGACCAGACTGACCTTGAATTCTCAGAGGTCTGTCTGCCTCTGCCTCCCTAGTGCTGGGATTAAAGGTGTGCACCACCACCTCCTACACAATTAATTCCCTTGATCGAGGTAACTCGCTCCACAGCAATGTTTTCTGGACCTGTCATAGTTTAGCCATTACCTGAGCCTCAAATTAGCTTATTGATTTCCTTCTGTTAAAGTGTGACTGACAGCTGCTTCGTGATGACAGTTTGGTGTCTATGTATTAGAGCAGTGGGAGGACAGAAAGGTTATCTAACTCTTGAGACCTAGGGTAGCACTGGTCAGGCTGTGACGGATATGTAGAAGTAGAGAAAAGAAGAAAGGCATTTTAATTTTGACAGGAATGATCTAAATGTTTTGAGATCAGCAAATAATTTGTGTGTGTGTGTGTGTGTGTGTGTGTGTGAGAGAGAGAGAGAGAGA
>NC_022016.1:43374050-43382516 GCF_000317375.1 Microtus ochrogaster | reverse complement strand
AAAAAAAAAAAAAAAGAAGGTAAACCTAGACACAGTCACCTGCCACAGTCATCCTCAGTATCTTCTTGCTCACCCACTTTCTCCCTGAGATTTAGTCCTGTCCAGGTACATCCTGCCTTTCTTCAAGTTCAGAAAGTCAGAAGACAGATCTTAAAAACTAAGAACAGGACTGGAGGTGGTGGTTCATGCCTTTAATCACTGGAGTTGGGAGGCAGAAGCAGGCCTATCTCTGAGTTTGGGGCCAGTCTGGTCTACAGAATGAGTTCCAGGACAGGCACCAAAGCTACAGAAAGAAACCCTTTCTCTAAAAACCAAGACCCCAAACAAACAAATAAAAACCCTGTGTGAACAGGGATTAGCTCCATCAGCAGCATCAAATCACTTCTGCATTTATAAACTCTGAGTCCCACTCAGACTGTAAGCACGCATTCAGTGTAAGGCTGCCCAGAGCTTCACATCACAGACTTCCCTGACATCAGCATCAGCATCCACACACTTCAGTAAACGCTTCAACCCAGACACCAACATCAACACGCACACATGTCAGGGAAGTTCTAAGCCCATGAAACACTGAGGGATTCCTTCAATGGCAGATTTTAAAGAAATGACAAAAACGTGACTATCTTAAGAAACCCCAGGCAGGAGAACGAAACAATGAGGTTCTCTGATCTGCCAAGAGGGTTAGCTTCATCAACCATTCGTCTCGACAACAAGCCAATCTAACTTCTCTGACTTCCAAAAGTTAAGTTCCTGCGTCACTCAAATATGGCAATTTCCCAAATATTTAGATCACAGCTAGATTAGGAAGATGAGGCTAAAATTTCCACTTTATTATTCTGAATTAGACAATTTAGGAAGCCTGAGAGCTATTCAATTATGTGACCATTTGCTTCTCTTAAATCTAAGCACTTTTTAAAAAAATTTTCATTGGTGTTTTTCCTGCACTATGAGGGTGTTGGGTCCCCTGGAACAGGAGTTACAGACAGGTATGATCTGCAGCTGAACCATCTCTCCAGCCCAAATCTGGACTTTTTTTTAACAGGTCAAAGAAGTTGTGTCCTCCAACTTTATATAATATGTACAACCTAAATTTACTGTAGGGCACCTGGTTTAACAGTCTAACTAGAAAGGATGAGAAGATGCTCAGGCCTGACAGCGTGAAGTAGGAAGAGCTGCTGGCTACACGGGAGAGTTTATATTCTGAGGTTGCAGTAAGCACATTATGTGCCGTTTTCATTTTTTTTATCATTTTATTTTTTTTAATTTTTTTTAATTTATTTATTTATTAAGGATTTCTGCCTCCTCCCCGCCACCGCCTCCCATTTCCCTCCCCCTCCCTGGATGGAGATGGGTGGTCCTTGTACTTCCCACAGGTCAGGGAACCCTGATTGCTCTTCAAGCTGATGCCGTTTTCATTTTAATGCAATAAATCTCACTTGTTTTCTGCCAATTTGAGGTTGTTTAGCTATAAGGAACAGCATATTCAAACAGGGTTTCACCCTGTAGGCAGGGTATGGACTCTCTTGCCTTAGCCCCCTGTGTAGTAGCCATTACAGACAGATGCCACCATACCTACTTCTAAAGTACGTTTCATATACACGATAAGAAAGTTGAGGCTCAGGAATCACAAGCAATCTATCCAGTTACATAAAGAATATACTAGCTACTGAACTCTGTAACTTCAAAATCCACACAGCGTGACCTCTAAGTCTCCTTGTTAAGACGACCTTCAACTTATTATTGCTCATCTTTAACATAAAACTTGATACAAAAAAAATCCCAATAAATTCATTATCTCAGCCTTGGAAAACAAAACGGTAACCCTGGGTGAAGGAATGCATTTATAAATGTGGTAAAGCACACTGCAGTGATAAAATACAATTAAAGCTGGTTTGCCCAATGGCAATGAACAATGTATTCTACAACACATTTACCCAACAGCTTTGAGAAATGCTCATCCACAATGAGAAGCTGACGCCACACACTTAAATAGAAATAAGACAGGCATGGTGATGCACGCCTTTAATGCCAGCACTCGGGAGCAGAGGCAGGAGGATCTCCGTGAGTTTAAAGCCAACTTGATCTACAGAGAGAGTTCCCGGACAGTCAGGGCTACACAGAGGAAACCCTGTCTCACACCACTTCCTTCTCCACCCACAAAGAAAAAAAAAGAAAGATCCACTGTCACAAAATCTGCCTCACCAGGGTCCTGTCACTACTTCTCTTCCTTTTTAGCAATTTAACCTCAAACATGTAAGGGATAAAACAGCACTGGTAAACCATCAGCTAGATTCTGGCTAATTCAATCAATGCCTGCATGCTACTCATTAAACATAAATCTAAGATTACTTTCTTCAAAAATGAAGTACCACTGGGCAATGCTGACGCGCACCTTTAACCCCAGCACCTGGCAGGCAAATCTCTGAATTCGAGGCCAGCCTGGTATACAGAGGGAGTTCCAACACAGCCAGGTCTACACAGAGAAACCCTGTCCTGAAAAATACCAAAATAAAGAGAGAGAAAGTGCTACGATCAACACCATTAGCCCTGCCCCGAGCATATGAAAATGCACCACGGGTGCGCTGAGCAGACAGATGGCTGCACCTACCTGTCGGTGCTGGTGCTGGTACTGCTGCTCATCGACTCGCTACTGGAGGATCTACTTCGAGAGCCGCTGCCGCTGGGGGACCTGGTGGGTCTAGACGCTTGGCTAGCCAGCCTCTGCGGAGACTGGTTTCTAGACTGGGACGAATGTGGTGACCGACTCCTGCTGTGCTGGTAGCTGCGCTCTGGCCTTCTGCCTCGTACCTCCCGGGGAATGTCGTCCCTGTAGATATCCCTGTGTACCACGCTGGGCAGTGTAAACTGCTCCCGAGCCCTAGGTTCATATCGGGGGTCATGAGCATCAAAGCGGTTTGGACTTCGACTCCGAGAAGTGTAATAGAGCCCGTGTTGTAAAGTCCGCTCTCGAGGGTCTCTATAGTAATCCTGATCGTAATGTCTCGTCCGATCAAATGCTCCTGTCCCCCGTTCATGGTGTCCATAGGCACTATGTTCATAAGCACGCTCCCTGTTATCTGAAGCCCTGCATTCAGGAGGGGAAAATATTTAATCAGAAAGGAGCAAGCAAAACTGAAAGCAAGTCATGCAAACATCCATTTCAGAGTTGTCTTTGTACCTCATCGCTCTCTACACAGCACGGACCTTAGTAAGCAAATACTGACAAGCTCAATATTTTACTTGACTTGAAAACTTCACTAGTGGGCATTGTTTTTACTTATATTGGGCTGGCCTTCCTCAGTAGTGTTCTGCATGTCAAATGATCCCTTTATGGGAGATTTTTCAACTTGTATAAAAGGGTGTGTGTATGTGTTGTGAATACCATTGTTTGGCTGTTTTGGGGGGTTTTGTTGTTGTTGTTGTTAGCTTTTTTTTGACACTCTCATAGCTTAGGCTAACCTCAAACTCCCTATGTATGTATATAAGGATGACTTCTAATCCTGTATCCACCTCCTAAGCACCAGGTGTGTCCACAATGCACAATACCCAGTTTATACCCTGATAGGTTGGCCTCCAACTCAGATCAGCCCCAAATGCTGGGATTAAAGGGAATGCACCCACCAAGCCCAGCTTAATGTTGGAGTTTTTTTTACAGTTTCAAGTGAATAAAACATACACTATATTTCTATTTACTTGCAGTTTATTTCAGAACACATCTGTGTACTGCACTGAGGAAAACATTGACGCCTTTGACAGCCCACGTTCTGCAGTAGGAAGACTGCCAAACAAACCAAACAATTCAAATGCAGTGTTTTCTTACTCCTAAACTTTTCGTCCCCTAGAGACAGGGTCTTGGTATACAGCCCAGGCTAGATTTGAACTTCCTTTCTTTCTTTTTTTTTTTTTTTAAGATTTATTTATTTATTGTGTATACAGTGTTCTGCCTACATTCATGCTTCTAGGCCAGAAGAGAGCACCAGATCTCATTACAGATGGTTGCTGGGAATTGAACTCAGGACCTTTAGACAAACAGGCAGTGCTCTTAACCACTGAGCCATCTCTCCAGCCATAGATCTGAGCTTTCAATCCTACTGCTTCACTCTCCCTAGGAATCAGTGCTGTAAGGCACATCTCACAACTATCAGGCCTCTCATTAATTTTGATGCTTGGGTCCTCTGAATAAATTACTAAGCTATATAAATTGCCCGAACAAGTATATTTAAAAATGAGAATGGCAGCTTAAAAACAATTAAGATATCAAAATATTGGGATGCTGCCTAACACTGTCTGCATAACTTTACCTAAGATTGAAAGCTGTTCTATCTCCCAGCTGCTACGTAATTTTTAAGTACTTATACTATGACTAGTTTTTCTTAAAATATGTGTTTAACGACTGGAAGAAATAGGTTCTCTTGGCTTTGACTGTATCAAAGGTGCCTAAGATAAAACTGGCAATGCTGGCAACGGTGAGCTACTTGTGAGCAGCTATTAGTCATGACCTGACTTAACAATACTGGCTTTGGTTTTGCAGTTCGGAGGTCCAATCCAGGGCTCTGGACATGTGGACCAAATGTTCTACCACTGAGCTACATCCTCAGTTCCCTGAGATTTTTAGTTAGGATGTTGATGTTCACCAGCCCAAGAGTACAGGATGTAATGCATGTATAAGAGTGTACACGGGCATATGTGGTAACTCAGAGACTGGGCATGGGAGCCCAGACCCTTCATGGGAGGCAGAGACAGGTGAGACTCTGTGACTGTGATGCCAGTGAGACTCTGGCTCAAAAAACAACAAAACCAAAGGGAAAACAAGGAAGAAAGGAAAGGCACTACTCTCTTAAGAAATTCTAAGTTCTCTACTTCTGCAGGGCATGGGCACAAGTCACTGGAGCTGTTCTACAATCTCACCCACTATCAATCTTCTATCAAAAGAAAGAAAGAATCTTGAGAGATAAAGAATTAGAATCTCTCCAACAAGGCTAGAATCAACGTTTCTATCACCATCATTTTCTCAGTCCATTCCCAACTCCCAGTATCTCCATTAGCAGTCCCTTTCCCTCAGCATCTCACTTAGTACCAGCCCTACTATCCTAGACCGTGCGGATGTGTCTGTACACACATGTGCATCTCCATGTATCCAAGGCCATGTGGAAGACACACCAGGTGTCCCTTCCTTGACCATTTCATGCCTTATTTTCATTCTCATTTTGTAGCCTTGGCTGATCTGGAACTCACTGTATAGACCAGGCTGGCCTAGAACTCACAGAAACTCACCAGCCTCTGCCTCCAGTACTGGGATTAAAGGGGTATGTCACTGCACTCAGCCTACATCTTAGTTTTTGAGACAAGGTCGCTCACTGAACTTGGAGCTAGCCAAATGAGCTAAGTTGGCTGGCCAATAAGCAACAGGAGTCCCCGTCTCCAGCTCCCCAATGGGAGTGACAGCTGCACATCACCGTGCCAGGCTGTCACTGGGTGCTAGGGATCTGAGTCCAGGTCTTTGTGGTCCCATGGAGAGCATCTTATCTACGGAGCCATCTCCATGGACTCCTGATAGGCTATTTTTTCTTTTTTTTTTTCTTTTTTTTTTGCTGCCAATATGGAAAACTAAGCTAGCAAAAGGAGAGGGGATAAGTACTATATTTTCTTCTGAAGTGTATTAAATAACATTATTTTCCTTTTTCATTAACTACAACTCCGAAACTTGAACATTTTCAATGTCTAACAAAGTTTCCTTTAGATTTACACGAAAACATCGTAATAGGTCAGTTCTGCACACTACCAAATGTTAATTGGTAAAGCCATAATTAATGATGTAACAGAAGCAATAGACAATTACTGCTACAGCTGGCATTTTATAAGCATGTGCAGCTCTTATCCATTAAGAAGATACAGAGGCAGGCATGAGAGAAGCAGATCTGACTGCTAGTCTTGGATTCATCTATTAGTACTAAATGCATCTAAAGTTAGTGGGGGAAAGAAAGGGTGTGACTTGGGTTAGAAGAGGGGCTAATATACACAGGTCAGGACATACCAACCTTTTCCAACTGTGGAAACACGACCTATAATCCCAATTAAATCTAGGGAGAGAATTGTGAACATAACTTCCCCAATTTTGGCCCCTCTTACGGGGGTAATCCACCTTCTTAGTGGGCAAGGGTGTCAAATGATATTTAGATGAACCACAAGAAAAAAAAATCTTAGTGACCAGACAAATAATTCCACAGGAAGCAAGTAGTCCCAGACAAACTGTAACTCTCAAACCCCCAGACTTCTTTCTTGAGATAGTAGACAATTATAAATTGATCCACATTCATAAAAATCTGCAGCCCTAAACACGATCAGGCAGCTGGCATCGAGGGAAATCTCTCTACAATTCCAGTGAATGAAGAACAAAGTTGCTGACAACTGTCCACTTTTGTAGACATCCAGCCCAGTCAATATGACTGCTGTATCCACAACTGACAGTGCTGTGTTCAAAGCTAAAGGTCCTTCAACAGGGTGGCAACCTGCTTAAGAAGTGGACAGTAATCCTCTTCCCCTCGGCTAATGGAGTCTGAGCTGGTAGCATCCCATACGTTCCAGCAGTTAGGAGGCAGCTGTACTCCAGCATTTACGAATGTCCATCTTTCCTATTTCCCCATTCCATCGAGTGTAATTCCACAGAAATTGAATATATCCAAAAGGGAAAACTCCAGCATTGCCTTTGTTTTTCCTTACCCAGGTACACATTTCCATGCTCAAGTATTGGTTGTAGTATCCAAATGGTTGAATCAACGATCTGCTAGATATTTTGTGACAATCCGATTTGTTTGTAGACTTTGCATAATGAAAACTGAGAGGTGCTTATCAGCTTGTAAAAGATCTGCAGGCTCTGATATTCCGGAAATATTCCACATAGCCCGAAGACAAAACCAGTAGCCAAATAGCTCCATCTGGTAGTAAGGATATATCCAAGGAAGGCCTTGATAATATCCAACAGGAGGGATACTTCCTTCTAGAAGCCAGGTAACTCCAAAATTGATGCTGCTGCAGGACCTCTTCCACCACGTTAGCTCAGGAGTAGATATCCATCTGCTGCAGGAAATATCCTCTATGGTTCCATGAAGTACCAGCCACTGGGACAGACATCAATTCCGTTTCCAACCCAAAATAGGAAACATGAGAATGCCCAAAACTTTAAATCCATCTGGGGCCCCTAAATTTGAGTTTCTGTTTCTCACCACATCAAATACAAAATACCTGCCTACAAAAACCTTGGAACTTACCCATCGAGTCTCCGTTCATAGCGTCCTTCTCGTGCATGAAGTGATGGTGGAGGGCCATAAGCAGGCCCTCCACCACTTCCTCTGAACCCAGAAACCTCTCTACTACGAGATGCTATGGAAACTGTATCATCCAATCCCCGAGCAGCACTTGGAATAGTGCCTGGTTCATTATAATCCGTGCGTAGGTCTCTATCTCCCATTTTGTTGACTGAGTTGTGAGCTTTCTGTGCACTTTTGATGTCCACAAAATCCACAAAGGCAGCCACTCCTCCTTCAGACCCCCGCTTGGGGAGAATTTTGACACTTTCCACGCGGCCATATCTGGAAAAAAATGAAGTAAAGTTATTTGTGTGTATCAATACCATCCCACAATGTTGCCTTTTAAAGTAATTTACATTATATATGTATGGAACATGAACTACAAAGTGGCTTTTTGTTGGGGGTACTTATTTGTAAATGTTTATGGTGCGGGCGAGGCCAGAGAATTTTCTGAGACAGGGTATCGAGCTTGATCTGGCTAGATGGGAAACCAGCAAGGAGATCACAAGGGTGTCTAGCATCGTGAAGGTTCTAGGGGTCAAACACCAGTCTCTGTGTTTGAACAGCAAGTACTTTACAAACTGAGTTATCTCCCCAGGTCCCAAAATAGCTATTTAAATGGCTCCCACTTACAATACATACACAGTATCACACAATCTTCGAAAGCTCATTTGCACTTAGCAGGTTTTATACTCTCTGAGACAAATATTTGCACATCTTGTTTGATTTGGTTTGTTTCTTTCGAAATAGGGTTTTTCTGTGTATCTCTGGCTGTCCTGAAACTCATTCTGTGGACCAACCTGGCCTCAAACTCACAGAGATCCGCCTGCCTCTGCCTCCCGAGTGCTGGATTAAAAACGTGCGCCACCGCCGCCTGGCTGCCATATCATTATTTTTATTTCTCTCATTTCTATTTCTGAAACTAAATTAACTTTTCCAGAACACTTAACTAAAACAAACCCCTCAAAAGTTCTCAGTCATATTTACATTGTAACAAAGATTATTAAACCTAAAATAAAATTGAAGTGGCTTTAAAATACTCAAGTGTGGTCTGGTAACATATGACTACAGTCCAGACACTCAGGAGATACAGACAAGAAGGTTAAGAATTATCACCAGTAGCCAGGCGGTGGTGGCGCAAGCCTTTAATCCCAGCACT
>NC_022016.1:43371329-43373940 GCF_000317375.1 Microtus ochrogaster | reverse complement strand
AGAGAGAGAGAATTATCACCAGCCTGGCTCCATGGCGTGTTCTAGAACTCATGAGACATGAGATAGACAGTCTACTTCACGAAGAAACTATTTATTTATGCACTCGTGTAGACGTCCACATGATACAGTGGACAGGTGGTGGCCAAAGGACAACTTTCCCAGAGTTGGTTTTCCTCCTTCCACTGTGTGGGTTCTGAAGATCAAACTCAGATTGTCGGACTTGGTAAGTAAGCACTTTCCCCTTTACTCACTCAGCCATCCAATAACTGTACTCTATGTCTTCTTGGGGGGGAAAGGCTCAGGAACTCTAGTGTCCTCAACTCACTGGGAATGTGTGACCTTGAACTTTCAGGGCTTCTAAAGAGCTGGGCTCAAAGGTGCACACCACCATGAACCCTTTGTGAATGTTAGGAACTTGTAAGCTTAAGCAAGCACTGTGCCAACCAAGCTGCAGCCCCAGCCTATTACGTGTTTTCTTGTTGTTGTTTTGTTTTTTAAATGAGTCAAAGTTTCTCTGTGTAGCCCTGGCTGTCCTGGAACTCACTGTGCAGACCAGGCTTAGCCTCGAACTCAGAGATCCGCCTGCCTCTGCCTCCCTAGTGCTGGAACTAAAGATCTGTGTTATCACGCACGGCTAAACTCACTTTTTAATTAAATGGACAAAATGCTTTGACAAAATAGATTTCCTGTGGGGTGGCACATACCTATAATCTTGATCCTGTAACCCCAATACTTGAGAGGTAGAGGCAGGAAGATCAGGAGTTCAAGACCACCCTTAGTTATATGCAAGTTTTAAACTAGCCTAAACTCCAGGAGACCCTGTTGGAGGGGAGGACAGGAAAGAAATCTAGATATTTTGCTCTAATTATCCAGCTAGCCTGTGACTATTAAAAACTCAAACCCTCCACCTCCTGGGTACTGCAATTAAAGGCATGTGCCACCTCACCCAGCCAGAGGTAACTTTTCTCTTTTGTATTTATTTTATTTTATATGTATGAGTGTTTTTTGCCTGTATATGTATATGTGCACCATGTGTAGGTCTGGTGCCTTCAGGTGTTAGAAGAGGAGCTGAAACTGGAATTACTAACAGTTGCTGGGAGTTTAACTTGCATATCTTCAAGAACAAGTGTTCTTAACTACTGAGCCATCTCTCCAGCCCCCAGAGATTTTTGTGAGTGAGTGAGTGTGAGTGTGTGTGTGTGTGTGTGTGTGTGTGTTTTACATACACCATTTTCTACCCATAGTCAGCTAAACCCAGAGGGCTGACTAATCCACTAATCATCTAAGTTTTCTGGACAGAATAAAAAACTACCCAAAATATTGTCAGCTTTCCTCATGACTTAGTCTTTCAACATTCTAAAGTGTCTATAGTAAACATTAACAGCCCTTAGAAGTTCCCTGAAGAATGCAATTTCAGTTTGTTAATGACCTCAGAGCCTCCGTGTAGGAACTCAGCAACACAGGAGAAGAAAAGCCTGAGACCCAGTAGAGACTGAGGCTGCTCCAGGAGTAGCATGGCTTTAAAAGTGATGTTCTGGGTGCTGGAGAGATGGCGCTGTGGTTCAAAATACGCTGTGCTCTTGCAGTGGACAGGAGCTCAGCTTCCAGAAGCTGTGTCAAATGACTCAGATCTGCCTATGGTTCCAGCTCCAGGGAATCTGACGCCCTCTTCTGGCCTTCATGGGCACCTGCACAAGCATTACATATCCACATATACCCAACACATAAACATAATTTAAATTAAAAACTTGCCAGGTAGCGGTGGCGTACGCCTTTAATCCCAGCACTTAAGAGGCAGAGGCAGGCAGATCTCTGTGAGTTTCAGGACAGTCAAGGCTACATAGAGAAATCCTGTCTTGAAACCCCACCCCCAAAATTAAACAAGTAGACTGAAATAGATAGATAGGTGGGTGGGTGATAAAAATTTGAGGGGAAAAAAAAAGTCTTGTCGGGTGGTGGTGGCCCACATCTTTAATCCCAGTATTTGGAAAACAGACAGGCAGATCTCCAGGTTTGAGGCCAGCCTTATCTACAAAGTGAGTTCCAGGACAGCCAGGGTTATACTGAGAAACCCTGTCTCAAAACATCAACTTCCCCACTCCCAGAAAAAGAAAGAGAGAGAGAAAAAAAAGAAAAAGAAAGAGGAAGAACGGAAGGAAGAATGTCAATTAGTCTCTAGGGGCTAGAGAGATGATTCAACAGGTAAGAGCACAGGACAGGCTGTTCTTTCAAATGACCTAGGGTTGGGTCCCAGCACCCACATGGTACCACACAACCATCTATAACTCCAGATCCAGGATTCTCTTCTGGCCTCCACAGGCACCAGGCACACAAATGGTGCACAAATATATAGGCAGGCAAAGCACTCCTGCACATAAAGAATTGAGAGAGGGAATGCGCGTGTAAGAGTGAGTGTGTGTGTGTGTGCGGGCTGGAAAGGTGGCTCAGCTGTCAGGAGTATGTATGGCCTGTTCCCTGTTCCATCCCTAAGACCAATGTCAAGTCCACAGCATGTGTCACACCAGCCTCCGCAGATCTGGTCCTGATAACTCAACAGGCCCTGTACTCACTCACATGCGCATAGCCACACATATACATAACTAAACTTTAA
>NC_022016.1:43368040-43371046 GCF_000317375.1 Microtus ochrogaster | reverse complement strand
TGCGCCACCATCGCCCGGCCAGCTTAAAATATTTTTAAAGAGGTTATTTCTAGGGACTTGATTTATATGGCAACAAAACCAAGACTATTTGTTTCATGGAATTTACAGCTGCAGTTTCCTAAAAGATGAAAAGACCTTCCTAGTCTAAACCAACCCCTCAGCTCCACAAGAAACTTGCTACCCAATTTCCTGAGCATCACTAACCACGTGGAGCCATATCAGCCTGCCCAGCACCACAGTAACAGTAGGGCAGCCCAAGAAGCACCTCCGTGGAGGAGCAGGCTTCACTTGCATGATGAGTGGGTTCAGTCCCTAGTAGCCAAAATCAAGAAGCATCGGTACGTTAAAAGTTAATTTCTCTCAACCTCTCCCTCATTAGCTGGATTAACAGAAATGTATAATTTTAATTTCACCTTTTGAAACTGGTCTCATAGGCAACAACAACAAACTGCCACATGCTTCATTTGCATAGTCCTCCCACTTCATACAACAATCCTCCCTGAGTCATTCTTGAAACAAGACAACAGAACTACATCCTACTAAAGAAAATAACTCATCAAGTTTCCCACTAATTCCGCTTTGTCTACAGCTAGAGGGCCATCTCAGGAGCTGGGAGTATAGCTCAGTGACAAGAGTACTTGCCCAGCATGCACAAGGTCCTGGGTTCAAATCCCAGCATACATACATACACAAAGATCAAAATTCACAACATAGCCAGGCACAGCAACTCACCCCTTTAATCTAGTGCTCTGAAAGCTAAGGTGGGAGACCAATATTCTGAGGCTGAGCAGGGCTATAGCAAGACCCTATCTCAAAACAACAAAATCTGCAGCATGAGGAAATACCTATGATCCCAGCACTCAAAAGCCAGCTGCAGGAACGTCAGTCATTCTGTCCTTGGCCGCATAAAGTCTAACCTGCCTAGGCTACATGATATCCTACTTCAAATCAGAGGTAGGAGGGGATCCTCCTCTGCTGATATAAAAGTTTTTTGTTTCGTTTTGTTTTGTTTTTCAATTTAGTTAACTACTTATTTTTTTGAAACAGTATCTTCCAAAACAGCCCAGTTTGGCTTCACACTGGTAACTGTCCTAGGTCACCCTCCTGAGCCCTTGGAGCGCCAGGTGCACCCACCAGTCACTGCAAAGTTTGCCTTCTCCTTGGCAAACAAGAGTCTGAGGCTGGGAGGAAGGGGGAGTGCTCAGTGGCTGAGCTCTAGTTACTCTTGCAGAAAATCAGGCTTTGGTTCCCAGCTCTCAGGTTGGTGGCCCACAATCCTCTGTTAACTCCAGTTCTAGGGGACATGATGCTCTCTTCTGACCTCCACAGACACCAGGGACACACACGGTGCATATATACACATGCAGACAAAATACTTATACACATGAAATGCAAAATTCTAAAATACAAAAAAACCCTCTAGAAATTAAAGAAAAAATCTAATGTGCAATTAACTTATGTTATGAAATTGACTTATAAATTTTAGTTGCTAAAGATGGTTAAAAACCCAAAATCAGCCAGATGGTGGTGGTGCACGCCTTTTAAATCCCAGCACTCAGGAGGCAGAGGCAGGCAAATCTCAGAGTTTGAGGCCAACCTGGACTACAGAGTGATTTATAAGGCAGCCAAGGCTATACAGAAAAATTCTGTCTTGGAAAACAAACAAAACAAAATATCCCTAAGCCAGCACAACAGTTGACCAAACACCCTGACCGCTTTTTTTCTTGGGGAAGGCTGGTGAGACAGGTTTGGTTTTCCTGGACGCCACTATGGAGAACAAACTGGCCTTGAACCTGCAGCAATTTCCCTGCCTCTCTGTCTCTGAACTACAAGTGTGAGCCAACACATTGGGTTCCTGGTCTCTACAGAAAAAGCTAATACCCTGACCTATCTGTGTCCTTGGAGTGCCAGGAAAAGAAGGAGGGGACAGAATTTACAACTGATGTATGTTCAATCTCTGCCAAAGCAAACAAAAATCACAGGGCTGTGGTATAACCTTGAGGAAAGCAGCAGAGATTGGTTTTAATGCAAAATCCCTACAATACAGGAAAGGACCCAACCAACACGCACCACCCCCCCCCCCAAAAAGGAGGAAAATATGAAATCAATCAATGTAAGATGCTCAAGGGCTGGGGAATTAGCTCAACAATGGAGCCTATATATAAGGCTCTGGGTTTGAGAGGGAAAAGAACTGTCCACATGGGGCTGCTGAGACAACTCAGCAAGTCAGTTCTCCTGCAGAGGACCCGCGTTCAGTTCTCAGCACCTGCAGCAGGGGGCTCACAACCACTGCCCCTAGCTCCAGCTCCTACTCATCTAGGCCCTCTTCTGGCCTCTTCCAGCACTGCACTACAGCAGACAGGTTTTTTAAGGAAAGAAATAAAAGTATTTTAGGATTATAGCTTTGAACAGTCACTCGTGTTTAAAAACAAGGGAAGAATTAGTCATTTTGGTGTAATTATGATGATAATAGTACTGTGGTATCTTAAATAGTCTTACATTTGAGAAGTACTGAAACACTAGTAGATAAAATAAGTCATCTGAGATCTGTTTCAAAACAAAGGGCTGAAGTGATGGCTTCTTGGTTAAGAGCGTAAGTACTGGCTGGGCATGGTGGCCCACACCTTCAATTCCTAGCACTTGGGAGGCAGAGGCAGGTGGATTTCTATGAGGGACAACAAGCTGCTCTACACAGCAGGTTCCAGGTCAGCCAGAGCTACGCTGTGCCGCTCTGCCTCAAAAACAAATCAACAAAACAAACTGTATCTCAGCAGCACTTAGGGACACTGAGACAAAACTGCTTCAGGTTAAGAAAGATTCCATTGGAACTCAGCAGTTAAGAGTACCTGCTGCTCTTCCAGAGGACATGAGTTTAGTTCCCAGCACCCACATGGTGGTTCACAATCATCTGTTAACTCCAGTTCCAGGGGATCCAATGCCCTCTTCTGACCTCTGTGGGTACCAGGAACACACACAATGCATATACATAGGGTACAGGAAAATATA
>NC_022016.1:43359855-43366456 GCF_000317375.1 Microtus ochrogaster | reverse complement strand
GCGCAAACTTAAAAGCAAAGTGAGAACAAGGATGGACAGATGCTGGATAAGACCGCTTAATGCCACCCGCCACTCCCCCTAGACAGGGTTCTCTGTGTAAGGGCCTGACTGACCTGGAACTCTATAGACCCAGCTGGCCTCAAACTCACTGAGATCTGCTTGCCTCTGCCTCTCGAGTGCTGGGCTAAAGGTGTGCACCACCATTGCCCTACACACTTATCACTCTTGTGGATCGGGCTTCAATTCCCAGCACCCACATGGTGGCTCAAAACCGTCTGTTACTCCAAGGAACTCGAAACCCTCTTCTGATCTCCTCAGACACCAGGCACACGTGAGGTACATATATTCAAGCAAAACAATTATGTACATAATATAAAATAACTAAGTCTTTCAAAAAACAAACCACCAGTGAGTAATGAGCCAGGTTATTACCCCCAGATCCAATCAGAAGATGGGAATCCATCAGCCCAGTGGTTTTCTTTCCAAGAATGCGTGGCCTGATCTGGTCATAAGGAAGAACCAGAGAGACCCAGTCATCCTCAGAAGCGGTGTTCTTTAAAACTCTGAAGTGCAGGATGGACTAGAAATAGAACCCAGAGATAAAAGAGTGCTTGCCACATTAGAAAGGAACTAGAGTCCAGACAGCTGACTGTCTATGTGGCACTGCAGGCTAGGATTCTGGACAGAAGAGCACCGATGCGGAGGTTTGCCCACCCTATAATTCCAGCACTCAGGCTGAGGTAGGGACTCATAAGGAGTTCAAAGTGAGACAGGCATTATCTCAGAATGCGCTAACTTCCTGAAATATGAAAATACACAAGCTGGGTGTGGTGGCTAAACCTGTAATCCCAACTCAGGAGGAGGGGGGCTGGGGAAAGAGTGTCTCGGTTCAAAGCCTGGTTCCATGTAGTGAGACTGTCTCAAAAACAACGTGTCAGAATTTCTATACTTAAAATCATAAATAGCTGAATCTAAATGCTCAAGTCAGAAAGGAAGTCCTCTTCATAGGCTGCCTGTCTACCATGCATGAAGCTCTAGCTCGTCTGATGCCTACCTAGAACCACATAAACGAGCCCTGACAGGTCACACTAAAATCCCAGCACAAGAAGGTCATCCTCAAACTAGCAAATTCAAGGCCAGACTGAGAATAGGGAGACCCTGTCTCAAAAGCAAAAAGCAACCAGTATGGTGGCGGTTTAATCCCAGCAGTTGTGAGGCAGAGGCAGGAGGTGAATCTCTATGCTTACTGGAGGTCAGTCTGAGCTATACATCAAGTACCAGGGCCAGCCAAGGGTACATTAAGGAGACCCTGTGTCCCCCCCCAAAAAAAAACAAGGCAGTGGTAGTGTATTGTAGGCCTTTAATCCCAACATTAGAGAAGCAGAGGCAGGTGGATCTCTGTGAGTGCATGGACAACCTGGTCTACAGAGTGAGTTCCAGGATAGTGAGGGCTACACAGAGAAAACTAGTCTCAAAAAAAAAAAAAAAGAAAGAAAAGAAAAAGAAAGGGAGGGAGGAAGGGAAGAAGAAAGGGAGGGAAAGAAAACAGAAAATAATCTACAATAGAATGACAAAAATCCTAATTTAAACTCAGTGAATTCTTTGTCTGCTTTGTGTGTGTGTGTGTGTCTTTGTTTTTCGAGACAGAATTTCTCTGTGGAACTCTGTAAATCAGGCTGGTCTCAAACTCATAGAGATTTGCCTGCCTCTGCCTCCCAACCTCCCAAGTGCTGGAATTAAAGGCATCTCATTATGTAGCCCTGGCTGGCCTAGAGCTCACAAAGATCTCCCTGCCTCTGCAAGTTTCCAGATTTCTAGAACTAAAGGGGTTAAGCGCCACTCAAAAGTCCTCACACTAATTTTTAACTTAGTGGACAAGGACATGTGAGAGGACGCTCTGAAATATGCAAAGCACACATTTGAAAACCAGTATGTATGACTCAGAAAAATCACAAGCTAGGGGTGCAAGAAATGGCTCAGCACTTGCTGCTCTGCCAGAGGACTGGAGTTAGGTTCCCAGTGCCCACATGGGTCTCTAACTTTAGTTCTAGGAATCCACACCCTCCTCTAGCCTCCCTGGGTGCCAGATATATGGCAAGCAAAACACCATTACACACACACACACACACACACACACACACACACACACATGCTCCAAAGCTACAAAGAAACCCTGTCTCAAAAAAACTGGGGTAGGGGGGAGATCATCCAATAATAGCCAAATCTAGAAGCTCAATTTTTTTTGTGTGTGTGTACTCAAGCTTCATAGTTCATTCTAAACACTGGAATGTCTGATTGCAGCTCAAACCAATACTAGAGAGGTTTTACACCTTTGGATGCTGGAGGTTCGACCCAGGGATCCAACAGTAAGACCTTGCCATGTGTGAGACCCTGGTTCCATCCTTGGCTGAAATAAAGAAGGGGAGCAAAAATAATAGAAAAGAAATATATAATCTCTAACTGGATATTCAAGTTTTCATGAAATATATTAAATACTTTTTAAAATGTTGTAGGGTCTACTGGGTCAGGCTTGTAATCCCAGAACCTGGCAGTTTGAGAGAAAGCCAACCTGGCAGCCTGGTACGAGAAGACCAACTTAAAAATAAAATTAAAAAATAAAAATTAAAAAAAAATAACCAAATACTTCAAATTAAGGGAACATGAGAGTTGGAAGCACACAGCAAGGCTTTGCTCCCGTCACCACTACTATCTTTATGGCATTCTATCTACATAAAGATTTCCAAAGCTTCAGCATTAACATGGCTAAAAATATCTCATAAACCAAGCCTGACTGAGACCTCTTCATAAGCATACTAAACAGTATAAGCCAAGGCAACCAAGAGCCTGGAACAAAGGTGGCTGGGTTGAGTGCCTTCTCCAAGACAAACGCCGGCATCCTTCTTTGAAAGGAACCCTCTATTTTCCTCCAACCTGACACATACGTTTTTTACAGAATATAAAATATATTTTAAGCATTCTATATTAATTTTAATGCTACTCCAAGATAACTGAATTTTCCTGAGCTTTCAAAATAAGCACAAAAAAAAAAGTCCATGAAAATACACACTCTTCCAAAAGCACAGATAAGGAAAAAAAAAAATACACACTCAAAGTCACCATATTCCAAAGTAGAGGTGACATCAAAGAAACCATCTGATCGCAAATAAAGGACATAGCAATGATGGCATCTAAGAATATCCTCCTTAGGAAGGATGGATGAAAACGTATGCTATTATTTTATTTTGTGACCAAAGAGATATCTGAACCATTGTGCTAAAACATTTCAAACAAAAAAAGTGTTTTTAAGGAGGGAACACCCCAGTCAATGGCTATATAATATTTAACCTGTCTATAAAGGACCAGTGATGGGTGGATGAGAAAAATCTAGTGTGTGACTTACTTAAATCTGAAAATAAGACAAAAAGAGTGTTTAGGTCTTTAAGGGTTCCATTCACTTGCTCATTCCAATTCAAAGAGTCGCCATTCCACACTCCTCTCTCTCACCAGACAGCAACCAATTGTTGTGCAATTCCTCCCTCCAACGCTTCAACTCTGCTAATATACAAAGGAAAGGACTTTGCATTGTGGCCCTGCAAAGAATCTTTGTTAACTAAAACTCTATTCAGAAACAGTCGTTTAATTTTCTTAATTCAGCATACAGAAAGCTGTAAAGAGAACTAACACAGAAAATTTAGTATATGCAAGAAGGTAAAGCCAATTTTTAAAAAATACTCTTATGTTCTAAGGTTCAGCCTTTGGCGCTGGGTTTGGGGGAAATCAGCACCCTTCCCTCCATCTTCCGTACAGTCAAAGCACTGATCAAAATACAAACTGAGGGAGGGAGGCTTCATTTCTGCCTCCAAGGCTGTCTGATTTAGCCTTCGTGGTTTTTTGTTGTCCTTTTAATCCAAATACCTACTGCAAAAGCCTAACCACTGTTAAAAGAACATTCATCTTCAGAGCGTTTTATGTAATGTATTCCCAGTATACATCTCTTAATCCTGTAAAACAGTTATTAGTTAATGTTGCAATCAGCTAGGGAAAAGGGTAGAAGCAGGCACTCAGGTTCGATTTTAATACAGGTTTTGCGTAGATTTTTCTCATTCTGAGGTCTACAAGGCACAGAGGTTGAATGCCATTAAGTTTCCTTATTTTGGTGCCTTTTCATCCCTTTTGATTAAATGATTCAAATTCTGTTTTCCTTCCTAGTAGTGATCACATATTTAACAAAGCACATTCCACATTAGGGATAAAAGGCTGGTCAACTTAACTCCACGGCTGGATCGCCTAGAATATTTTTTTGTAGGCAGAAAGATAAGCAAGAAACCAGAAAAAGAGAGTACCTGTTTGGGGCTAAGTGCAGGAACATGAGAACTGGGAATTCCAGGGTCAAGAGGGAGAGGGATATTACTTTCTGTTACCTTCTCATGCTCTGCACCAATTAAAGGTGTACTACCAAATAAAAATCCATTCCTTTGAAAGTGAGCACTGTAGTAGTCTTTACAAAAGGCGTTTCGGGGACACAAGTCTGCAGAGGCGTCAAATAACCTTTTTTTTTTTTTTTTTTAACCAAGAGCATCTGCTTTTGCCCTATCTACATCAGGTAAATGCTGCTGTAAACTCAGGGTCAGCAAAGTGCGGGTGAGCCTTCTGCTAGCGCCGGTGTTCCTCGGGCTCTCCAGATAACCCTCCTGCGCGCCTCCTCCCTCCCTCCCGTGCATTCTGAGCGGCTCCGTCGATTCCCACATAAAGTGGGTCCTGGCCGCCATCTTAGAGAGTCATTCACACCAGCCGGACCGTGGCACCACACTTCCCAGCCAGAATCACCCCCAACCACTTCCTCCCTGCTCTCCATCATCTTGCCAGGGGGTCAAACTCCAAGTGTGGGGCAAGCAGTGTCTCTAAAATCTGCATAATACAAAATGTCAAGTCTGACCACAGAACACAGGAGCTGAGCGAATGAGGCAATGCACGTGTTTGCACGTCGGTGAGTATCAATTTCCCTTGTAGAGACCCACAGGAGATCCACCAAGAGATTAAAGGGAGCACTTCGCTGAGGGTTTCCACTCCAAAAACCCGCTAAGTGTTTCCTCCTCAACACTACAGATATGCTCCCAGAGGGCAGGGACCCGGGCCGAGTGAGGGTGGAGCAGCACCGGCAGAGAAAGTTCCCATCTGCTCGCGCTCCAGCTGCGGCAGACCCCTTCATCCCGGGGCACGGAGACCAACTGCGTCCCAGGCCTCCGCGTCTCAGGAACCACGTAGTAAACACCCGCAGTCCCGGGCAGCGCGCACCTCCCCCAGGCCTGCGGAGACAGCCCGGCAGGTTATGAATGGCCTGCCCAGCTCCTTTTCACACGCGGGCACGCGCACCTGCGCGCTCCAGAGGCCAAGATTTAATACTCCGGTAACAGCAACGGCCAACAGAATCAATGGCCCTCTATCAGACAGACAGAAATGCGCTCACGCTTCCCAGGCCTCCTCAAAGAGGATCCAGACCTGGCGAGACAACCCATTTCCCTAGGTTGACTCTAATGAGGATGTTCCCCCTAATGTCACTGCCTTCACACACTGGATAGTGGGAATTCAAAGTACGCCTAACTTGGAACCTTCCAGGATATTGGATATGGGGAAAAACTAATTTCCACAGATGATCAAAGATTTGCTGTGCTCCTTCTCAATAAGTCAAAGTATGAATAAATCCTCATTGTATGTAAGGATGCATTCTGAGGCCTCTACCAGTTACCGGACACACGTTTCTGGGAGCAAACAAGAGCTAAATGCTACCAACCTATGAAAAGCAACATTTATTTTTTTATCTTTCAAGCGCAAAAAATATATATATATTTAGAAAAGCTGGAAAGTCACACCTAATCGCTAGAGATTTGCACTTTTTGGCTATTTCCTTAAGGAGTTCGGAGGTTGGAGGATCTCCTGTAAAAACCGCTCGGTCACCAGCGCGGCGCGGGAATGCATCCGCGGCGCCTTGGCGTCCACGCTCCCCTCCCCACGAGCCCCGGGACACGGGCAGCCCATCTAGCCGCCGCTGCCGAGCGCCGGGCAGTCCGCTCCACCCCACCGCACCGACAGCAGAAGCATCTGCCGCTGCACGAATCTCCGGAGAGGAGCGGTCCCTGCTCCGGGTGCCTGCCACCTCCCGGTGCCGCACGATACCTAGCACGGCTGCGGCACCCGCGCAGCCCCGGCTCTACGGGCGCTCCGGGACCCGACCGGCCGCGCTATGCTGCGGGGCGGCGCGCAAAGACGCGACCCCACGGGACCCACTGCTCCCGCTTCCTCGGTGGTCGCACAGCAGTCGTCCGCCCAGAGAGCCGGAGCCAGCCGCGCGTCGCCGCTCCGCCCGTGGCCAGCAACGGGCCGAAGAGACGCCCGAGGTGCCAGCGCGGCCACGGTCCTCGTGTCACTCACCGTTTGAAATGCTCGATGATCTTCTCTTCCCGCACGTTCTCCGGTAAGTTTCCCACCCAGAGGTGCCTGGTTTCCCGGACCATGCTGGGCGGCGTGCCGGCGACCGTGGTGGCTGGCTCCCCCTCGCCGGCTTCGTACGCGGCCGTCAGCGCTGGGAGGCGGGCGCCGGGGC
>NC_022016.1:43357316-43359415 GCF_000317375.1 Microtus ochrogaster | reverse complement strand
GGGCCCCGAAGTGGGAGGAATGCGGAGCCGGGAAGCGGCGCCCGCTCACTCAACTTAGTGCGCAGGCGCGACGCGGGGCGGGAGGCTGGCAGCCCGAGGTGCCCGGGGATGCTGGGACTGCTTTTCCCCCGCGTTCAGGCGTTGTTCTGGGAAGACACAAGCGAACCGGGTTAGTTTCGAGGCCCAGAGGTTTCTAGAGGACAAAGTCCCCATCCCTCTCTGCCCTGCATCACGCCCCTGACCGTTTCCGGTCGACTGGATTCCCCGCCTGCTTGGGAAAGTGGTCGGAACCAGTACACCCTTTTCACCGCCCAGACAAGGGACTACAGCTGCAGAACCCATCCCTCCCAAGAATCATTGGCTTGTAACATTAAGCAATTTTTTTATATGGGAGCTTGCGAAACCTTTTCCAAGATGTCTCTTTGCTCATAGTTACGGAACGCAAGAACTAAAGCTGAAATAATACAGGCGTCTCATACAGTTCCCCTCAGAGAGTTTGGCATAGTTTGTAGTTTAAACAGGGGGTAATAGACCTCCAGCCTTTCCAGGCTTTTGAAACTTGCAGTTGACTTTTTACAAAAGGCCTCTTTACAGAAAGATAAAGCCTTAAAAGGCAACTGTAGAATAACAGGGGGGAGTAGCTAGTTCATTAAAACTGTAAGCAAACTCATTCTTTTAATTCTTCATACACAAAAGTAATGGTGCTTCAGCTGAAGCCAAGATTCTATGTCTAGTTGTACCATATTAAGTGTGCCGGGTGGTGGTGGCGCACGCCTTTAATCCCAGAACTCGGGAGGCAGAGGCAGGTGGATCTCTGTGAGTTAGGGGCCAAACTGTTCTACAAGAGCTAGTTCCAGGACAGGCTATAGAGAAACCCTCTCTCTATAAACAAAAGAAATATATATTATGAAGTGCATAGTACACACGGGGTACTCACGCCTAACAAGGGCTCTTTATCACTGAGCTACATTCCCAGTTCTTCCTGTTGTTTTGGTGCTGTTGTTTGTTTGTTTATCTTAAATTGGGTCTTTCAGAGCGGTTGTTTGTGTTTTGATAAAAAGGTTTCCTATAGCTCAGGCTAGTCTCCTAAGTCTGCATCAGCCTCCCAGTACTGAGACTTCAGTCCTGAGCCACCATACTGCTACACGAACTGAACAGGCAGTATTTTGAATTGGAAAAATCATAAACAATAGCAATACTATCTGGGGTCACTTGCACATAATTGTTTCTTTTGTTCTACAAAGGGTGAAGGTGTCATTTCTTTTCTTTCTTACTTGTTTATTTTCGTCTGCCAATATTCCTGCGGTGGTGAAATCTGAGTACTCATTAGGCTTTCTTGTATTGGTTCAACACTCTTTACTGGATTTAATATACCTGACTTCAGCCGATTTGATCACCTGAAATAATCTTGGGACGTTCACAAAACTAAACAAGTCCCAACACTGAGATGGCACAAATGTGAGCTGGGTGTGGTAGCACTTCAGATGATGTGCTGCCAGCACTCCAGAGGAGAAGGCAAGATCATTAATGCAAAGCCAGCTGAGCTGCAGACTAAATCCCTGTCTCAAGATAAAAAACAAATCACAGGACTGGTACACACATACCTCAGTTGGTAGAGTACATTTGGAGCATGGAAGAAGCCCTGGATTTGATCCTCAGTATAATCTGGACCTAATGGCGTATGCCTATAACCTCAGTACTCCACTGGAAGGTGGGGGCAGGAAGAGCAGAAGTGAAGGTTATCCTCTGCTATATAGGGAGTTCCAGTCCAGCCTGAGATAGATGAGACCCTGTCTCAACAACAAAACGTGTCACTTTGTCCATACCTTAATAATAAGGATATATTTGAGCAGGAGAGATGGCTCAGTGGTTAAGAGTACTGGCTACTGCTCTTCCAGAGGACCCCAGGTCAATTCCCAGCATCCACATGGCAGCTCACACCTGTCTGTAACTCTAGTCCCCAGACTTCTGACACCTTCACACAGACACAAATAAACACAGGCAAAACCAATGAACAAAAAGTGAAAAAAAAATAAGGATAAAGATATAGCTGGGCGATGGTGGTGCACATCTTTAATCCCAATACTCAGGAGACAGAC
>NC_022016.1:43353888-43356361 GCF_000317375.1 Microtus ochrogaster | reverse complement strand
AATAATAATAATAACAATAATAATAGTAAAGAGGTCAACATATGTGTGTATGTTGGTTTATTTTAGTGTTTAGCCTGCATTGTATTTGTATCAAATGTGTGCCTGGTGCCCATGAAGTTCAAAAGAGGCACCCCCTGAAATTGGAGTTCAGGGTGGCTGTAAGCCACCATGTGGGTACGAGCAATCAAACCCTCATGTCCTCTGCAAGAGCACCAAGTGTTCTCAACCACTGAGCCAGCCTTCCACCCCTCTTTCTGTCTTCCTATCTTTTCTTGAGATAGGGTCTCACTAACTATGTAGCCTAGGCAGCCGTGTGTGTGTGTGTGTGTGTGTGTGTGTGTGTGTGTGTGTGTGTGTTTTGGTTTTTCAAGACAGGCTTCTCTGTGTAGCTTTGGAGACTATCCTGGAACTCGCTCTGTACACCAGGCTTGCCTCAAATTTTCAGAGATCTGCCTGGCTCTATATCCTCGGTCCTGGGATCACTACCGCCTGGCTATATGTTTTTTAATGTTGTTCTAGATTAGCTAGAGGGTTTGTTACAGTGGTACTGTTTCCCCTGAATAAAAAAGGTCTGAGTAAAGCCATTCATAATTAACCCCAGCACTCAGGAGGCGGAGGCAGAGGCAGGACAATCTTTGTGCATTTCAGGACAGTCAGAGCTACATAGTAACACCCTGTCTCAAAAACAGAAAAAAAGCCAAGTACAGAGATCCATTAGATAACTCGCAGGCAAAGGTGCTTGCCATCAAGCCCCAAGTCTCAGGTGGGAGGACAGAACCAACTCCTTCAGTTGTCCTCCCACCTCCACAGGAGTGCAATGGCCCGTGCACACCCAGGAAAATCAACTGAGGTGGGAGGAGCAAAACATACGGTGGGGGTGGGGGAGTGGATGCAATAATCACTGACTTGTTTCTTTGTGATTTCTGACCTTTTCTATTGCAAAAGCTGTGGATCAATGCAAGGGACAGCAAGTACTTTTTGCATAGCCGGGAATGGACTGTTTCATTTTCTCAGTGCTTTGCATTTTTTGCTGGCAACACATCAGGAAACACTGGCAATGCTGTTCTCTGTTTCCTTCAATGTTATAAAATACTTAGGGGTTTCTTCATGAGCCTCCCATAGAAGGGAGGAACAAACAGATGGAGAAACAGAAAAGCAATCTACTCTAATTTTCTGTGGGTTTATTTTTTTAAATTTTTTTTGGTCTTAGGTCACAGTGGAAAGATGACTCAGCAGTTAGAGTGAAGACTTGTCCTCTCAGAAGTCTCAGCTAGCCAGGCGATGGTGGCGCACGCCTTTAATCCCAGCACTCGGGAGGCAGAGGCAGGCGGATCTTTGTGAGTTCGAGACCAGCCTGGTCTACAGAGCTAGTTCCAGGACAGCCAGGGATACACAGAGAAACCCTGTCTCAAAAAACCTAAATAAATAATCTTAGTAATTGATGCTCATAGCAAAAAAATAAACAGAACTTTTCCATGTCAAACTCCACAATAGAGCATTTATCTATGACCAGGCCTACCCCATGACTACAACGAAAATGTAAGTTGTGATTTACCTGTAGGAACGGATGAAATGCATCTCTCTGAATAGTAGAGAGAATTCAAAAGGTCATATTAAAGCATAGTCGTTTTCAAAGAAGAACTAAAATAGATTTGCTTTTAATCAACTCCTATTTTCACACTGTGAAGAGCTGCTGTATTTAGCATGCTAGACATGCTCAAAGAGTTCAGTCATGCGTAATGGAAGCTGAGATGGGGAAAGCTTCTGAGCCTGAGACTGAGCTTGAACGTCGACAGTACAGTGGATAAATTAATGTCCCTACTGAGGCAGAGGACAGAATAGTCACCAGATATTTAACAAAAATAGAGTTATGAATTGAATCCCAAGCTATTAAAATTAAGCTATTTTACAAGAAGACATGTACTTAAAATATACGCATCTCTTCTAGAAGCCATCATATAAAAACATGTTAACTAGCTGTAAAATGATGGCAGCCCTCAGCATGTGAAAACTGGATGATAGCAATGTGTGACTTGCCATTATAATCAGGGTTGGGGTTGTTCAAAAATAAATAAATAATAAAACAAAGTATTTGAATTCTTGCTATTTCTGAGAGTCTAGTGGTGAAAGAGAATAATCTATGAGCAAAGTATTAAGCAGCATGGGAAAATTCTCTGCATAAACTACAGGACCCCCAAAAGGCTGATATTGTCTACCTGGTCCAACAGAAACTCTTTCAGCAAGCTAGCCTTTAAAAGTCTACTGCTCACCCCTCTAAGAGAACTAAATAGTGTATTCTATGTTGTATTTAATTTTCCAGAAACATAGAAAAATTGAATTTCTTAGAGAATTAGTTCCTAACTTTCTATACTTCTTTATCCTAAGAAAATTGTTCAGGGGAAGATTCCTTCCCTCCCACCCCCGGACATATGCCTCTGCTGTCTCTAATATCCAGAATTATTATTATTATTAT
>NC_022016.1:43349371-43353333 GCF_000317375.1 Microtus ochrogaster | reverse complement strand
ACAAAGAAATCCTGTCTCGAAAAACCAATAAATAAAAAAGCAAATAAAAATTCCTCTGTATTTTCTTAACTTCTCTTCATTTTCATAATTGGAAAGAAAAAGTCCTAACAAAGTTCCTTTGGGGTCATTAGTTTTGTACTGTTGTGCTGGGAGCGAACCCCGAGCTCCATGCACACCACTTGAGCTGCACCACCAGTCCAGTTCAATGACTTCTGGAAGTCAGCATCTTAATCAATCAAGGGTTCCTCTGAAATGTTAATACTTGACTACAATAGGGGGGGGCGGCGCACGCCTTTAATCCCAGCACTCCGGAGGCAGAGACAGGCGGATCTCTGTGAGTTCGAGACCAGCCTGGTCTACAGAGCTAGCTTCCCCTGAACAAAAATCCAAAAAAAAAAAAAAAAAAAATACCTGACTACAATAAATCAACATATACAAGAAATCCCATATGAACAAAGTGTTAATGTTATTAGCATATATTCATAGATCATTTGGTTTGTTTGAGCTGGCCTAGACTCCCTATGCTTGCCTCTGCTGATGCTGGGATTAATGGCATTTGACACCATGCGGCCTCATTTATCCTTTAAAAACTCAAGTGCAGTGTTAATCGTCATTTAAAAAACAATAAGGAAGCCTTGGCAGTGGTGGTAAGCACTCTCAGAAGGCAGAAGCACAAAACCCTTTCTGGAAAAATAGAAACAAACAAAAAAACAGAACACCAACAACAACAACAAAAAAGGAAACTGTCGTAAATGATATTACATTATCCAATACCCTAGCTCAAGGAAATTGTAACTTCTAAGCAATCAGGAAGTATGCAGAATGAGTAATACAAATTCTGACTTTTGACTAATTCAGAGAAGAGTATCCAAGTGTACTTGATAGAATATTAGAAACCAAAATACCAAATAAAATGTGGTTAGCTGCTCATCATATATGAATTAAAGTTTTCCAAAGATTTAGTTCTTCATCTCCTTGATTGCTCCCCTTAGAAGACTGCTCTAGTTTGAAGAGTGCAAACGAAGGAGGATTAATGTCTTCAGTCTGAGTGGGTTTTAAACTGGGCATATGGGCTCATGCTGTAATTCCACCACTAATGAAGCAGGGATCAGGAGTTTCAGTCATTCTGGGGCTACAGTCTGGGGGAACCTATGTCAAGATTAAAGGGTGAGAGAGAGAAAGAGAAAGAAGAAAAAAGTTTGTTTTTAAATTGCTTCCACTTAAATTCAACATTTGCGATTTAGCATCAGCCTCAAATCCAAAGCCAGCATGGGCTCCATGAGACTCAATCTCAGGGGGAAAAAGTGCAATGTATTCCTGCTGTGCAAGAATGAATGGCTTTTTACCTGGGTGTTAGAGATTCACACTCAGGTGGTCTTGCTTGAACAGCAAGCACTCATTCTGTTAAGCCATCTCCTGGGACCCAAATGTATGAATTTTCGTAGAAAATACTCAGACATAACTTTTTTCATGCCGTATGCCTCAAAATTTCTGGGAACCGTCTAACTTATATTTAGAAAATACTTTGAAAAGGGAGGATGCCTCAAGGTAACTTTCTTTGAAGAGCCTAGATGAATTTTAAAATACTTTTAAAAAAGAAAATAGAGCCAGTAAGAGTCATCACTAAAGATTTTACCGAGAAAAAGGTACTAAATAAAACGTGGTTTTCCCACCTCCACACATCTAAATTTTAACTCACAAAAACAGGCCTTTAAAAGATTTTTTAAAAAAATTCATCCTAAGAGTGCGGCATTAAAGAATACCTTTGCTAGTCATAACGCTCACCTTAAAGAAAATTTAAGATAAGTTTGGTGGCTCACACCCTTAGTTTCAGCACTTGGGAAGCAGAGGCATGCAAATCTAGCAATGAGACCAGCCTGGTTTACAGAGCTGAGCTTTAAACCAGCAGAGCTGTATGCTAAGATTCTCTCTCAGAAAACAAAACAGGGCCAGGCGCTGGTGGTGCACGCCTTATAATCCTAGCACATGCGAGGCAGAGGCAGGCGGATTTCTTTGAGTTCGAGGCCAGCCTGATTTACAAGAGTGAGTTACAGAATAGACTGCATAGCTACTGGGAAAACCTGTCTCGAAAAAAAAAAAACAACACCAACCAAACAACAACAACAACAAAAAAACCTCAGTATTTGCTCCCTTTTCCACTTTGGAGGAAGTGTGATGTGAAAGTACTTATTAAATACGATAATTCCTGTTCACGTAATATGCAACAGGAATTCTCCGAATTTACAGAATATGTGACCCAGGGGTCACATCCAACCCGTGTATTACAGCCTAGTTAGAATTCTACCTCCTCTAGATCCGCCTGCTACACTAATGTTTCTCCAGGAACAGGTCACCAGCTCCCGGTTCCCACCGGGAAGGCAGATCCGGCTCCGCCCAGAGTCATGTCTGCTGACCTCATGGAGGTCAATGGCGCTCTTACACCTGCAGACTGATTCGCCGCCACCCCCACCCGTCTCCGGGGGAAGCAGCAAGGCAGAGGCACACTGGGGACTTCTCGATGTGGGTCTGTCACGGCCAGGGTGCTTCACCAAGTCTCTCCGGCTCACAGTGTGCTTGAACACGGATCTCGGCGACGTCCCAGGCCGATAATCCGGGGAGGCAATTTCTCCGGCTGTACTGCAAGTTTGGGATTGGAGGCACGTGGATTCCATGACAAGTGGGGTTTTTGGTTGCTTAGGCTTTTTTAATTTTTCTCTGAGAACCCACGGTAGTGACAAAATTTCCACTACACTCCTAGTGAAGAGGAATGCGATCACTATGGCTACTGCAACGCGAGCAGCCGGGGGCCTCGCCTGCACACGCGGCCGACAAAGGGCGCCCGAGGAAGACCGATCGGGTGAAATCCGGGCCTCCGGGGTCACCCAATCCATTGGGAACCTCTCAAACACGACACAGGAGCGTGTGGGTGAGAAACCAAGGAGACGCGATCCGATCCCAGTGCCTGGGCTTTGTTTAGCCTTCCTCCAGTTCGCGACTCGGACCGCACGGACGACTGAGGATTGAGAAAAGGACAGGACCAGGGAGGTCCCCAAACGCACTTCTCATACAAGAGGCCACCACCAGCAAGGAAGGGGGGGGAGCACGCGGTCGGACTGCGCAGGCGCGCGGAAAGGCCGGCACCCGTCCCCCCCACATCCCCCTCCCTCCAGGAACGCGAGGTTTCCCGAATGCGCTTGCGCGACTCGAGGAAGGAACCGTGGGGGCGGGGGGGACCTGTCCATTGGGAGAGAGAACCGCCCCCCACTCCCCCGCACAGTCGAGCGCGGCGCGTGCACGCACGTATCTCACAGTCCCGCGAGCGCGCGCCACGGCCGCTGCCAGACGCCACGCGCGTGCGCTAGATGGGGGGGAGGGGATGGTGGGGGAAGGGCCCCGGAGCCGGTGCCTTTTTGCTGAGTTGCCCTGAGAAGTTTCTGGAAAGACGGACACAAAGGGAAACTGGGGGATGGGGCTGCGACCTTTCTTTTTTTCTCTTGAGAGGGGACAGCGGAAAACTCCAAAGTACACGGCCACCGGCCTAAGCCCGAGGCCGACGCCACACTCGCCCCCAGGGAGGACACCCGGGGACAGCAGCCGCGCCTAACTGGACCCGCCCGGCCCGGCAAGCGCTCCCGGCTGGAGCCAGGGACGGGGCTGGAGGACGCGGAACAACAGGGACGTTTGCAAAGTGGAGGCGGGGGCTCGGCATTCGGGGCGGAGGCGATGGCGGTCCAGGGGACCCCGTACCCCGCCGTCCATAACTCCGCTCACGTGGGTTTCCTGCCAGGCCGCTCCACTTGTCTTCACACGGGAATCCCCCAAACTCGGGAGAGGGGACCGCGGACACCGGGCTGTGACCGGCTACTGGTGTCTCCACTCCGCCGCCCGCCCGCCTAGCCGGCTGCCATTTTGTGGCGCGGCCGCCATTTCGCGCGGCCCGGGGGCGAGGGGAGGGGCGCGGT
>NC_022016.1:43346581-43349203 GCF_000317375.1 Microtus ochrogaster | reverse complement strand
GGCGGGCGCGGCCCCGGCCCCTTTTGTTCTTCGCCTGGGGTCGCGGGGCCCCTCGGGCTCTACCGCCTCCTCGCAGCGTGAGAACGGGGAGACGCAGCTCCGAGGAGTGCGGGATCCCGGAGCCCATTGGAAGCGGGTTGTGTCCCCGTGCGGGGATGACGTCCCTGCGTGGGGGAGCCTGAGGCCGCGGCGGTGGGAAGGGGCTGAGGGCAGGCCTGGCTCTGCGTCCCTAACCTCCTGCAAACAGTGGCGAGCGAGGACGGGGGCCCGGGGTGCTTCCTGAACGGTCGGGAGATAACAAAGGTGCTGAAACTCGGGTTCACCGAGCACCGGGAGGCGGGGCTCCTGCAATCCACGAGGTGGAGGAGCACTGAGAGCTTGTCTTCCATTGGCTGGCCCTCCTGAGCGAGGCTTTCACGACTCCTTCTCCCAGAAGCTTAAACAATAAATGTGTTCTGCTGGCTTTCTTCTGTCTGTCGAGATCCACCTTCTCTTATTAAAAAAAAAAACCTGAGTTTTTAATGAACGGACGGCAAAATACGTGCCCTTTCAACGTTCTGGAAAAGCCGTTGTCTGGCTTCTTAGGGAATCTTTAAATGAGTATCTTGGTGTGTTTAATGTTAAAGTTGTGGCGCTATTTAACAAAGCCAGGAAATTCGAAAATCTCATGGTGCTAAATTTGTCTTCCAGCTTTGTTTTTGTACAACTTTTTAAAAAATGGTTTACGTGATTTTTCTTCACAACAGCCAGATAGCATAATGGAACCAGCCCTTCCTGACTCATCTGTTTGCGTCTAGGCTACAGTAGGTTTCTTAGGGTTTTGGGTTTTTTTCTCGCAATGTATAATTATGAAGATTGCTTATGTTTTCTGTAATAGTGGGGTAAAGCTTATGATGACAGGATTAAAAGGTCAAAAACATTGTCGAGGGAACTGATGGGTATTTAGATGGCTTCCAGATGACAGAAATATAGGAGGCTTTTAGATCCTCAAATTTTCTTTCATGAGTAGGTGGCTGGGTAGAGTTCTAAAATTGTATACTGTGTCTTTAAGATTATATTAGTTTTCTGAAACAAATCTTTGGTAGTGTTTGCTTAAAATATGTTGTCTTTGTCACCGTTTTCTGTAATCAAGTAAAATCTTAGACTGGGAAGTTAATAATAATAATAATATGGCCAACCGGGTGATGGTGTATGCTTTTGATTCCAGCACTCAAGAGGCAGAGACAGGTGGATCTTTGTGAGACCAGACCAGCCTGGTCTATAGAACTAGTTCCAAGACAGGCTCCAAAGCTATAGAGAAACCCTGTCTCGAAAAACCAAAAATAATAATAATATCATACAGCAAGCAAAATATACTATCAACTGATAGGTTGACATTTAGAGAATGACTGACCAGCAGGTACAGATGAAGGTCTGGTTTAAATTTTGAATTATAATTTCTTGGGGCCTTTTTGTTGTTTTTGAAACACTCCCGCAGCACAGACTGGCCTTGAGAACTCATCTTCTTAGCTGAGGATAAACTTGAACTCAAGAACTTCCTGTCGGGGCTGTAGAGATGGCTCAGAGGTTAAGAGCACTGGCTGCTATTCCAGAGGTCATGAGTTAAATTCCCAGCAACCACAGGGTGGCTCACAACCATCTGTACTGAGATCTGGTGCCCTCCTCTGGTGTGCAAGCATACATCAAGGCAGAATGTTGTATACATAAGAAATAAATAAATCTTTAAAAAAAAAAAAAGAACTTCCTGTCTTGCTGGGCAGTAGTGGCACGTGCTTTTAATCCCAGGATAGGCACAAAAGCTACAGAGAGAGAGAGAGAGAGAGAGAGAGAGAGAGAGAGAGAGAGAGAGAGAGAGGTTGACCTTGAACTGAACCTCCTGGCCTCACCTCCCAAGTGTCAGGATTATACACATCCCTGGCCACACCAAGCTCTGAAATAAGATCCACTCCATGCATGTGTTTATGTCTCTTTTACATGTACGTGTATATGTCATGTGCACAAATTAATGCTTCACTGAATGGGAGGGACACGTTTTGAGAGGGGCCATTAATTTTGCCTTTATTGGAGCATCATAATATCGCTTGTCAAACCAAAATGGCATGCCTTCCTGTGTGATGTCTTTTAGGACCACCTTTTTTCTTGGCATTTTGAGACGGGGGTCTCTTTACCTATCCCTGGCTATACTGGAATATGCTTTGTGGGCAAGGCTGGCCTTGAACTCACAGAGATACTTCTGCCTAGTGCTGGGACTCAATGCCCAGCTTTAGGACCCCTTTGATAGTCATCAACCTTTGCCAACTCTATGTGTAAGGCGAGGAGGTCCTTGTGCTCACAGACAAGCACCAGAGGATGCAGGAATATTAAAATACACTGTAATAACATTTTCTTGATGTTTGAACAAATAAAGCTAGCCTAAAGATCAGAGTAAGGAGCTAAGCCACTAGAGGCAAGGGAGTGATGGCAAACAGCTTCAATCCCAGGACTCCGGAGGATCTCTGTTAGATCGAGGCCACCCTGAACTACAAAAGATTGAGACTGTCTAAAAGAAACAGAGCTCACACAAAGGTAATCCCAGCCCTTGGGAACACAGGCTTTAATCCTGGCACTAGTGGTGTGGAGATA
>NC_022016.1:43344588-43345936 GCF_000317375.1 Microtus ochrogaster | reverse complement strand
GAGAGGAACAAAGGCAGAAAGAGGAACTCAGTGCTGTCTGAGTTTTAATGGAGGCAGTCTGAGGGCAGGATCGCCGCTTCGGTCTGAACATTGGTATAGGTAAAAGAACTCTCTAGTGGCCTCTCCGCTTCTCTGATCTTCAGCATTAACCCCTATGTCTGACTCTGGGTTTTTATTAAAACTATCCAAAACTCATGTGACACACACAAGATTGTTCATTTAAAGGGAGGGACACATAACCTATTATCTGCCCAGAAGGCTGGGAGCGGATGTGGTTAATAACCTGATGACCTTTGCACTATTGGTGTGACTGAGCCTCTCTCAGACACTTATCATGAGCAAGTCAATCTATAGAACTTATCTTTATGGATGGTGTCACACGTAGTCAATCTATAGAACCCATCTTTATGGATGACGTCACGTGTACTTTACAAAGAGTTTGATGTAGTTGGTTCTTAAGCTGGATTGAGTTAATTAGCACAGGACTGAGTTAATTAGCCCCAGGAAGTTTTTCACCAAATTGTGCTATGCTTAAAAATAAGCTACTTGGGGTCAGACTCCTGAAGTAGGAACCAACACTAGCTACTACCTTAGCTGGGCGGTGGTGGCAAACGCCTTTAATTCCAGCACTCAGGAGGCAGAGGCAGGAGGATCTCCGGGAGTTCGAGGACAGCCTGGTCTACAAGAGCTAGTTCCAGGACAGGTTCCAAAGCTACAGAGAAACCCTGTCTCTTTAAAAACCAAAAAAAAAAAAAACGAACAAAAACCAAACTACCTTGCCTGGCGGTTGTCACTCTGCTGGCCTTGGTAGTCACAAGGGCACCCCTCAACCCCACCCTGCATCTGACATCTTTAGGCTTGGGGGTATTTGGACTGTGTTCTCCCCATAGAAGTAGCATTTAAGGCCTGGGAACTAAGTGAGCTCATAAACAGAGACAGAAAAAGGGAAGTCCTTTATCTATAAAAGTGTGGAAGGTAGGAATCAGCAGAGCTGAGTGGGAGGAGCCACAAGTGAGGCAGAAAGCCCGGTGGAGAGTAGGGTCCAGAGAGCCAGCTGAAGAGAGAGCAGCAGCTGTGGAATGACAGACTGTTGCCTGGAAAGGAGGGAGCAGAGCCCTTCACTGGGATGAACTGGAGAAAGTGATTGGATTGTTCCATCAGAGAAGTAAGAGGACCTGGCACTGTGGTCCTCCGTAACTCCAGATTCAGGGAATCCAAGACCATCTTCTGGTTTCCAAGGATACCTGCATGCAAGTGTAAAGACATACACACAGACACATGTATAAAAATAAAATATCTTTCGAGACCAGCCTGGTCTACAAGAGCTAGTTCCAGGACAGGCTCCAAA
>NC_022016.1:43343466-43344479 GCF_000317375.1 Microtus ochrogaster | reverse complement strand
AAAAAAAAAAAAAAAAAAAAAACTTAGCCAGGTGGTGGTGGCACATGCCTTTAGATCCAGCACTCAGAAGACAGAAACAGGAGGATCTCTAGGAGTTTGAGGCCAGCAAGTTCCAGGCTAGCCTGCTCCACATAGTAAGACTCTGTCTCAAAAACACAAACAAAACATCAACAAGTAAAGCCATCCAGGAAGACCCGTGACATGGTCATGTGCATACAACTGGACACACCACAGTGGGTGGACACAATTGCACATACCACAGCAGATACACACAGCCGCACACACCACGTGAACATCACATAACAGGAAAAAGAAGAAAAAAAAACCACCTCTTAATCTAAGTGTGGGAGGTAGAAACAGGAGGATCAGGAGTTCAGGGTCAGCCTCGGCTACATAATGGGGTTGAGGCCAGTCTGGAATGCGTGAGACCCCATCTCAAAAAGAAAGGAAGGAAGGAAGGAAGGAAGGAAGGAAGGAAGGAAAGAAAAGAGAGAAAAAGAAATCAAACAGGCTGTGGAGATGACTTAGCGGTGTGGTGGCTTCAATGTAATTGGCCCTCACAGCCTCACAGGGAGTGACACTATTAGAAGGTGTGTCCTTCTTGGGGTAGGTGTGACTTTGTTGAAGGAAGTATGTCATTGTGGGTGGATTTTGGCATTTGAAATGCTCAAGCCAAACCCATTGTCTTTTTCTCTCTCTTCCCCTTCCCCACTGCCAGCAGATTTGGGGTATAGAATTCCCAACTGCCCTCCAGAACCATGACTGGCTGCATGCTGCCATGCTTCCCACAATGATGACAATGGACTAAACCTCAATTAAATGTTTCCTTTAGCTGGGTAATTGTGGCATACATTTTTAATCCCAGTACTTGAGAGGGAAGAGGGAGGTAGATCTCTGTGAGTTCAAGGCCAGCCTGGTATACAGAGCAAATTCTAGGACAGCTAGGGCTGTTACACAGGGAAACCCTGTCTCAAAAAACTAAAAAACAAAACAAAACAAAACTGGGTTTTCCG
>NC_022016.1:43341030-43342434 GCF_000317375.1 Microtus ochrogaster | reverse complement strand
AACAAACCAGTCAATCGACTCAAATGTATCTGTAATGCTCTGAGTTATTTGTTCTTTGTAGAGGGGTTTTTGTTTTATTTATTTATTTATTTTAGTATTTTTCGAGACAGGGTTTCTCTATATAGCCCTGACAATCCTGGAACTTGCTCTATAGACTAGGCTGGTCTTGAATTCAGAGATCCTGCCTGCCTCTGCCTCCTGAGTGCTGGGACTAAAGGCGTGCCTCACCAACACCAGGCCATTCACGGAGGTTTGTTTTGTTTGTTTTTGAGACAGCGTTTCTCTGCATAACTGTCTTGGTTGTCCTGGAACCTTACTGGAGGTTTTATTATGAAAATCCTACTTCCTTAAAAGAGCCAAGAGAAATATTGGAAAAAGTTAAATGTTTATGTCTCCTTTCAAAAATAAGAAAAAAAATAAGTGTGGTTTCCATTATATTGGGAAAATCGAAACCATTTGTGCAAAGATCATCCGGGTGTTTTTCTAACCATTGGTTATTGGCCTTCTGAAGAAACTGGACCAAATTTTGGTTTTAGACACAAGTTTTCTATTTACATACAGTATCGTCTTTATGCTAAACTTCCCCGGATAATATTCTGCATTTGTTGAGTAAATTTTTTGTTGGCAGGGGTTTGCTAAAAGCATACAAATTTCGAGAATAAATCAGAGTGTAGCAACAGCAAATACCCGTAATCCCAGTCCAGGGGAGGTTGAAGCAGGAGGATTGCCAGAAAGATGAGGCAGTGGATAGTTCACAGAAAGACCCTATTTCCAAAGAGAGAGAAAATAAAAACTAGAATGGCAATAGCTGAAGATGTATGTTGGTGGTAAAGGTTTTTTTTTTTTAAGTGTTTATTATTTATGTTTTCTAACCCAGTACCTTTGAACTGGATCCTCCTACATTATCCTCCACAAGCCTACTTTTGTCTTTTTCTGTTTTGAGGTGGAGTTGTCTTACTGTGTCTCCCAGGCTCGTCTCAGACACCTATAAACAAGTGATTTCTCACCTCAGCTTCTGGAGTAGTTGCAACTACAGGCATTTATTTGCCTTTTTTCCCCCCCTGGTTTTCCAGGACAGAGTTTTTCTATGTAACCCTGTCTCTCCTGGAACTCGCTCTGTAGACCTTAAAAGGTTTGGTCTCAAACTCACAGAGATCCTCCTGCCTCTGCCTCTGAAGTGCTGGGATTAAAGGCGTGCGCCACCATCACCTGTCTTACTTGCTTTGAATGCAGAAGAAACCCAATGCGTTTGTACAGCCCTGCTGATGACAAAGGAAGTGTCTGAGTGTGCAAGAATGGAAAGAGTTAAGCACATGGTCCATGTCCTAAAGAGCCGGGCTGCCCGAAGAAAGACTGCTCGCAGATGGGAATATAAATGGCTCTCTAGCAGAGGGCTGGAAGCAG
>NC_022016.1:43340462-43340901 GCF_000317375.1 Microtus ochrogaster | reverse complement strand
CTAGCAGAGGGCTGGAAGCAGGATACATTGAAACAGATGCTAGCAGAGGGCTGGAAGCAGGATACATTGAAACAGATGCTGGCAAGCAGATGCGGTTGAGCGAGTCTATGCAAGAAATGCCACTAATTGGCTAAGAAGACGACGTGATCACCATGACTTCATTCTTCCAGCTTCAGCACCCCATCAAAGGCACTGGATTCCCATTTTGTATCCCGGGTAGGTTATGTAAGTATTTGGGGATGTGTTTTGTATGTTTTATTCCACACGGAGTGAACATCTTCTAGAGCAGTGCCTAGCAAATGGTGGTTATTCATTAAATATTCATTGGGTTATGGAAATGAATACATTATCTGTACTGCCTATGGTGCAGCCTGTGATGCTAGCACTAGGGAAGGGAAAACACCCAGCCTGGGCTACATAACGGGCTTGAGGGTAGCAG
>NC_022016.1:43331569-43332230 GCF_000317375.1 Microtus ochrogaster | reverse complement strand
TGGTCTACAGAGCTAGTTCCAGGACAAGCTCCAAAGCCACAGAGAAACCCTGTCTCAAAAAACCAATAAATAAATAAATAAATAAATCTTCAAAAAAAAAAAGAAAGAAAGAAAAAAGAAATAAACTAATGTAATTGCTGCTTGCTTAACCAATTATATAGCTGTACTTACAAGAAGCCTGCACGTTCCTCTGGGGTCATGACCATTCCTTACAGGTGAACGACCCCACTGCATGCTGATATAATCAATACTCTTAACCCTTACATACCATTTGAGTCTGGGGTTTTGCTTCAGCGTTTCCTCGGACCCTACAATTATATTACCTCTTTTTTAAGACAAGGTCTCATGTAGCCCTGGCTCGCTCTGAACTCCAAGTGTAACTTAGGATGACCTTGAAGTTCAGAGTTCCCTTTCTACCTTTAGAGTCCTATGGCCAGTTTATATGGCCCTCGGAATGGGACCCAGGATGTTGTGCGTGTTTGGCAATTGAACTACAACCCAACCCTCCTCCTCCTCTTCTACTTCTTTTCTTCTTTTTGGGTTTTCTGAGTCAGGGTTTCTCTCTCTAGTCCTGGTCTCTGTGAGTTTGAGGCCAGTCTGGTCTACCAGCTGAGTTCTAGGACAGCCAGGGCTATACAGAGAAAGCCTGTCTTGTTTTTTT
>NC_022016.1:43327496-43330872 GCF_000317375.1 Microtus ochrogaster | reverse complement strand
CCCTTATTGCTGAGGTCTGCAGGCTGCTTCCTCCGCTGCTTTAGTCTTCGGAAAAGCCATACTTGGGTCCCGATCTATCCTGTGAGGTGAAGAGAATCACCTGAGGGCATCATCTCTCCATCGTTCACTTTCACCGCTAGAGACTGAGATGTTACATAATTAGCCAAAGTCACATAAAAGGATTCTATGGAACAGTTTAGGATTAAATTTAGGAAGGCGACATTAGGAACTCTTTTGGGTTCCCATATGTGTTCCTAAGTGTGGCAACGTGGGGATGCTTAATTAGACTACCTGCTGTTACCCAGCACCAGGCCTTTTAGGATTAATTAAAAAAAAACGCTCGGTTCTCAGAAAATTGCAGAAGCCAATGGCAGGCTGAGGAAAGAGGTTTGCTGAGTAAGGAGATGATGGGTCCCCTTCCCGTAAAGCCAGTAGCCCCGCGTGTGCGCTTCTAAATTGGCCCCAGCAGATTTTTCTAGGCGAGTGTGCTATGGTGAAGTCAACCATTTAGCCTCTGGGGATCTCTGCCGTTTACTGTAAAATTTCTCTCCCCCCACTGTGGGAGTCTGCCTGTACTTGTTTCCTGTGGCCCAGTTCTGGGTCGCGTTGTAAGGCGGTGCCACGTGATCTTAACCTACTTTGTTTCCCCCAGTGCCTCAGCAAATAACAGCTGCAGTGACACCCACAAAATATACGCCTGCCCTCCAAGCAGCACCCACAAAATACGCCTGCCCTCCAAGCAGCACCAGTTCACCTTGCTGTGCACCGGGCGCTCTCTCATCTGAAGGACTCGGCGCCTAGCAAACGGTAATTATGCTCCTCAAACACCTCATTGATACGGAGTTGCTTGCCCTGCTACCTCCGTCTTATGATTGGGCAGCCTCCGATGAAGGACAAACCTGGGTCAGGAGCCCAGCTCCATTTGCCTGCTTAAACACTTGGCTCTGAGCCTGTGAGAAGTAATGGCCCCAGCCCCTTGCTCCGAGGAGTCTGCAAAGAAAAGTGACTAGGGGCGTCTCTGAAAGGCCGGGCTGGCTTTTGCCGCTGAGTCGGTCTCTTTATTTAGTCTGGCTAAATGTCTTTTGTGCTTGAATTCTCTAGTCAAAAAGAGAGAGAGAGAGAGAGAGAGAGAGAGAGAGGGAGGGAGGGAGGGAGGGAGGGAGGGAGAAAAGACAAAACCCTTTACATTTATACTATAGCGGGTGTCTATGTCGTCATCCCGAGCAGTTCCAGCCGTTTCTGGTCTTTTCTTCCCGTTTTCCTTCCTCTCAGGACAGGACAACAGACTCTTTTTTTGTGGGCGGTCAGGGTGGACTTTGGAGTCAAGCTGGCCAGTGCTGCCCCCCGGAGGTTGCACGTGCAGCTGCGGGTAGAAGACCTAACTAGACAATAGGGAAGAAACAAGGACAAAGGTTCCAAGAAAGGACCCCAGGGGTTGTTGTCATTGTAACACAAGAAACTTTTGCTCACACACTGTTTTGTTTTTTGAGAAGGGTGACCTGGAATTCCCTGTGTAGCCCAGCCCTATTCCCAGCTAACCTCACACTTAAAGCAATCCTCTTACCTCAAAAAGGCTGGGGTCATGCCAATGGACCACCATGCCCAACTCCTCTTGTTTATCCTACTTGCTCGGCATCTTGCTGGCAAAATCAGCACACCTAGGTTCCTCTCCTGAGGTCTCTGCCTGGAAGTCCCACCTACCTCTCCTGCCTAGCTATTGGCACATTCACTTTTTTTTTAATAAATCAATTACAGCAACACAGTGTAAACTAATATCCCTCAACAGTACTTGGGTCCTCTGCAAAGAGCAGCCAGTACTCCTAACCATTGAGCATCTCTCCAGTCCTGCTCATTTTGTTGTTGTTTGGATGATGATGATGATGATGATGATGATGATGATGATTATATTATTATTATTATTATTATTATTATTATTATTATTACAGAGTCTACATAGCCCTGGAACTCAGTCTGTACACCAGGCTGGCCTCAAACTCACCGAGATCCACCTGCCTCTGCTTCAGCCCTAGGACCTGAGTTCAAGCCTCAGGACCCACCTAATGGAAGTAGAGAGCAATTTAAAAATGAAATAAACTGGGCGGTGGTGGTGCATGCACTTCTTTAATCCCAGCACTTGGGAAGCAGAGGCTGGTGGGTCTCTGTGAGTTCAAAATCAGTCTGGTCTGCAGAGCTAGTTCTAGGACAGCTAGGGCTGTTACACAGAGAAACCCTGTCTCAGAAAGAAAAAAAAAAGAGAGAGAGAGAGAGAGAAAGAAAAAGAAAAATGAAATAAAAGGAAAAGGACTGACTTCTCCTAAAATATGGAGAGGTTTTATTGTAGATATAAGGAAGAAAACCGAGGAAAGAGTCCAGGCTGAACCCGGCCAGCAGACTAAACCAGACCAGGAGAGGAGAGAGCAAGAGAGGAGCCAAGAGGCCACGTGATGTCAACACGGATGCTAGATGGGAATCAGGAGAGGGGGCAGCGGTGAGGTGCAGAAGCCCAGCACCTGGGAGGAAAAGGTTTAGAGTTGGGGTGCAGCGAGGAATGCTGGGAGGGGCCACAGGTACTGCGTGGTGCTGGGAGAGCTGGCCAGCATCTGCTTTGAGACATACCAGTCACCTCAGTTAGTCATTTGTCCCTGGTTTCTGGGACCTAACAGAGACAGACTTCCACAGTGCCCACCTCCCCCCGCAACATGAAGGTAATAAAAAAAATCTTAAAATGAGACTGTCTTAGAGGAGCCCAAGCTCATGTTCTCAGGCGTGTCTTACTTTCTCCTCAAATGCCTCTGGCTTAGCATCTATATTTAAAAATATCTTGTAGGCTTGGCAAGATGGCTCAGAAAGAAAGATAAATGCTGCCAAGATCGGGGTCTGAATTCAGTCTCCACAGCCCACAAGGTGGAGGGAGATAGCATATTGCAGAAATTGGAATGTGTCCACATCCCCCCCCCCACAAATAAATAAATAACATGAATGCAATTTTAAAATGCCGTTAGGAAAAAAAAATAAAATAAAATAAAATGCCGTTAGGGGCTGGAAAGATGGTTCCGTGGTGAAGAACACTTGCTGTTCTTCTGGGGAACCGAAATTATGTTTTCAGCACCCACATTAAATGGTCCACAGTGCCTGTACCTTGACCTTAGAAGACACAACACCCACTCTGACCACTGTGGCCAACCGCACACATATGGCTTTCACTCACATAGGCATATACACAAATACCACAAATACTTGAAAGATTGATTGATTTGATGTATTTGGTTTTTTTTTTTTTTTTTTTTTTTTGGTTTTTCTTTTCTGTTTTTTTTTGTTTTTTTTGAGCCTTAGGCTCTGCATGAACTCAAGGCCTCATGCACGCTAGAGAAGCAAC
>NC_022016.1:43322876-43326532 GCF_000317375.1 Microtus ochrogaster | reverse complement strand
TGGCACACGACTTTAATCCCAACGCTGAGGAGGCAGAGGCAGGAGGATCTGTGAGTTCAAGTCCAGCTTGGTCTACAGAGCAAGTTTCAGGATAGCCAAGGCTACACAGAGAAATCCTGTCTTGAAAAATCAAAACAAACAAAACCCCAAAAGACAAAACTTTTCACCCTGCTGGTAACCCATCTGGTTCAGGTAGCAAGCTTTCTTTGGGGGAATTCCCTGTCTCTGTCTCCCGCCCCCAACCCCCCCCCCAGTCTGGATGCCATGTCCAGTCACATGGGTGCTGGGTGTTACAGTGGTATTATCAGAGGTGAGCAACAAGACACAGTTTATAGACAATTGAAAATCTTTATTCCAGCCGGCTGGGACAACACTCAGGCATTGGGGACCCAAGCATGGCCCCAAGTGTATTTTTTGGTTTTTGTTTTGTTTTTTGAGACAGGGTTTCTCTATGTAGCTTTGGAAACTCACTATGCAGACCAGGCTGGCCTCGAACTCACAGAGATCTGCCTGCCTCTGCCTCCCAAGTGCTGGGATTAAAGGTGTGAGCCACCACTGCCAGATGGGTAAGAGGTATTTAAAGGCAAAAGCCACATCCTGGCAACTTGTTTGGCAGCTTGCAGGGGACAGTTCACACCTCGGGAAGTTTAACAGCAGCTATGAGAAGTTAGTTGGGGCATCTTGACCTTGGGCTCTAGAATGAAGCTGGACAGTTTTCCACGGGGTTTACCATCAAGTTTTAGTTAAACCTAAAGTGACCCCATTCCAAAGATGGGTGCCAGGGGCTGGGATGAGGCCCCTGAATTTAATAACCCCCCTCCAGGAACCTCTTGGCGTGCTGTCTTGGCCTGTCACACGGGGATCCAAACGCCCTAGCAGCTTTTCCCCGTGAGGCATCTGTCCAGGGCCCCGAAGAAGGTCTTTCTCCTTGGCTCCTCTTTTTAGCTCTCTCCTACACACGCGGAGGTTTTGCGTTTCTCGCCCTAACTACTAAGCTATATCTAGAAAGTTCGTATCTACTCCTTTAGAAGAGGAGGGGACCTCGGGCCTAAATGAATACCTAGCCTAAACCTTTCCCCTAGTGACCTGGTCCCTCCCTGACTCTGAGAATTTTTGCTTTGGTTTCTTGGAGGCCTTCAGTGTGGGGTTTCCTACCTAAATTTGGCTGGTTCGGGGCTGGAGGGATGGCTCAGGAGTTAAAAGCTTGCAGAGGACTTTGCTTGGCACCCAGCACCCAAGTCAGGCACGCTTTCCGTTACTCTGGGGGACCAGATAACCTTTCTGGCCTCCAAGACCACCTGTGCTCACGTGCACACTCCTCCACACATAATTAGAAATGAAAAGATTAATTAAAAAAATAAAACCTTTTGGGTTTTCTCTGTTAAGTGTGCCCCACCCCCCACCCCATCCCATGACTCATTTTGTAGACCAGCCTATCCTGGAACTCAAGAGATCCACCTGCCTCTGCCTCTGGATTGACGGGACTAAAGGTATAAGCAGCCACCACCCAGCTGGGAAAAACAAAATGGAAAAAACGAAAACTCTTTTTTAAAAAGAAATCTGGTTCAATGATGCTAAATACAGAGCAATGGAATTCGCGCTGTTTCCCCTCCACACCCCCAGCCCTCGGCTGAATGAACGCATAGAGCCTAACAATGAGCCCGCAGGGAACGGCTTTTGGTTAAAAATGGGGAGGAATGTTTCTGGCCAGCTCTGGCTGGGCTGTAATCCACCCATTGTGGTTTAGAGCTCTTCCTGCTGTTCTTTAGAACAAGTGAATGACAAAGCCTCAATTTCTTTCCTTCCCTTCCTTTGAAAAGGCGGTGGAAGCCGGATTAGGTAGCACGGGTCTGTGTCCTAGTCTACGAGAATGGGGGGGAGGGGGGAAGGGGGGAGCAAGGTTATCCTGGGTCTCATAGAGTCTGAGCTGGGCTATAAGGGACCCTGTCTATGAAGAAAAGAAGGATGAGAAAGAGGACCAGGAGGAGAAAAAAAGGAAAAAAAAAAGAAAAAGGGAGGGAGGGAGGAAGCAGTGCTTATGCTTAGGGCAGTGGTACTCAACCTGTGAGTCCCGAACTCTTGGGGTTGAACGACCCTTTCACAGGGGTCGCCTAAAGACCACTGGAAAACATATTTACATTACGACTTCATAACAGTAGCAAAATTACAGTTATGAAGTACTACGAAAATAATTTTGTGGTTGGGGGTCACCATTAAAGGGTCGCAGCATTAGGAAGGTTAGAACCACTGCCCTGAAGAGCTGTGCCCTTTAAGATGCTGTTCACGCCTTAGAGTTCTCTTACCAAAAGGCTGAGTTTGGCCCTAGGGGAAGAATCAGGCTCAACAAGTAGGTTCGGTGAAGATTCCTCAGAGTGCTCTGAGCCCCAGGCTGAAAAGGGAAGCCTGGAACTGGCTAGGCTAGGTCAGGTCCTCACCAATTCACCACCCACTTCCTCAGTCCATTATCAGAGTAAGTAGGGCTGGGGCTTAACTCTGGCCTCAGGCATAGCCTCTGGTGCAGGAAGATTCTTAAAAATTTTCCCTCATTCAGGTTGAAGAAGTGGCTCAGAGGTTAAGAACACACAGCACACTCTGCTTTCTGGTTTTTCTAGTTTTTTTTTTTTTTTTTAGATAATGTCTCACTAAGTAGCCTGGCTCTCGACTGTGCAGACCAACCTGGTCTGAAACTCACAGAAATCCACCTGCCTCCGCCTCCTGAGAGCTGGAACCACACCCAGCTTACTGGTATTAATTTTTGTTGTTGTTGGTTTTGTTTGTGTTTTGTTTCTTGAAGAAGGGCTTCTCTGTGTCCCAGCCCGAGGTGTCCTGGAACTCACTCTTGTAGACCAGGCTGAAGTTGAATTCACAGAGATCCGCCGACCTCAGCCTCCCAAGTGCTGGGATTGAAGGAGTGCACCACCACCGCCCAGCCCAGTTATTCAGTTTTTAAAGATCTGAAGCACCTCCCAGAATGGAAGCATTCCAGGGTCCACGGACCCTAATTTAGAGGCGTTTTCCTGTGAACCTGTAATTGTGCTTATTAACTCCTTCTTCACAGAAGGCTGTCCCACCCTGCCCAGTAGCTGCCTTCATACTTGGTGGTGGAAAGGAAGACACCCTTAGTTCAGCAGGGCTGTAAAACACAGAACTTGGGACTTTGGCCTTATTTCCCCAGAAGGCCCAGAGGGCAGATCTTGGCCTTTGATCAACACGTGTTTGAGTGTTTTGCATACATGTATGTCTGCAAAGGTGTACCTTGCTCAGAAGGGGACAGCAGACCCCCTGGAACTGTTGTTATTGATGGCCGTGATTCATTATGTGGGTGCTGGGATTCGAACCCAGGTCCTCAACCAGAGCAACAAGTATTCTTAACCAGTCAGCCATATTTCCAGCCCCTCTGGCTTTTTTAAAATTGAGTGTGGTGGCGCACGCCTTTAATCCCGGCATGTGGAGGCAGAGACAGGTGAATCTCTGCGAGTTTGAGGCCAGCCTGGCCTACAAGAGCGAGTTCCAGGACAGGTTCCAAAACTACAGAGAAAACCTGTCTCAGAAAACAAAAAAAGAGTTAGCCGGGTGGTGGTGGCGCACGCCTTTAATCCCAGCACTTGGGAGGCAGAGGCAGGCGGATCTCTGTGAGTTCGAGACCAGCCTGGTCT